>NC_134477.1:1860569-1993069 GCF_964194025.1 Convolutriloba macropyga
AAGTATATATATAATGTTTAATTTTTTTTCAGTCAATGACTCGAAACAAAATCATTCGGATTGACAAGTGGCTTAGTGGCTGTATGATTCACCAACAAAACCCAACAGATGGTTTTCGAAGACCTAATAAATCAGTTAATAAGAATAAAAAACAGCCTATTAAAAATGTATATCCAACTGTTGTAAGGGAAGTCTCTGTAAACAAAGACGGTTTTGATTAATGTTTACTATCAGCTGACAATGAAATTGATATGTCGCGCAAAAATATAATTGAACTTCGTACAGGAACTTTTTGTGATAATACTCAAGAAGCTAATTAAAACTTCGTTCAATTTCTTTGTAATGTTTTTTGTTATCATCAGTAAATGAAACGAAACGAACAAAAAAATTGTTGATACTTTTTAACCAAATGAAAAAAAACTCAAACGCCAACGCTTATTGTGTTGTTCTTAACCATTAAATTTGTTTAAGAAACCTTACTGGGGAAACTAATTTCAACTGTAAAAAACGGATTTACTCCACTTGTCATGAAAAGGCTATGGTTGTTGGTGATACTGCGAAAGAAGCAGAAGTTCTTATCGATTTCAAAGAAAATGCAAGATTATAACTTGCATTTGATTTTGATGAAGAAGTAGTGAAGAAGGAAATTCGAAGGTTTTTGTGCGGAACAAAAACGGTACACGTTGATAGAAAGTTGAGTGAAATGTTTTTAAATTTATTTATTTTAAATAATATAAGAATATAAAACATAGAAATTAAGAGAGAACAATTGGAAAAGTAAACCTTGCTACAAGAATGGTAAGCATTATAACACATTATTGTAAAAATTTTTAATGATAGTAGTAAACGTTATTATCTTAAAGATCTGATGGACAAAAATTGCACCACCGGCAAAAAAAACAATGGCGCCCAACGTCACAACATGAAAAAGCGTTCAATAGCCTCAAATTGAGACTGACTTTTGCTAATTGAATGATAATGAGACAGCAGCTAACGAAAGTTTTAACAAAAAGCTTCACATTATTATGGTCGCACAGTTAATTTATCAGACAGACGAAAAAATTAACTATCTTCGGCAATCAAACCGATGCAAGATTTCAATCAAAATTGTATAAGCAACAAAGATTTCACTAATAGCAATGGCCATAGCATCAATTGCAGTTGCTTTTATTAGAATAGAATGACCATTTTCAGCACCAAAACCAAAAATTTTACAGTTGTCTTTTAGTGTTTTAATGAATTAATTAAAAGGAAGAGAGTCGAAGATGAGAAATTATACTATACCATTCACCGCTTATCTCACATTACTTGGACACTTTTTATCAAGGCGGTGAATACATAAAATTTTACTGCTAAGCTTAGCGGTGAAATTATCTAATTTCACCGCTACCAGGCGATAGTTTTTTTTTTTCACCGCTTTCACCGCCTGATTTATGTAATTTCACTGCATTCACCACTTATATTACAACATTTTCACATTCACCGCTTATCGTACATAATTTTGCGTTGAATGGCGGTGACAAAACGACCCTCAGATTTTTATTTGGTATTGTTTTCTTTTTGACTCATATGTATTATTATCATGTATAATGAAGTTAAATCATATACAATTCTGATGATTGAGAGGGAATTGTTCCATTGAATTGAGCGAATTTGGATTCCTTGCAACATCAATGAGTATCTATTGGGACTGTGTAAGGAAGACGTCAATTCTAATGATTGATAAAACCAAAAAAATCACTGTTTTTGAAGATTATTTACATATATATATATATATATATATATATATATATATATATATATATATATATATATCTGTATATGTATATATATATATATATATATATATATATATATATATATATATATATATCTGTATATGTATGTATATATATATATATATATATATATATATATATATTTAAACTTAAATATTTAAAAATATGTCAAGCACATATTCAACAAAGAAATATTCAGAGGCCAATCTGATTTAAAATATTTTTAAGTCTCAAAATTTTTGTAGAAATTAAAAAGATTTGACAATGGCTAGAACTTTAAAGAGACAATATAACAAGACTTTGAAAAAAAATGTTGAAGAAGGAGTATCTTAAAAAAACTCAGAAAAGAAAAAAAATCGTTGATAGATTTTACTTAAACTGGAAAAAGGAACACAAGAAAAAAATAGAAAGAATTTTGATGCAAGAAGAAGAAGTGTTCTATGGTAATTTAGAAGAATAATTTATTCTCCTAACCATCATGTAAAGTGAACGAACGGATAACCCAATTAGTAATCAAAGGAACGCCATACACACATAACTGAAAGATTTTTTTTAATAATGGTGGTGACAAGATAAGTATAGTTACTGAAGGTAAACAAATGGTCAATCCGAATTAGATGACAGAGACACAAGCTCTTCTTGATTAAAAAACTGTTGGATTTTTTTTTCTCATATCCAATGTTTTTAACCTATGTGACGACCAATTCAAATTTTCAAAATATGAAACTTTAAAAATACAAGTTTGTTCTAAAAGGTGTGAACATACTGATAAAGCAATTATGAGGAATACTTTCTTAAACAAGACTTCGACATCTATAACTAAATAATCAAAATATTGTGATGTAAATTGGGAAGGTTTTCAGATCGATGGATGGTATTAATTTCACAATGTGAAACAACAAGATCATAAAGTAAACTTCCTTTATTCCCGGGTCGAGATGTCAGAGCCGGTTCGGCGCACTGTTTTGCAAGAAATGCGCTGAATGCGCTGAAATTATGTAAGATATGCGCTGAATCCGCTGAAATGCGCTGAAAATTCGAGATGGTGCTGAAACTTTAAAATTTCAGCGCATCTTCAGCGCATTTCTTACATAATTTCAGTGCATTTTCATCTCATTTCTTGCATAACTTTCAGCACCTTTTCAGCGCATGTCTTACAAAGTTTCAGCGCATGTTCAGCGCTTTTCTTATACGATTTCAGCGCATTCTCAGCACATTTCTTACATAAGTTTCAGCACATTTTTCAGCGCATTTCTTATATATTTTCAGCGCTTTTCAGATCAAACGTTTTATTATTATAAATTCCAATTAATTGGGAAGCATTTCAGTTCTCAATAGCGCAGTGGATTATTTATTTGATAGACGAGACACAATGATCGCGGTTCGAGCCTCGGAGCGAAAGAAAAGAGCTGAACTTTTTGAAATTTCAGCGGACTTCAGCGCATTTCTCACAAAGTTTCAACACTTTTCAGAGCATATCAATGCATTATTATGTAAGGTTTTTGCGCTGAATTTTTTGAAAATTGAGCGCATTTCAGCGCATTTCTTACATAATTTTTGGAAATTTTCTCGACCCTGGTTGTGATTCAAGAGCGGTTATTATGAGAAAAATAATAGAACATTTTTACACGCAATTTATACACAATGGTTAATCATTAGATATTAAAGTCTAATTATATTCCAATGGAAATATCACTCGTTTACGCCTGATCAAACGCAGAAAACTATCTGTATGATTTTTAGGCATAGAACATCAAGAAAATCGGAAAAATGAAAGACAAGCGACTGTGTTGGAAACTTATGAGGAAACTTATGAACAATGTTGATTAACATCTTCATTCAAATTTGAAAATACTGAAAAAGTTTTGGATTCCGTTTTTTTTTCATTTCATAGTAATTAATATTTATGATCAAAATAAAGAGAAAAGGTAATCAAGATTGATAATCAATTTTGGTATTAATCAAAGACATCAAAGTTGTCATGAGAACATACGTCTCTCTGTTTTCATCTTATTGTTAAATTGCTATAGCTTTAAAGGATAGGCATTGTTATTAAACATAATTATAATTAATCATTATATTTTTTGCTTAAAACTTAAATTTTAGCTATCCAAAAAAATAATAAATTTTGCCACATCTATATCTAAAACTACAACTAAGATATCTATTTTAAGAGATCTAAATCATTTGACATATCAAGGGAGGTGTCAATGTTATAACAAAGGATATGTTAATTTTTTTAGAAAAAAATACTTTATATTGATTATATATATAAGTATAAATAACGTTTATTTTTTGTTTTAGTCAAGGACGCAAAACAAAATCAGTCGAATTGACAAGTAGCTTATTGGTTGTATGAATCACCAACAAAACCCAACAGATGGTTTTCGAAGACCTAAAAAATCAATTAATATGAATAAAAAATAGCCAATTAAAAATTTATATCCAACTGTTGAAAGGGAAGTCTTTATAAGCAAAGACGATTTTGAAGTTTACTATCAGCTGACAATGAAATTGATATATCGCACAAAAATATAATTGGATTTCGTACAGGAACTTTATGGGATAATCCTCGAGAAGCTAATTAAAGCTTCTTTCAATTTCTTTTGTAATGTTTTTTTGTTATTATTAGTAAATGAAACGAACAAGAAAAGTTGATACTTTTTTAACCAAATGAAATAAAATTGAAAAAAAAGATGCAGTTGCGGATGGGAAAAATAAGAATTGATGATATTGCGAAAGGAAGGAAACAAGAATTCAATTGATAATTGCAGTCCTTTTAGAAAGTCTATTGACTGATTTGGAAGAAAAAAAATTAATTGGAAACTGCATTTCGTGATTTTGTGATGAACATAGACAAAACACTATAATAAAATTTTGTATGAAAATGTTTTTAAAAAGAATAAAAGAAAGTACAAAAATCAAAAAAAACGAGAGGCTATAACTGTGAAAGTAAATGTTATAACAACAATGGTGAACATTTTTACAAAAAAAACTTCAATGTAAATAAAAACGTTATAAACTTAAAGTGCTACAGGACAAAGAATCGTATACCGGGCTTCCAAACCGTCAAAAGGCATCATCAGTAAAGAAAATGTTTTAATAGACACAAAAACTTCAGCTTCCTTTTAGGGAGTGATTAATGATAAGACCAAATTTATCAAACGTTTTAACCAGAACCACAATATTGTAATTGTCACGAAGCTTTTTTCATAGAACAGAAGCTACAATTTTTCTTCAAGATATGAACAGATATGAAATATAAATCAACATTGTAATAGATACTAAGATTTCACTAATAGCACCAGCTGTATCAAAAATTGCAGTTGCTTTTACTAGAATGGGATTAGTAAGTTATCATTATCATTTCCTACAGTTTCAGTTTGTTGTATTACTGATAGGAAGTGAAACGGTATGAAGACCTAGCAAAACTTTTCAGAGCAAATTTACATTTCTATCAAACAAATCTCTACGAGATTTTATTTAAAATGTTTGAATTGAAAATTTTTATTCTGAAGTTTTTTGTTTATTCGTTGCAAATTGTACAAAAATAAACACGCAGAGTTTTTTGTGCGACTCTCGTCTACCTTCAAATTTACCATTTAATCGATCAAAACTCTGATTGTTTCCAGAATTCCTGTTAATTCCTTAATCGTTTTTTATTTAGAACAATGAAAAAAAGTTTTCCGCCAATTAAGCATTGGTTAGACTTCTTTCGTGTCTCCCAAATTCAGTCCACTATCAGTATCTGATACTTTTCTTTTGTAATCGTTTTCCGTATTCTACTTAACACTTACAATTGTGAACCTAAAAAATTTTTTTCCGATTTTTCCAAAATCTGCTCCGTTAAAAAATGATCTTTCGCGTGTACGTTTTTCGGAATTAGATCAAATTTCTTTGAAAATCTTTTTTGTTGAACTCAAAGGTGCAAATACAAAAAAATAAGAAACCAGATAAACTCAAGGCTTCTTTTTGTTGGGAGGATAGCTCGTTTTTTCTCAAGGGGGTTCTTTTTCAAGTTTAATTTTTTGAAAATGGTTTCAAACTGCAGCAAGTTTTTATTTGCACTTTGAACTAATTTACATTGCGCTAAAATTACTTGTTGGAAATAATCGCAACTAATTGTCCGGCAATCGATCAATTCGCTTCAGAAAAAAAATATTTTTTTTTCTAATTTACATTGCGCTAAAATTACTTGTTGGAAATAATCGCAACTAATTGTCCGGCAATCGATCAATTCGCTTCAGAAAAAAAATATTTTTTTCTCTTTTACTGCTTTGTAATACGGAAGATAAAAAAATGAAGGATCGGCTGCAACTAAGGTTGAACAATATCACAGAGAGTGACATTTTGGGATAAAAGATCTCGCGCAAAATTCCGAAAACTTTTTTCGAGGCTAATGCATAACTGTTTAGAAGAAACTAGGCTAGATTTATTCTATTGCAGAATGTCGCATTGTGACTTAAACAAATTGACCTGAGGTGTATCTCAATTTTTTGTTCCTGACATTTAACTGTGATAATATAAGTTGTGTTTCACATAAACAACATTTTTTTGTGATGACTTGCATTAGCTACTTTTACGAACTCTTGGTCCTGGAAAATTTTATCAGAGGAGTTGTCGAAATTGAGAAATCAATTCTCAATATTTTGCATAAAACCTAAATTATTGTTATTTTTAAAGTTGATTGGTGTTTTTATGGGTGGCATCCATGTATCTTGGGTGAATTCTTGTGTGGAGAACCAAAATTTTTTCAAATATTGTATAAAACATGTTGCCAGAATGCATTTTTAGCACTAGTTCTCTTTTCCTTGAAGCTGAAGGCCCTACAACAACCATGAACACGCGCGCGCGACCTCATTGTGGTTCTATGTTTTTCATCGCCTTGAGATAGCTAATTTTGACAAATAAACTTGATAAAATGCGTATCCAAGCTAAAGTTCATTTGCAGCTGGGTTTAAGAAAGGTTAATTTGACTATGCAAAGAGTAATTAACAACAGTACTACAATCATTTGAACAAAAATAGAACTTCCAATGATGGTAGACTTGATTTTTTTGCAAAAATTAAACTTTCCAAGACGGTTTAACACTGCCCTTTTTTCGAAATTGGAGTCCTCATCTACAGTTCAAACATGATCAACAGGTTTTTCCTCCATCTCGATTAACAAAGAGAGCTTGCAAACTAATAGTTTTAATATTAAATAATCTTAAATGAAAAATTTTTTAACCGTAATTATCAGTCAAAAACATTTGTATGTGGACCATAAATAAGATAAACATTTCATAATGATTGTTCATTATGAAATGTTTATCTTATTTATGGTCCACATACAAATGTTTTTGACTGATAATTACGGTTAAAAAATTTTTCATTTAAGATTATTTAATATTAAAACTATTAGTTTGCAAGCTCTCTTTGTTTGGGCATTTTTTGCTCTGAAAGTTTTTTGTTTTTCTGGCTTTTTCCACAGAACAAAGGGTTCACTATAGTAAGTAAATTGTGCGAAACAGCGATCTTTTTCTTTCCCTAGCAAAAATTTAATATTGCTCTGCAGAAATTGTTTTGCGGTCTTTATTGTTTCGTCTTTTGAAGTAGAAAGATTTTTTTATCCTTTTCTGCGCTATCAGTGCCCAAATAGTCGAACTTCGACAGTGATGCTTCCGCTTTAATCAACTCCTCACTTATTACTTAGTCACTCGAAGTAAAAGCAAGATTTTTCTCTGGCAAAGTTTTTATTGGAATTTCGTGGTCCGAAAGTAATATTTGATAGTTGAATTCAATAACTTTTACTGGAATTCTTGAGCAGTCAAGCAAATCAATATCGATAAACACCAAACAACGCAATTTCAATTATGTTGGAGAAACAATAAAATTTTTCTGATCCTTTTGCGTAAAAAACTGCTCGCGGATATTTCTTACAAAAGATACACAGGGAGAGCTTCCTAAGTTCAAGAAAAATCCGTAGAAATTCTTTGTTAAGCTTGTTAAATATTAAGCACTTTTTTCATGGAGTTAGGTCTTTGAATTTCGACGGAGGGAGAGGATAACGTGGAACCGTTATGTTTTTCTGCACAAACATCAAGTTCATCGACAATGAAGTTAGACTTCCTAACACCAAAACCCTCAATTGTATAGCAAAACTGTTTTGCTGCTCAACATTCAAGAAATGGGACAATTGTTAGGTTAAGTATTTCCATGTATGAGCAAACTAAAACTCCAGAAAACGATGGCCATTGAAACAATTGTTAATTTTATAAGTAAGCATTAAAGCGCAACCAAATCTTTTGTTATATTAGTTTTGGATGAAGCTGCCAGCATCATGCAATTTGGCATGCAAACGGAAATCGTTAGATACTTTCAGGTACTTGTTAGGTGGTGAGTTATCAAACTCAATCACAACCTCTAAGGGCGCAATTTGAGAGCATTATTTTAATCAAAAGTCTCCAACTCCTAAAAAAGTCACCTCGGGCGACAAAAAACAAAACCAAACAATTTTTTTATGGTAAATTGCGTAAACAGCCCCAAAAGAAATTCATGAATGGTTTTCAAACAAATTCTACGAACAAGTGGTTGATCAAATTCATACCAAAATGTTTTAAAAAACGAGCTCATTTGTAGCCCAACTAAATAACTAATTCCTTTTTTTCTGGATGAATTCCAGTTAGGAACTCGCTACTTTTAGTAACCTTCAGTCAAAAAGAAAAGTTAGCTTTGGTTGATTCGAAAAATAACAGACTGAACAGCTCCTTACATTGGAACGCTTATCAAAACCGGCACCAAAAACTTCAGTTTGTTAAATGCATTTTGTTTTGGTGGTCCAATTTTTTGACGATTGTTGGTGATATCAACACTAATCTTGACTTTCTGTTACAATATCTTGCTCAGTTTTTTCCGGTCTAGCAAGCATAAATTTAACTGCGCAAACCAGACTTTTTATGATTGGTTGAAATAAAACGCAAAAATTGACCTCTATAACCGCATTCTGTGTGGCGGGAATAGCTGGAGCTATTTTTATACTGAACACACTCAAACATGCTTTGAAAACAATCCAACAGAAATAATCAACTCAAATTTCACAATTCTGTCTGTTTATTTGCAATTTTCACTTTTCAGGAAACTCTTAACACTACAGGATTCTTCAACCCGTCTTTTATTCCTTTTCTTACTCTCCGATGAGTCAAATTTTTGTGATAGCATTCAATTCATTTTTTTTTATTTTCAAAATGCAGCCAAAAAAACTAAAATAAAACAGAAAAGGTTTTTGTTTCATTTCTGATACAAGAAATTTAGATGAGAGCAATTGAGCAATTAGAGGACACTTAAAAACAGTTTCTTTCTGTCTTTAGAATATCGCTCTTAAAATTGTTCATCTTTGCTATATTCCTTTGACCTTATCTCCAGTGACAATTACCCTGAAGTTAAGGGCCAGTCATAATTCATGAACAGTAGGAAAAGAAACCTGCAAAAAAAAACAAAAAAGTTTCCCCTGTTAAACAGAGTTACAAGTCACGGATAACCATCAAACATACGGGGCTATCAATTGTCATCTTTGATTATATTCAATCATTCAGATTTAAAAAAGAACTGATGAAACGAGCGATGTACAAATTGATCAGGTTCCCTGGATGTGTTGTGCAACATGTGTTCGATCTGGATACGATACATGAAAACGTAAGGAATTTTCTATACGACTATCATATTAAAGATTTTCTTCTTTATGAAAAACAGGAGGGCCACTGGAGGGACCTAGAAATTACCTTGAGTTTTTTTGCAGATTCCAGCAAGTCCTTCAAGTCCTGATATCACATCTGAACCAACCTTTCCATTTCAAGATACAACTCCAAATCCGTTAACACCTCAACCATCACAAAAAACCCTACATGAAAACAGCAGTCCTGAAACGCCAGTCAACCTTTGCCTCACTTCAAAAAACCAAAAACATTGCTATCAGCTTAAGGAACTTAGACAAACGGAGAAAAATAATTCTTGGTTCATAGATTTTGTTGTTGTGAAAACAATTTCGGTATTTTTTTTCTACCGATAGGAAGTTTTTTCTCAATCCGAGTGTATTTATGCTATTGACCCATCGTTCAAATTGAAATAAATGGTTTGATTCCTTAAATTAAAAACAAGTATAAGCAAACGTTTTTGGTTGAGTAAGCGATTTTGTTATTGAGGTCAACGTATTCTTCTGAGGGAATACTAACTCTTCAAAAAACACAAACTTGTAATCTCATCTTTACCTAGACTGAGAAGTCCTAGAAAAATTTGTTGGATAGTTCACGCACTAGGCGAAATTAACACTTTTTGAACTCGGCATGCAATCACATACAACAGCTCTCTGAAGTGTTGTGATCATACCACTGTCTAGGCATAACAAAAAAAACACTTTCTATGAACTTGTATTAAACTAATTAAACCTTCCCAAATAAAGCAGCCAGTCAGAGAACAGCTGTATCAAGTACACAGAAGTACAAAAACTTATGTTTAAATACGCAATTACAAATAAATTAATCCTTGCAACCAATCACAGAAGGCGAAGCTAAATGTGGACAAAAATCTTACTTTTAATGCAAAAATATTAGTTATCCTAATTTGGCGGAGGGCAGAGAGCAAGTGCAGAACAAGAGCGAACATTTTCAAATTAGCAAATTTTAAAATGATAGAGTGAATGAGATTAGACTGAAGGCGCCTATAAGGCGAGCAAAGTACAACAATATTTGTTGATCTGCGCTGAAATATCAACTAGACGTTTTCATCAAGTTTTTAACGTCAACAGTGCAATGAAATTTTCCTTTAAATCACAACAAGCATTATTATTCAGTGGCAATACATTTTTTCTTGTTTTAGTGTTCTCAAAATTTGTTCTTCTTCTCAATTTTTTCACGCCAAAATGCATGTTTATGATTGATTGATCACGCAAAAATTTTTGGCTTTCATAGTTTAGGAGCCTTCCGTGGTTTTCTACCAACAGTGCAAAACAGTTATTGGATAGTTAAAATGGTTTTTTGAAGTTTTTCGGCATGAACGAAATTTGACCATTTTTAATTGCAATTATTACAAATTTTTTGTAAGTTTTCTGTCCTATCATAAAAAATATGAATAAAATTTGCTTCAACTCACATTTAAAAGAAACGTTTCAGTGTTTTTCGCAAGATTTCATATCCTTTCACGAACTACTTTGGTCAATTTTACAAACATTTTGGTGTTTATTTTGTACATGCATGCAACTCTTTTCTCCTCCACGGCTTACATTGACGTCAAAAGTACTCCTTTGGCTTAAAGAAACAGTATTTATCCTCCTGGAGTCTTGGTATTTTAGGTTCAATTTATTTATTTTAGGTTTCTTATCCTACTATCTTATCAAACATTATTCCGGCTAACACATGGTCAATAAAACTACCATAAGAAAAAAACATGTGTATATAGGGCGACGAAAATTGAGTGAAACTCTTCTTGAGATCGAGGTCTCGAAAAGACCTGACACTCCCTCTATCACACACACACACACACAAACACACACAAACACACACACACACACACGCGCACACACACACACACACACACACACACACACACACACACGCTTACACACACAAAACCACACACACACACACACACACACACACATGTTAATTTTTGAAGTTTCAAATAAAAAACCAAGGATAGTCTATTTTGAGCAAAGGGATCAAAAATTTAAAAGATTTAAATGCAATTTGATCGACACTTAAAATTGCAATAATTTTACAAAATTGTAGCCACCTCAACAAAACTAATAAAAAAATTTTGTCTCCCGCCCAAACCCGCTCAAGATTTTTGTCCCTCCCTCAATATCGAGAGAAAAAAATTCAACGCCAAAAAATGTACGTCATGGACCATGGAGAGCGGGGGACGTCAGCCAGCCCCCCCCCCCCCCCCCGCCGTGTTACAAAGCGTGACTTTGTGCTTACTACACCAGTTACAGGGAAAGAAAGATGGATATATCGTCTTGGAGGTCTATTTTTGAATAATTGGCTGCACTAAAACAATTATTCTGGACTTTTTTTACAAATTTTTCAAATGAAATCATCTTTACAATCAAAAGTTTCTATTTGATTGTTTTCAATAAATGGGAATTTGAAGGCATTATTTTGCTTCATAGGTAATCAAAACTTTTATCATATAGATTAAATTACTTTTCCATTTAGCACTCACATGTGCGAGATGCATTGATGCACTCTATGGTCTTTTGTCGTACCACATTGTCATGCCGGGGAATCAAATTTCTGATCCCTATTGCTCAATTAATAAAAAACTTTCTTAGAAGTACAAAAAGAATGATTCTCGGTAATCATGCAAAGATTAAATGTGACTTCATTTGTTTCGCACAAGTATTGCACAAAGGATTCAAGTACAGACAGAATAGATGCTTACATGATCCGGGTATGAAACCAAAGAAACTTCAAACCAGATGGCGACAAAGCACCGATTAGTTAAATTGATTTCGAATACTCTACAATTTTTCCTATTTTAAGATTTAAAAAATCTCAATTGGTGTCATATTTCACAATGTTCTTTATATCAAATTATAGTAAAATAGTGCCTTAGTTTTAAAAATTTGCTGATAGAGGCGCTGGATGGTAATATGACGAGTGAAAATAACAACGTCAGGTTTACATATTTTTTGTGTAACTTTCCATAATTTGTTCCAAAAGTTTTTGAAGCTCCTAATGGCTGTTTGCTTTTCATCATATTATTTGCTGGTCAAGTCGGTGATGATACTTGTTGATTTTAATGTGAAGTTTTAGCGCTTTTTGATGCGTGAGTAATGTCAAAGGACGCTTGCTGGAAACTATTTTTTCTTCACGTACCTAACTCCAAGAGCGTTTCAGTAGTGGGGCCAGTATGAACGCAATTCCTCATCATAATTGAATCATAGACAGATTCATGTCTCTTCTTTGGCGTGTCAGACTTGGTTTCTGTCTGATTTTACAATGGTCAGACCTGATTTAATTATAAAAATAAAGTTCCGTACGGGGATCGAACTAACAATCTCCCTCGCGCTAGACGTTTTTCTCTATTCTGTGCCACCATGACTGTTGAAAGTTATTATGCGCTTGAAAGGACCACACTACAATTGAGAAAGCGAGCAAAATTTATTACATGGGAGACTTGCATTTACAATTGAACAGCACTGATTTACACTCGGAGTTCGGTACGGGCTTTTATTGCTGAAGCAATCTGTATTGTTTTCTGTTGTTGTACATGGCTTACTGATTTTCTGTTGTTTACATGGGTTTTCTGTTGTCTAAACACATCGTTGACATTGAAGAAAACAAATTCTTCTAGTGCTTAAAGATCAGTAGGGTGGTCCTATTTTCTTTTCCCCAATTCACTACAGCAATCTGTACAAACAAAATTTGTTCAAATCAACGCCCTTTTCTGAAAACTTTCTGTAATTGCTTCAGTTTTCTTAGGTTTTTCAAGTAAAGTTTTCATTCCAACAATATCTAAAAAAAAGTTCAAAAAAACTGAGATCACAAAGGCCACGATACTACTTCGTGTTCAACTCATCTACTGGCTACCAGTCCTCCAAATTAGACTTTCTCGGCATTATTAAATTGCCATTGAGCATCATATTTCCCACTCCATCTACGTTTTTCATCAACTGCAGTTTGAAATTTGATACAAGGTTTTAAGTGTTTTTGTTCAGAATTGAATGTGACCAACCCATGTTAAAAAAGTTTCCCCCCTTTGGCTCCAAGAGATCTATTTTTGACGTTGAGTGAATTAAAAAGTGCAACCTTGAGTTATTTGAAAAAAAACAAGCTCTATTGTGGTTCAAGATACGTAGAACGAAAAAAGATAAAAAAAAGAGCAACTACGAAAAATTGTGTATTATAGGCGTTACGAACTAATGAAAGAAAAATCTTATCCATAGACGCTAATAAAGTAGGACCTTGATCAGCATTACAGCAATTGACCGAAAAACTAGAGAAACCATGGCTTTTGTCGAAAAAAAATTTTGAGTCTTTTTGGAACCAAAGAAAAGAATAAAAAACGGACCGATGAGTAGTTCTTTTTATAATAGGAAAATTAAGTACATCCAAAAAACTTTTGAAACATTAAGGAAATTCGATTCCATATCTATTTATTCCACCACTTGAAATCAAGTGTTATCTTGCAAGATCTTGCGTGATGGTGCATCATCTTGCAAGATTTTCTTGCAAGATCTTGCAAGATATCCATCGTGTTGCAAGGATCTTGTAAGATAACCAAACGAATTACAAGAGTCTTGCAAGATAACCGCTCGACTTGCAAGAATATAGCAAGAAGATAACAAACGATTTTCAAGATCTTGCAAGATAACTATTTTTAGCGCAGAAAAACGTCCTACATTCTAGTGAACTAATTTTAGACTGAAAACTCTTAGAAGAGAGCAATAATTGAATCGGCGCATATTCTGGGCATCGACAGAACTGTTTGAAAAACATCGGAAAATTATTAAATTATAACATCTGAAAAGAGGTCCTTCCATCTTCAATCTTCATTTCTTGATAATCATTGCAATATATTTCTGGAAACGAATATTTCAAAAACGTTATTGACGGTAAATATGATATGAAACTTTCCGTTTAGGTCTAAGAAAAATTAATTGGTGACAAAAATTTTTTCGGCACCAGATTTCTTCTTCAAACTGTGTAAAAACTTCAGTATGAGTGGCGTTCTGCTATAGGATGAGTTTGAATCGGATTGAAATGTTGGGAAATGTGATCATTTACGATTTGAGCCAGGTACTTCTTTTATCATTGAAAAACGTTATGCTATTGCAGCAAAAAATGTATGATTGACAATTTTTCAGGAACGATGCGTTTTTAACTCTCAACGGAGTACTGACAGTGGCTTTTTGGTACTTTTCGATACCCTTTTCATCCTTAAACTGTGTGTAAACTTCAGTAGGAATACCGTTCGGCTTTGGGATGTGTTCAGAACAAAAAAGAACATTGGCAGAAAACAACGTTCTGTTTTGAAATCGATTAAACAAGTAATATTTGGAAACTTGCAAGATAGCCGTTCATATTTACCTTGACCTTTCTTTGTAGTTTAATTTTCGTTTTTTAAATGGATCTCAATTCCCACAAATATACAAACTCAGAAACGCTTTAGACGTAAATGGTTGAACTTCGAATTTTATTTACAAAATTTTGGAGGTAATTTTTGGAATCTCGCAAGAATCCTTTGGAATCTTGCAACATAGTCATTATCTTGCAAGATCTTGCAAGATAACCATCCGGTCTCGACTGGGGGGTCCCTGGTCTTTATATTTGGTATTGAAAACGAAAATGAGAATGATAATGACCTAATTTTGATTTCTCAAACGCATACATAAAACTTGATGTTTGCGGCCTTTGTTTCACTCCCTCGTCATCATCCTCTAGTTTGGCAGTTGGCGATGGCTACGTATGGACCGTTTCGCGGTTTTTTCTCCAGTCTCAAGTTCATGCCTAATAATTAAAATTGCTGCGCAAATAAACTCATTTTAATCATTTGAGCAACTGAAAATCCAGTCTATCAGAGGAACGACATTTATTGAATATCATTAAAGTCATATCCTCTTTATTTTGATGGTAATCAATGAGGCCCTACGTACTTTAGCTTGTTAACTGGGGGGGGGGGGGGGGCAATGTTCACATGACAATCGTTGCAGCTGCGGGTCACATTCAGTTGGAGTTTTTTTGACCAACCGATTATTTCAACTTACAACAAAATTATAACCAGAAATATCACTTACTGCTTAGGAAAGGCGAGATCCGGGCTGGAACGCAATCAGTGGCTGAAAATGAAAAAAAAATGATTTCCGATAATCTTCAATATCAAGTTCTTGATAAATCATTAAGAAACAAAATATTGTTTAGATTTTTTTTATGTACGGATATACACATCTTTTTAATATATGTAATGATTCATTTTTCGTTATATTCTGATTGGCTGCGGAAACTAAATGTTATTATCTATCGTCGCAAAAATAGTCAGTTTTAATAATAACAGTTGCAATTAAGCATCAATGATTGTTCAATTTCAAGGTAAACATCTTTGTTAAATAATTTCAGATTAGAATTGCCGCAATGTCTGCTCTTTCCTCAAACAGCCACCAAGGAAAGAAAGAGAAAAAAGAACTATTCTTTTTTTCGTTTTTGTGAAAATTATCAGCAAAAAAAAGAGAACATAAAACAAGATCACCCGAATTTTCTATTTAGATTTGCCTCGATTACAAATTATACGTTAGTTGACAGAAACAAAAAATCATTTTTTCATTAAAAACTTTTGGCATCCAAATACATTAAGGCTAATTTAAGAACGCATGTGCTTGCTAGGTTATAGCTTGAAGTGATAGTTCTTTTATATTGAACAAATTTTATTGACACCTTCTTGTGCCATTCATACAGACGCTCATTTTTTTTTGTTTTGTCTCAAATTAATTAAATTACAGAAACAATCGAGATTTTTTTGTTAAAATTTATTCCCTAAGCAGTCAAAATTTTCAATTGGGTATCGCTAATAATTTTATTTTCTCCACATCTTAGGACCTTGAGTTTCGGCCATCGTAATTGTTGTCCCAAATAGGATGAACATTGTAGATGTGTTTCCAAGAACCTTTTTCCTCCATTATAATCAATTCTAGTGATTTTTATCAAGCGTTAACCGGACTTAATCACTGCTCAACGTATGCTATATTTAAGGAAATTGCCATGGATGGGGCTGTTTGACAGTTGTGAAAGTTGTTGTATTGTTACCCCTAATGAAACTTACTAGAACCATGATTCCTGCAATCCAGCTTCATTGCCATACTAACGAGTGAAACACTTGAATTAAATTTTTGTTGACTGAAAACCTTCCGATCAGCCACATTCGAGGCAGTTATGAATTTTCATTTTGTGACATAAACAATATTAGGTTCAAAGGTACAGAGTCTTTGCGTGCCAACAAACCCGCAATTAAACGAAGCATGTCTTACGTTTGGAAACGCATATTTACAGATTGGAATAGAGCGACAAATAAGAAAACTCTGATTTTTGCTATAAAAGACTCTGGTTTTTGCTATCAAACAGATTACCATAAATTTTTCTATAACGAATTATTAGGGCAATCTAGGGCAATCTTATTGGAATAAAGCTATTGATATTGCCCTGGCGCAGAATTATGTGTTTAAAATATCAATCAAAGTAGTTTAAAAATTGAAAAGTTTGTACGTTGGCTTCCCGAACTAATTGTTACTCTTTTGTCTCCTTCGCAAAAAGGAATTATTGAACACTTGTCACTGATTGTCACTCTGTGAATCATATTGTCAATCTTTCAAACTAGCTCAACAGTTCTGGTTGGTCAAAATTTTATAATTTCTGCAGTTTATTTCATTCTGAGGATACTTGGTTATCATTATCAAAGCATGCGACACAGCAGGTGACTGGAAAACGAAGAAAAGTTCACTGACCTGAGTCGTTTGCTTGCGAACACTCTCCTAAAATACAATCTTAATTAAAGGTTTTGCTCGTTTTTTTTTTACTTGAGATCAAATCTCGAGACACAACAGCTGCGATATTATCTCATTTTGAATTGTTCTTACCATGAACCAGTGTTCCTGCGAAAGAAGCTGAAAAGAAAAAAGTTATTACTTTGAGGTTTAATAATTTTGCTCTCGTTTTTCCCAGATTGTTGACACAAGCAAATATTCTAAGGACACCGAGATTACAAATTTGCGACCTGCTTTTCGCTTTTTGTCGAATTTTATTTTAGCTCTTTTCATGTATGACTATGAAATTGATTTTATACTACTGAAGTTGTCCACAGTTTCTGTGTACTTCTGCTTATTTCAACTTAATGGGCAAAGAGTTTTTCACTAGCTATATTCTTACCACATAAGAGAAGAACAGGCACTAATAGATCTAGATCAATGACCATTTTCTCAGGGGCTTCACTGTGATCAAAAGTTTGAAAGAAAATAAGAAGAGGTGGAATCAGAAAGGAAAAAGTGATAGCAAGAGAAATGAATTTCGGAGATATTTTGTGAGTTAACAAAATAGTTTATCGGATAAAATTTAAGCGAAAATGATATCTATGCCACACAACTGGAACTTCTTTGATGCAACAAATGTTTGTTGAATTGGAGCAATTTTGCATCAATCAAGACACTTTTATGTTATGGGCAAGGGTGTATCAAAGTCCTCCGAAGCAAAAGCTCTCTAAAGATTTCCATAACAATCGAGGTGTGCCCTCCGATTGTTCTTCAACAGACCCAAGTTGATCAAAAACATTGTCGGTCAAAATAATCTAATGTGTGTTAGCCTGTCGTGTTTGATGATAACCGAGGTCAGGGTGTGCGTTAATGACCAGACAATTAAAAACGCACGGGGGGGGGGGGGTAACGCGCTATATTAAAGCCCGCCTACATGAACCAACTTCCTAGGCAAAGTCTGCTTAAAATTTGATCAGTAACGAGCTATATTCTGACCATTACCAAGCAAAAATTCTGATCATTAACGAGCTTAGTTATGATCATTAACGAGCTACATGTAGATCATTAACGAGCTACATGTTGATCATTGACGAGCTACATGTTGATCATTAACGAGCTACATGTTGATCATTGACGAGCTACATGTAGATCATTAACGATACATGTTGATCATTAACGAGCTACATGTTGATCATTGACGAGCTACATGTAGATCATTAACGAGCTACATGTTGATCATTGACGAGCTACATGTAGATCATTAACGATACATGTTGATCATTAACGAGCTACATGTTGATCATTGACGAGCTACATGTAGATCATTAACGAGCTACATGTTGATCATTGACGAGCTACATGTAGATCATTAACGATACATGTTGATCATTGACGAGCTACATGTTGATCATTAACGAGCTACATGTTGATCATTGACGAGCTACATTTAGATCATTGACGAGCTACATAGAGATCATTAACGATACATGTTGATCATTAACGAGCTACATGTTGATCATTGACGAGCTACATGTAGATCATTAACGAGCTACATGTTGATCATTGACGAGCTACATGTAGATCATTAACGATACATGTAGATCATTAACGAGTTACATGTTGATCATTGACGAGCTACATGTTGATCATTAACGAGCTACATGTTGATCATTGACGAGCTACATGTAGATCATTAACGATACATGTTGATCAGTAACGAGCTACATGTTGATCATTGACGAGCTACATGTAGATCATTAACGAGCTACATGTTGATTCTTGACCAGCTACATGTAGATCATTAACGATACATGTTGATCATTGACGAGCTACATGTTGATCATTAACGAGCTACATGTTGATCATTGACGAGCTACATGTAGATCATTGACGAGCTACATGTAGATCATTAACGATACATGTTGATCATTAACGAGCTACATGTTGATCATTGACGAGCTACATGTAGATCATTAACGAGCTACATGTTGATTATTGACGAGCTACATGTAGATCATTAACGATACATGTAGATCATTAACGAGCTACATGTTGATCATTGACGAGCTACAAGTTGATCATTAACGAGCTACATGTTGATCATTGACGAGCTACATGTAGATCATTAACGATACATGTTGATCATTAACGAGCTACATGTTGATCATTGACGAGCTACATGTAGATCTTTAACGAGCTACATGTTGATCATCGACGAGCTACATGTAGATCATTAACGATACATGTTGATCATTGACGAGCTACATGTTGATCATTAACGAGCTACATGTTGATCATTGACGAGCTACATGTAGATCATTAACGATACATGTTGATCATTGACGAGCTACCTGTTGATCATTAACGAGCTACATGTAGATCATTGACGAGCTACATGTAGATCATTAACGATACATGTTCATCATTGACGAGCTACATGTTGATCATTAACGAGCTACATGTTGATCATTGACGAGCTACATTTAGATCATTGACGAGCTACATAGAGATCATTAACGATACATGTTGATCATTAACGAGCTACATGTTGATCATTGACGAGCTACATGTAGATCATTAACGAGCTACATGTTGATCATTGACGAGCTACATGTAGATCATTAACGATACATGTAGATCATTAACGAGTTACATGTTGATCATTGACGAGCTACATGTTGATCATTAACGAGCTACATGTTGATCATTGACGAGCTACATGTAGATCATTAACGATACATGTTGATCAGTAACGAGCTACATGTTGATCATTGACGAGCTACATGTAGATCATTAACGAGCTACATGTTGATTCTTGACCAGCTACATGTAGATCATTAACGATACATGTTGATCATTGACGAGCTACATGTTGATCATTAACGAGCTACATGTTGATCATTGACGAGCTACATGTAGATCATTGACGAGCTACATGTAGATCATTAACGATACATGTTGATCATTAACGAGCTACATGTTGATCATTGACGAGCTACATGTAGATCATTAACGAGCTACATGTTGATTATTGACGAGCTACATGTAGATCATTAACGATACATGTAGATCATTAACGAGCTACATGTTGATCATTGACGAGCTACAAGTTGATCATTAACGAGCTACATGTTGATCATTGACGAGCTACATGTAGATCATTAACGATACATGTTGATCATTAACGAGCTACATGTTGATCATTGACGAGCTACATGTAGATCTTTAACGAGCTACATGTTGATCATCGACGAGCTACATGTAGATCATTAACGATACATGTTGATCATTGACGAGCTACATGTTGATCATTAACGAGCTACATGTTGATCATTGACGAGCTACATGTAGATCATTAACGATACATGTTGATCATTGACGAGCTACCTGTTGATCATTAACGAGCTACATGTAGATCATTGACGAGCTACATGTAGATCATTAACGATACATGTTCATCATTGACGAGCTACATGTAGATCATTAACGAGCTATATGTAGATCATTAACGATACATGGAGATCATTAACGATACATGTTGATCATTGACGAGCTACATGTAGATCATTAACGAGCTACATGTTGATCATTGACGAGCTACATGTAGATCATTAACGATACATGTTGATCATTGACGAGCTACATGTTGATCATTAACGAGCTACATGTTGATCATTGACGAGCTACATGTAGATCATTAACGATACATGTAGATCATTAACGATACATGTTGATCATTGACGTGCTACATGTTGATCATTAACGAGCTACATGTTGATCATTGACGAGCTACATGTAGATCATTAACGATACATGTTGATTATTGACGAGCTACATGTTGATCATTAACGAGCTACTTGTTGATCATTGACGAGCTACAAGTAGATCATTAACGATACATGTTGATCATTGACGAGCTACATGTTGATCATTAACGATACATGTTGATCATTGACGAGCTACATGTTGATCATTAACGAGCTACATGTAGATCATTAACGAGCTACATGTTGATCTTTAACGAGCTACATGTTGATCATTAACGAGCTACATGTTGATCATTGACGAGCTACATGTAGATCATTAACGATACATGTTGATCATTGACGAGCTACATGTTGATCATTAACGAGTTACATGTAGATCATTAACGAGCTACATGTTGATCTTTAACGAGCTACATGTTGATCATTTACGAGCTACATGTTGATCTTTAGCGAGCTACCTGTTGATCATTACCTAGCGAAATTCTGATCATTACTCTGGTCGAGGTTTTCGTTTGTCCTCGTTTATGACGCAGACTAATTTTGAATGCACAGAGGAAGTTTTTTATAACTATAATCATCCGCCAAGCTAGGTTTTATCTTTGCTTTAGCTCTCAGGTCCTTAAATGTATAAATTCCCACAATACCTGTAGAAATTGAAAAAAAAAATCATATATCAGGTTAATGTAAATTTATTTTCTCAAGTTAGGTCAACATAGAGTTTTTGAGATTTTCCAGCATGCTCTGTGTGGTTTATAATCTCACCTTTTTTCCTTCCCATCTGGGGATCAACAATGGCGGAGTTACTGAAAAAAAAACTACAGGAAATCTAGTTTAGCATGGTAAATACCCATGCTTGTACAGTTTTCAAAAAAAAAAACAAGACAAAAAATGAACACAAAAACAAGACAAAATTAGGTTTTAAACATAATACAGCTCATAGAATGTCATTATTTAAAAAAAGCAAGAAAACGACCATTTCATAAAGCCACCGTTACCTTATTTTAAAAATGAATAATAAACAAATTGCAACCTTAAATAATGACAACTTTTTCTCAAATAAACGTAATCAGACCAAATCTTTGAAGTTTCACAGTTCACATAGCCCATACAATTGCTTCAAAGCCAAAAATCCCTGAGAAATGCAATATTTCACAATACCACTAAAACCTACTTTTAAACTGAATATACCGAAAATTGCAACATATTCAAAAGAAAACTCTTTCAAGTAAATGTATTCTTACCATATCCTTTGCAGTTTCACAGTTCACATGACCCATACAGTTGGCAATGAACCGCAAAATTCTGGAAAAATATAATATTTTGTTTTCCAATACAACTAAAGCCATATTTTAAAAAGCTTATAGGGAAAAAGATCTTTTAAGTAATGACAACTTCTTCTCAAATAAACGAAATCTGGCCAATTCTTTTGCAGATCGATCCATAGTTCACATAGCCCATATGGTTGCTTCTAGACCACAAATCACGCAAAAGTTGTTATATTTCGCAATACCACTAAAAACTGTTTTAAAACTGATTATAGAGAAAATTGCAACTTCTATAAATGAGGACATTTAAAAAAAAATTATTCGGACCAAAACTTATGTAGTTCCACAGTTCAACTAGCGCACAGAGTTTTTCCTTTAAAAAAATTTTCAGAAACATTACTATTTTTCATGAAACTACTAAGACCTATTATAAAACGAGGAAGACATTTTAAATAATAAATTGCAACTTCATTAAATAATGACAACTTTTTCTCAAATAAACCTATTCTGACCAAATCTTTTGCAGGTTCTCAATTCACATAATTTTACACTTTGTCCTAAGCCAGAATCCAGAAAACTGCAATATTTCACAATACCACTAAAATTTTACTTTTAAATATATATAGTGAGTCGTAATCAGGATAGATGCAAATCTACTAACTTCATTGATAATCCGCAATACCATTTGCGCTGAACTTTCCAGGAAATAAAAATCATTAAAGTTTAAATATCAGCCTAACTGACTTTTTGTAACCTATCGGGGAAAAGAGAAACTAACCGTGGAACAGTGAGGAAAGTGTGAACAACAGTTTTGGTTTTACTAAATTTCACCGTTCCTAAAAATAGGCATCGTGGACAAATGACAGTTTTTCTAATTTTGAAAAATCGAACTAATTCCCTTGCTGTCACCGATGTCCACACGATTGTAATCAATCTTAGAAGATGAATCCTTAAAAAAGACATTTTTGAGTGACTTAACTTGTTGAAAGTAAATTTTGAGGAGTATTATTCATACCACGCTTGCGATTGGCAGATATCGACCGGACTGTATTTCCACTGGGATCATAACAATTTATCTATTGGCATTATAGTTTAAAAGAAAACAGTTTTTATGCAAATTAAGCATGATGAAACAAAAAAGACATTAGATGAGATGCTCAATTATTTCAATCAAAACGTGAAGAATACAAGTGAATTAAATTATCATAGCAAGCAAACCCGAGTCAAAAACAGAAGTTAATCATGTAAGATCTTGCAGGAATCTTGCAAAAAAAGTTAATCTTATAAGATCTTACAAGACCGAGTTATTCTTGCAAGATCTTGCAAAACAGATTTAATCTTGTAAGATTCCTGTAAGAATCTTGCAAGATTAACTTTTTTGGAAGAATCGTGCCATTACGATAGGAAACAGCCAAAGAAAGCTAAAATGAGGAACTAATGGCATTTGAAAACACCATCTTGTAGAGAATAAGTTTAACCCACATTAAAAAAAACATTTGAGACAGCTTCTTTTCATAATTTCAGTATTAAAATAAAAAATTCTGGTCGAAATTATATACTCCAAAAGTTTCTCAACAAACAAAAAACACATTTCTGTCTTCATAAGCTTGATTCAACAGTTTGAAGGTTGGTTTTAATGGTTTAATGACACAGAACCACAATTTTCGAGGAAATAATAGTGGTAAACGGTAATAAAATTCTCTTCCAACAAAATTTAGTAGAGATGATTAGCTACTTAAAATACTCCTTTTCACAGCGGTATTTTTTCTTCGAAATTAATTCAGCTTTGCATATTTTTATGTCAACACAAAATCAATTGGTTTTGTTTCTTTTTTTTAAGTTTGAAAAGTATGTTTTATAGTTGGTTTTTCGGAACAAATCTTCAACAGTATTGTACACTGTAGCAAAAGCAATCTCTATCAACTACACTCTGGTTTTCAACTGAAATGTAATTTTGAAATTTTTTTTTAGTTTTTTTTAAATCAAAAACCCGATATTTTGGTTCTTTCAAGACAGCCAGACTTCAGAATCAAGAACAAAATGATCTCTTAAGCAGTATTTGAGTAGCTTTGTTGTTTATAAGAAGTTTTGATTTTTTTTTTGTTTAGAGTCAAACACAAAATGTTTGACTCTAGAAGAAAAAGGCAGAATGTGTATTCAAATAAGTATCACGCAGATTTTAGCACAAAAGAGTACAATAAATTCGAACCAGAGAAGAGAATAGCGTAATCGCGGAATAAGTGAACCAGAAATGGACACTTTGGTTAGCTAAAGCGTTGCAAAAAACGACCTTTCGCGCGCGCATTTTTTTTTTCATCTCTCCTTTTTTCGTTGGTTTGGGCTTTTCGGGTGCCCGCTGTTTCTTTTCTGGTGTGCTCTCTGTAGGCTAATAGGCTCTGCGGTAGTGGCATGGCTGTGCCCCATTTTTGACTGCGCCAGCTTAGGCTTAAGACTTTTTGCGCTTGCTTCCTTCCCTCCCACTTAGGTGTTTGGCGCAGGCCTTAGGTGTTGCTTTGCTGGGCTTTGCTGCTGCCCTTTTCTGCTTTGGCTTTTTAGGCTTGCTTTGTAAGGGGGTATCTGTGCACCTTTGTGCATGGAACGTTTGATGTTCTTTGTTGCTCACTTTTTTCGTCTGTTAAGGATTTGCGACACAACGATGACGAGGAGAGGACATCCGGGTTGAAAACAAACAAAAAGAAAGCAAAGAAAAGTTCAAAAAGGAAAGGAAAAAGAAACAAAAATTTTGAAGAGAAGAAAAAGCAACAGCGCGAAGGACCTTCTCTGGTTTTCTTGTTGTGATATATTGATAATACGATGCCTCTGTTTTTCGTATGAAGCTTCTTTTTTTTCTTTAAATTCAATTCTTAATCTTGCCCATTTTTACACTATAGGATAGGACGTTGGACGTTTTTGTCGTTATGTACTCCTACAACGTAGGATAGGTCTTTTTCGGCTATTGTTGGGCGCTTCTTAACAGGTTTCTAGGCTATTGTTTGAAAAAATCTCGCAAAAAAAGTTAATTTTATAATATTCTTGAAAGAAAAAAGTTAATCTGGTAAGAATCTTGTACGAAAATAAGTTAATTTTGTAAGAATCTTGTAAGAATCTTGTAAGAAAAAGTTAATCATGTAAAATCTTGTAAGAATCTTGTAAGAATCTTGCAAGATCTAACAGTACAGAAGTTAACCTCACAGAAGTTAACAGTGCAAGATCTAACCTCACAGAAGTTAACCCAGTACCAGACTTGGCTCCCTACTCAGAATCACATGTCTTCAATGACCGCAATATATCTAACCTGAAACATTATGGTTTGAGAACCCAATACGCCTTGTATCTATGTTTGGGATACATTCTGTTTTTACGCCCTCAGTTACAAATAATATGCTGTTATCCAGCACGAAGCATTTTAAAAAAGCACGTTAGCCTGTGGGCGTTAATGATATAAGCCTGTTAAGATGTGGGGGGAAACAGATCGTATTTTGCGAACAACTTTATATGCACAAATGGAAACAAGCAGAGTAGAGAAGTTAACTTAAACGTGTTCTAGCAGGTATGTGATCTATAAAAACGAGTTCAGTAATATTTTTCTTTGAAAATTCATCTTGTAACAAATAACAAGTTTTTCAAAAAGATAAGCAAAAATTTTAGATACGAAACGGAACGCTTAAAATAAATTTGATTTCTTTCTAGTCAGCAAAATTCGCATATAAAGAGCAAGAACATTTCCTCACAATTTTTTTCAGCAGATTGAGCTACCGAGATACCAAAGCTCTCTGATCAAACATAGAACGACTAATATTTGAAGAATTGCTGTTGAATGACAGGCGAGGCAAATTTACTCAGGGGCTGTAGCCTACATTTTTTTCTTTACGGGTGCAAAATCAGTTGAACACGCCGGGCTCCGAACCCAGGACATCCCGATCCCTCGGCAGAAGCACTGTCTACTCGGTTGTCAGTCCCTACTTGTTGCTATGCTCCAATCGCTTTTAATTTACAGCTGAGTAAGAACAATAGAGATCACTCAAAAATGAAGGAGCAAAACAAGAAAACGTCACTTCAGAAATCAAAGTATGTTCTAGAAGAAAAGCGCAAAACGGTCAAGCAAAAAATTTTCATAAAAGGTTTACATAAAACGTTTACAATATTTGCTATGAACTTCGTTCAAAAGCAAATAAACATTTCAGTCTACTTTACGTCATCTACAATTTGTCCATCAATGATGAAAGCCACTTAAAAATGAAAAAAAATGAAAAGTCCACAAAATTGCTGAAAAGGACAAAGCATTTCAATTGCAATACCTTTTCGAGAGAAAAGTGTTTGAACTGCCTAAAGATAGATCAGATAAGCTTATTTGGCCTCGCGAAATGTAGAACAATAAGTTTTGAAGACAAATTTCAGTATATTTTGAGGAAAAGTTGCCAAGTACAAACGACTAAAAGCTAGTAAATATTCTTTAAATTGGTCCAAAAAATGAGAAAATAGCGTCAACTAGTTTTTTTGAATAAGAAGGATACATAACCGTAAAATTCACTCGAATGTTCCGTATAATAACAAGCTAAAAAACGAGGACTGAACTAAACATAAGCCGGTTAACTAGTTGTCTCTATCGATGATAACGATGAAGCCCCCTTGGATATTGTAAAAATGAACCATACGTCATCAACAGTGAATCGAACACCTGGCAAGGTCATAACGCAATCATGGAAGAACAATGTCAACTGTCGGTTAAAACTATTTTGACCAAACGATAATTTTCTGACTAAATCAGTCTATAAACAGCTATATATGAGATAATTCTCCAAACTTACTGATGATCAGAGAAACATTAGATTTAAAGTTTGATTATAATAAAATGTTGTATTTGCCAATAACATGTGTGATTAAATTGTTAGGAAGACTCACATAGTTCTCATTTTTGGCGTAGGAAACTTTTAGAGCTCTGTGCGAAATTTTGGACCCCCCTACCAGAATTCTTAAGTCTTTTAATAAGTCTAAAGAGGTCTAAAAATGGAGCCCTCATGGCACTACCCATGCTGGACATTCCGACAAAGAGGTTGTTGTGGATAATATTGATTAAAGCCTCTCGGTTTTTTTTACCATGGCCCTGTAACTCACATACAACATTTCTCTAAAATTCTTATTTCGCGAAACTCAACAGTTGCTTACAATAAAGAACTTCCCAATCATAGCACAAATCCTGAAGTCAAATAACTCACACGAAGACTGACCAGGTCAAAAATAACGTTAATGGCGATAATTGAACCCCACCCTAGTGATGAGTGAAATTCAAACTTGTAAGAATCGTGCAAGCTGATTCAAAACTTTGCAAGATTCATGCAAGAATCTTGCAAGATGTCAATCCGAGCAGAAATATAATTCAGGGCACTATTGTTTTTAGAAAGCACCTTGAACAAGTTACAAAGGTGAAAGCGATGGAAAAAATTTTAGTCTTGATTCAAAATCTTGCAAGAATCTTGCAAAAATCTTGCAAGTTTTTCAATTCTGGAAAATTTTTCTGAAAACCAAAACCTTCTGAAAACCAAATGAATTGCTTTTGACAAGAATTTGGATTATCATAACTGGTTCTAATTGATTTTTTCCGCAGTATCTTTCGAATTTGGGGTCTTGCGAGAACCTTGCACTTTTCTTGGTAAACTTCGAATTCAAGTACAATATTCCAACAGACACATAAGTACATCTAACACCAGCCAAAATCTTCTTTTTCAACTTCAATTGATCTAATAAACGACGAAAACAAGCTTCTTCAGCATTTTTGTCTCATTTTTTTAATCAAAAGAGTTTTTTAGTGAGAAATCGTTAGTCGAAATTTTTTTACTGTTTTTATCGGTATTTGAGTTTGCTTTTTTACTTAAAAAATATTATAATCAAGGTTTAAAGATCAGATTCGAAAATCGTGCAAGGGAATTTAAAAAATTGCAAGAATCTTGCAAGAATCTTTGTACCGGTATGCATTCACTTGCAAGATTGCTTTGCAAGATTCTTGCAAGTTTTTTTTATTCATTGATCACTATGGCAATACATATTGTGCGCGAATTTGAAAATAGATAAAAAAAATGCTAATACAAACTTCAGAAGCAAAAAGGAAATTTCTACTGCGCTTTTTTGAAAAGCAAAATCCATTTCCCAACTTATTACACAATAT
The DNA here is from genome assembly GCF_964194025.1 of Convolutriloba macropyga. NCBI lineage: Eukaryota > Metazoa > Xenacoelomorpha > Acoela > Convolutidae > Convolutriloba > Convolutriloba macropyga. The sequence continues at coordinate 1,889,035 of NC_134477.1, forward strand.
TTTACTCCAATAACTAGCTTTTCAAAATTGGTCGCATCGACTTCCCCAGTTGAGATTTCAACTTATGGAAAAAAAGGTTGTTGACCGATATCATGAATGAAAAGACATTCGTGGACCGAAAATGGATATGATCAGGCTTTAGGTCAAACTTAATTGTCATGGTTGACTTTAGGTCGACCGATATTGGCCAAGGTTGCTTTTAGATCAACCAACTTTGGTTGTGGTCGATTTTGGATTGGCCTATAATACTCAAATTCAAAAAAATTCAACATTGTCTATCAATGTTGTTAGTAGTTGTTAATTATGCAAAATATAATAATAACCCAAAAATCTGTCAATCAAAAAGTGTACGCAAGATATATCAATATATCAAAATGAGCGGTGGTGGCATAGCCGTTCTAAGTTACAGAAAGGTCAAATAAATGATGATGAGCATCTGTTTAATGCGCTTTTTGTCCGACTCTCCCGTGTCGAGGAGCAGTAGTTTCAGCCCCCTGTTCTTGAGCAATTGTTTTTCGATTTCGGCATTGATGGGCTTTGGAGATAAAAAAGCTGTAATATTAAACTCTGGAGTAAAATAATGTTCTGCACCCTGTGAATAAGAAAATTTCGCATTGTTCATAGCGCGTGGTTCTCGACATAGGAGAGTGAAGATCCATGCATTATTTTTCTGTCACGTGTCCATCCGAAATAATCATGAACTTAGCAGTTCCCGACTTCAATTAACAGTCGGACGCTAGTTCAGCTAAGTGTGCTTTACCGAATAAGGCTGAACATGTGGTACAGTTATACGTCTCTATCGAGTAGAGTCCCCAGTTTAGAGTTCAAAATTAGACTGTTGTTCGAATAGATCTCCGCTGTTCTCGCACAATGTAACACAGTCGTTGGAAAACCAGGCCTCCAACAAAATAATTTCTGATGAAATTTGTGAGTGCAAGATAAAAAAAATGAAATATACAAAACCCACTCTTGAAAACCATTTTAACCACATCAGTCCACCAGTATAGATTAAAGTGAAGAATTTAACCGACAAAGGTCGGGCCAACTGCTCTAAGACAGCCCGCAAGTTGTTGGCTTCGTCAGTACGTAGCCACGGTTTAGTGAGGCTAGCTTTAGCTTAATCGAAGGGAATTGAGCATAGTTGAGCGGGGGCTGATGGGGTTCGGTGGGGCTGCAGTGGGGGGGGGGGGGGGGAGCTATCACAGCACGGGGCCCTATGGGCCTTAATAATGTGAAGTAGTAGCGATCGGGGTGGTTTGGTGAAGTGAGGTGTCTTGATGATGGGGGGTGAACCTCAGAGAACCGCCTTTCACACCATAATTATGAGTCCCCAAAACAGTGTCTATGAATCGCAAACTTGGAGATTAATGGAGTAACCAGCTGAAAGGGACTGAGAGAACTTAATGCCAGCTGGGCGCTACCTGTTTATCCTGTTTTTGAGTTCAAAAAGTTGATTGAGTTAAACGAAAAAATCGGTCAAGCAAAAAATTGCATAAAAAGGAACTACAGGACTAATATAATTGCTGATAATTTTGTTTTAGAGCAATTAAAAAAATTTCGCGAAAGATGTCAAAAACCTTTTTAAAGATACACTACTGAGTTTCCAATGTTTAACACCTAAAAATGTTAAACTAATTTCAAAATTGCACTAAAAAAATTGAAAAACAATTAAAAAGTTAAAAACATAAGAACAAAAACAAAAAACTTTCATAAGTTTTCATCAAGTGGTAAGAAAAAAAAATTAAAGCCATCCTCCAGTATAGATTTGAAAGTGAAGATTCAGCTCAAAGACTCGAAGCATTAAATTTAACCGACTACCGTTAGACCAATTGCCCACTGACAACCGGCGAGCTGTTGGCCTCATAAGTAGGTAGTCGGGGTTTAGTGAGGCTAGCTTTAGCTTAATTGAAGGGAGGTGAGCTTAGCGCAGCAGGGCTGGGGGTTGATGGGGATCGGTGAGGGCAACAGTGGGTGGGGGCAACGCTGGCAGGGGGTCTTTGGTTGAACAGGGCCTTTGGGGGTAGCGATTGGATAGGAGGTTGGTGAAGTGAGGTGGCTGGATGTGGGGTGTCGGCTTCTGAGACCCGCCTTTCACGCCATTATCATAAGTCTCCAAAAGAAGTGTCCGTGAGTCACCACCATGAAGATTAATGGAATAGTGAGCTGGAAGGCTCTGAGAGAACTTAAAGCCCGCTGGGCGCTACCTTTTCAACCTGTTTTTGAGGATAAAAAGTCGATTGGTTTGAACGAATAACCGTTCATGCAAAAAATCGCCTAAGAGAGACCTACATGACTAATCTAATTGATGCGAACTTCGCTTTAGGGCAATTAAAAAAATTTTACAAAAAAAAATTGTCAAAGCAGTTTTAAAGATACTCTAATGAGTTTCCAAGGCGTACCGCCACAAATATTTTCGTTTTTTTTAAACCACGACACAGTGTCTTGCTTTGCCGAGAAAGGATTTTCTTGATCAGAAACTAAAACCAAAAATCAGTAAAATTGGATAAAACCACCATCTGATCAGTATATGTCCAATGTTTCAAAACAATTCACGTTTGAAACATTTCAAAACACATATCACGTTTGAAAAACTGTTCCATGCTTGAATATTCAAATGCCATAAACACTGAGTTTTTTAAGAAAAACTTTATCAAAGATCCAGATAGGAATGTATTAAACAAAGCCAAAGCTTTGAAAAATTGAGAATTATATAACCATTTTGCATTCGAAAAGCATAATTAATGGCTGCAAAACTTTTCATATTAGTATTAGAAAGTAAGGTTAAATGCATCATCGATCAAAGTTTGTTTTCCCATAAAAACAAAATTACAAACAAAAAACGACCCAAAGGTTGTATACGTATATATTGATTTATTTATACTCCGCCCTGCCCAAAAACGCGTTTCACAGTCGAAGAGTCTTTCACCGATTGCAGCGCATGATCAAAATCTTCTCTCGTTCAGAAAAAAATAGTTCACACGGCATTTCTACTCTCTTTTACTGTTAGCTCAAAACGCCGTCTGAGCGATAAAATAAATTTGCTTCCTGCGTAACCGCAGCGGAACCGCATTAGGCGACTTCGGCTTGTCCTAAGCCGCCCTTTTTCTTTTTTCCCCACATTTCAAACTGTTATTTTATGAGCAGCACTGCTCTTTTTTGGTGACTATGACCACTTTTTTGGTGTCTGAAACTTTCACTTGGTACCATCCTTGCGGCCAACATTGGTCAGGCTATGGTCAATCTGAAGCTATGGTAAAATAAGAGCCATCCTCACACAGAAATCTTCACGGAGGCCGGGGATTAACTTCCGGTAAACAAAAGTACTTCCGGTAAAAAAATCTAAAGAAAAGCAATACGCCTCTTCGAGTCGTAAAAACTAAAAGAAGGCCAATAATAGCCTCAGCTATAGTTTTACGGCTCACAAAAAATTCTCTATACTATGCCAACCTCGTGATAGAAAAATCGTAAACGGGATATTGGAGAGAAATGTCAATATCTTGATTATCTATAAAATATCTGATGAATCATTACATCTTTCTTCGGATATGAAGAATGAGATCACAACCTGAGTTTGCTCTTTCAGGGTTCCGAGAAAGCTCAGAGTAAAAATCGCCTGTTAATGCTTAGAATTAGCGTAGGAACAAGATGAAAAATTTTTGAGTCAATAATTCTGTTTCTAGGCGGATTATTGCTTCCACCTATATGGGTACTAAAATGTTCCGACAAGCCAACACCAGCAAATGTGACAAATGACAACGAAAGAGCAAGATATGCATTTCTTTCAATTAAAAAAGGGGTATGATTCGCAAAATGGACGGTACAGTGCGTTCTTTCAAATCTGACCCTTAATTTGCTTTTATCAGCAAAACTGCTGGCAAATACATTGCGTTGCTCACATATACATCTAAAGTTACAAGTTAACCCAAAACTTTGGCTCCAGTTCTTGACGCGTTACATATTGATTGTTCAAGTCTTAACTACCCGTCGAGGAAACATCGGAAAAAACATGTTCGATAAGCGGTGAAAATTTGTTTTCTTTTCACCGCCAATTTTGTACCTAATTTTTCTGTGATATACGGTGAAATTATGTAATTTCACCTCTAGAGTAAGCGGTGAACTTACAAAAAGGCGCCACACTTAAACGCTTACTACAATTTACCGTCCTTAAACAGATTCCAAACCTTCACCTCCTACATTTCAGCTACTTTTTGCTCCACTGATCCACCTCTCACCAAATTTGACCATATTTGTTTTGATATTCAATCAAACTCGGTCTACTTTCTGTAAAACGTGCGCGTTGAACTTTTTTAATATTTGTGGTGAATTTACAAAATATAGCGGTGAAATATGGTGATTTTTTGTAATTGTGGTGAAATTACATATAGTCACCGATTCAACAAAAGTTTTAGAAATATTTATGACTTTTATATTTTACGGGGGTATATTTTTCGAGGGTCTCTTAATAACTATACCTTAACTTCGTTGGAGAAAAAACAATTCCGAGCGTTTTCTAATAGCTGAAATTATATAATTCCACCGGTAAGTTAAGCAGCGAATTAATGCAATTTCACCGCATTTACTACTGATCTCACCCAATTTAACACTTTTCTCCAAGCGGTGAATTTTATGTTATTTAACCACTAACTTGAGCTTTGAGGTTTTGTAATTTCACCGCATTCACCCCTTATCTCACATAATTTGGAGACTATTTTTCAAAGCGGTGAATTTATTTATCTAAGTTCAGCGAATAAATTATGTAATTTCACCGCTACCCAGCGATAAAGGTTTTTTCTCTGAATTCACCGCCTGATTTATAACATTTCATCGCATACACAGCTTATCCTACATTATTTTCCACATTCACCTCTTATCTTACATAATTTTACGTTGAGTGGCGGCGACACCTCGACCCGGATAACTATGCGTCAACAACTGATAATAAGCACCTGCATTGCAGGTGACATACCATAAATTTGAGATAGCAACGAACGATATTCAATATGCCATACTCTTGTTTGCGCAAAACTCACAATACATCTCCTGAAAAACGATTCAACCTAAAAAGGGTACATTCATTTCCAAGTTTTATCATTTGCCACAGAGTTGGAATAAGGCGACAATTTGAAAATGGTAATTGATACCAAGCAAAATTAAGAAAATAGGCGTTAAAAACCTCAAAGGTCCGGACAAACATTCGACCAAGCAAAGGATTGCTCGAACTCGGACAAAATGAAAGCCAAAAATTTATTTAGAGTGCATTCACCAATTTACCGCAGCTGTCAAAAACTGTTTGATAGCAACTAGTAACAAACAATACACCACAAAACTGATACTGTTGCATGACCAAGGATTTGGAAATATTCAACGTAATTGCAATAATTGGCAATTGATCGATTGCAATAACTGATAGGTTACTCTATTCTAATAGCAATAATTGATTCGATCGAAACCATTACTTGCCCAATAATTAAACATAACTGAAACAGCTTTTAGCCAGTTCGCAAACCGGCCACCGGAGAACAAAAACTTCAAAATCACAAACTTCTGCGAGAGATTGCATGTAATTTGGTAGATTTAGCTGTTAAAAAGTTTTCATTGTTGATTAGAAATTGAATAATTCTGATAATATAACCATTTGCGTACAACTTGGTTAAATCAAGGCAAAATTGTTTTCAAATCTTTGAAGAAAATTGATAGAAAAAAAATTTAATTCATCAATAAATGCAATTATTACAAAATTTGATTTTTAGGTTTGCCAATTAAATTAATTGATTGATCCTTTTTTTGTCTAGCCAACTAATTAAAAATTCCAAATTCCGTTTATAAAAGATTTTACACCGTTGTGTTGAAAACTGCTATAAATACAAAACTTGCTAGCGGGAAGAGTCCGCGCAAAACAAATTTGATTGCCGATTGTAATTCACAAGAGAGCAATATTAATGGCGCATGGTCTTCCTAATTGAATGAACTGAGTTAATGCGTCATTTTTGAAAGGCGAATTTTGTAGCTCGATATTTTGAAAACACGTTAGATATTCCTCGATGTTAAAGCGGCGTTTTTAAATGGCAGTACTAGTAAAAAAAGGCTCTAAATATTCTTTAAATTGCAGAAAAGTGACTAAGGGGAATCTATTTCAAATGTGAACATTAATTTAAAGATAATATGGTATCTAGTATTGATAAGCTTTGTAGCAGTGAACTCTGTGAGCTCAAAATAACATCCATCATGAAATCCCACACTTCTACTTTTCTGAACTCGCTTTACCAGAAATGTAACCGCTACGTAGAAACTGGCTACTGCTCACCTTTTCAATCTAGTCTACTTCTGAAGAATTCATATCTTCCTTTAGGTCTATGATCTAATTGAGAAAAGTCCCTAAAAAGTCACTCCTTCAATTTGAACCTTTTTGTTTAGAGTTTGGTCAATTGGCGGTGATATGCGGTGAAATTATGTAATTTCACCGATTGAAAGAGCGGTGAACTTACAAAAAATCACCTGACTTCAACGCTTAGTACAAAGTACCGTCCTTACACGGATTCAAAACTCTCACCTCCTACCTGTCAGCCACATTTTACTCCACTGAGCCACCTATCAGTAAATTTTATCATATTTGTTTTGAATTTGAATTCTAATTCAGTGGCCCTTTTTGAAATGGAAATTGTTTTCTGAGATCTGTGGCTAGATATTTTGAACGCACTCTAGATATTCCTTGGATCTTAAACGGATTTTTCAAATGTCTGTACTGGTAAAAACAGGTTTATAACAATTTTTGAATTGCTGAAAAAACGGGCTAAGAGGAATCTATTTCAAACGTCAACCTTTGTTTAAAGCTGATAAGGTTTCTAGGGTTCATAAGTTTTTTAGCAGTGAATTCTGTAAGTTCAAAATATCATCGATCAGGAAATCCCACACTTCTACTTTCCTATATTTACTGTATCAGAAATGTACCCGCTACCTAGTGAAGAATTCATTAACTTCACGAAGAGCGAGGCTTCTAAATTTCTTACTTTTGAACCATGATCTCATTGAAGACGTCCCAAAAATGTCACTCCATTATTATGAACTTTTTTGTTTAGAATAGATTTTTAAATTCATGTAATGATGTTCCAGAGTAAATTTTTAATTCAAAAATCTTCCAGTGTGTTTAAATTCTGTTGATTCTGAATAGAATAGCGCTGCGCATATAAGAGCATATTTGGAAAGATAGCAATTAAGACCACGCAAAGTCAAGAAGTCAAGCGTTACAATACAGAAATAATCTTACAAAAAGCGAACAGTTAAAGAATCACAAAAGGTAATTGCGAAGGATTAAACATAGGAGCAAACATTCGCCAAAAGTTTTTTTTGAGTTCATTTACCAATTTTACACAGCATTCAAAAATTTTATGATAGCAATTAGCAAGAAACGACGCACCAACAAAATGTAACTGCTGCATAAAACACTTTACACGGTTAATTTGGAATCTGATGTAATTAAAAAAAACTCGCTATCGTCAACAGCCCAAGCAAAGCGCATTTCGATTGTCCAACATAGTTCACAAGAGAGCAATATTAATAGCACAGGGTTGGCACAAAAAAACTTCCTAAATCTCGGTACCCAATTCAGTAATTTGAGGTCAACTGAGCGCCATTTTTGAAATAGGAATTGTAGTTCGGATATATCTGAGATCTGTAGCTAGATATTTTGAATTCTTGCTAGATAACCCCTCCTTCTTATACGTAGTTTTAAAAAGTAAGTAACAACAAGCATCTAACAAATTTTAAATTGCAGAAAAAGGGACTAGCCCTTTCAAAGCCCTTTCAAAATTGAACGTCTATATTATACTACTATGTTATCCAGTACTCGCCAACCTTGTAGCAGTGAACTCCGTAATTTCACGATAACATCGAGCAAGAAATCCCACACTTCTACTTTCGTAAACTCGCCGTATCAAAAAAGTACCAGCCAGGTAGAACTTGTCACTACTCACCTTTTTGATCTACTCCACTTTTAAATAATTCATTAGCTTCTTGAGGATTGAAGATATTAAATTCCCTCCTTTGGGATCATGAACCTATTGCAGACGTTGATAAAATATCATGTCATAATTATAATCTTCGTTGAGATTAAAAATTTCATACAACGATTTTGGTGAGTTCGTTTCCAAATAGCGTAACTAATACGCGATAGAAGCACTGCTGAAGGTCCCATACATTGGCTAGTCTATCGAGAAGATAAATTCTCCTTAAAATGTGTTTGAAATCCTGTTGATTCCTCTAAAAAGCATATCGCTACACGAATTTAGGCTCGAGAATATAACTGCACCAAAACAAACAGTGGTAAAAATGAGATGTTAAAAAATTGACAACGCAAGGCAATTTTAAATCAACAGTTGGAAAAGAAATCCTGATGATCAGCGCTGATTTAAATCAGTAATTAGAAAAATGATAGACACACTACCACTCTGACGCCAATTTTTACAAATACTACTTCTTTTACAATTACTTTTACTACTACTATTACTACTGTTTGAACACTTAAATTCCATAAAGAAATAAAGGAACAATGACAATAAGTACAAACAAGTTAATAGAATGCATATAAGTTTGAGCTTATCTGGGTTTATTTAATCCAGGAAATGCTGTTCGACAAAACTGTTGAAGCGGGATTTAGACTCTCTTTTCGCTTTCTGTAGTAAAGTGACGTAGCTCATGTTATTCCTTGAGCAATCTTCTTCAAGTTGATCCATCCACGTCTTGCGTTGACCCCCTGGAGCTCGTTTAGCATATCAATATCTTTCTGTCGGCTCCCAGGTGAAGGCTCGGAGCGCTAGACGATCGTCATTCATCCTCAAGATATGGCCAAACCATTTCAACCGATTAATCATGATCATTGCAGAAAGTGTCGACATACGTGATCTAGCCAGTACTTCTTCATTTATCACCCTCTCCAGATATGAAAAACATAGTATCCTTCGCAGACAACTGGTGTGAAAGCTCTCAAGTTTCCGTTGCGTTGATTTATTCATGGTCCACATTTCAGAGCTATATAAGACCACTGATAACACGAGAGCTCTGTATAACTTGCATTTGAGGTGAATACTAAGTTGTTTGCTCTTCCAATGCTTCTGAAAGCTCGCAAATCGCTGTCTCCCTTCCGCCAGCTTGACACTGATTTCCTTTAGGTCACCATGTTGCAAGCTCACGAAAGAACCGAGATAATTGAAAGCTTCTACATTTTCGAACTCCACTCCATCTCGATCATGGACATTACAGGAGAAAATGCGAGATCTTCCAGCCTTTTCTTTGCCGCAGTATCGTGACTCGTGAATTCGTCGGCCTTTCACAGTTGCAAATTTCCTAGTGCACTTCTGACAAGTGAGGCTTTTCTCTAGCCCAACAAACTTTGACGCGCTGTCTTCGACCTTCTTCGAATTCTTAGACTTGCAGAATCTGGCTTCATGCACTTTGCAGCCCCTTGCAGTGTCGAAGCGACGTTTACAACCTGAACATACACAACTATCGTCATCAGAGACCGCAGATGATCTGTTATTCGCCGTAGACACTAGATCACCAACCACTGACCTCTCGCTGCTAACTGTCACAAGCTCAGCCTCCGCTGAACTTTTCAGTCTCAGTTTCTCACCAGCTAGTGTCTCGAACCAGCCCGCATTCTTCTTCTTGCCCACCAGCACCTCTCTGCCAATGAGTAGTCTACTACTACTACTACTACTACTACTACTACTACTACTACTACTACTACTACTACTGCTGCTACTACTACTACTACTACTACTACTACTACTACTACTACTACTACTACTACTACTACTACTACTACTACTACTACTACTACTACTACTACTACTACTACTACTACTACTACTACTACTACTACTACTACTACTACTACTACTACTACTACTACTACTACTACTACTACTACTACTACTACTACTACTACTACTACTACTACTACTGTTTCAACACTTTTATTCCAAATATGAAATAAAGGCACGGTTGGCAACAAATACAAACAAAACAAGAAGAGTTATTTGTTTGGTTATTCTGTGAAGTGCTGTACGACGAAATTGTTGAAGGCATTCGTTGACCCGGTTGCTGCTTTCTCCTGCAATCTGGTGAACGATACTTTGTTTCGTACACAGTCTCCTTCGATTTGACTCATCCACGTTTTCCGTTGCCCACCAGGAGCGCGTCTAGCATGGACGTATTGATCGGGCGGGTCCCAATCGAAGGCACTGCGGGCTAATCTTCCTGGTTCCATTCTCTGGATGTGTCCGTACCATTTTATCCGTTTGAGCATGATCATCGTGGATAGTTGGGGCATTCGTGATCTTGACATAATTTCTTCGTTCGTTGCTTTCTCCAGATATGACACACGTAGAATTCTCCGAAGACAACCACAGTGGAAACTCTCAAGTTTTCTCTCCATTAATTTCGAAAGAGTCCAAGTTTCTGAGCTGTACAGCACGGCTGATAAAACGAGTGCTTTGTACAAATTGCACTTGAGGTGCACGCTGAGCTGCTTGCTCTTCCAGAGATTTTGGAAGTTAGCAAACCGTTGTCTACCTTCTGCAAGTTTGCAATTGACTTCCTGCAGGTCTCCATGCTTGAGGCTGACATATGATCCGAGATACTTGAACGCTTCTATGTTTTCAAACTCGTTTCCGAGAACATCTTGTACTTTGCAGGAAAACACGCGTGTGGCAACTGCTTTAGGTTTGCCACAGTATCTCGATTGGTGAACTTTTCGGCCATTGACTGTTTTGAAATTTTTTTCACACTTGTCACAGGTAAGGCTCGCCTCTAGTTGCTCGAACTTTGACTTGTCGACGACATTCTTTGACAAACCGGCTTTGCAGAATCTTGTTTGGTGCACTTTGCGTCCGGTAACTGTACTGAATTGCCGCTGACAATTCTGACATCTTAAAGACTACTACTACTACTACTACTGTTTCAACACTTTAATTCCAAATATGAAATAAAGGCACGGTTGGCAACAAATACAAACAAAACAAGAAGAGTTATTTGTTTGGTTATTCTGTGAAGTGCTGTACGAGGAAATTGTTGAAGGCATTCTTTGACCCGGTTGCTGCTTTCTCCTGCAATCTGGTGAACGATACTTTGTTTCGTACACAGTCTCCTTCGATTTGACTCATCCACGTTTTCCGTTGCCCCCCAGGAGCGCGTCTAGCATGGACGTATTGATCGGGCGGGTCCCAATCGAAGGCACTGCGGGCTAATCTTCCTGGTTCCATTCTCTGGATGTGTCCGTACCATTTTATCCGTTTGAGCATGATCATCGTGGATAGTTGGGGCATTCGTGATCTTGACATAATTTCTTTGTTCGTTGCTTTCTCCAGATATGACACACGTAGAATTCTCCGAAGACAACCACAGTGGAAACTCTCAAGTTTTCTCTCCATTAATTTCGAAAGAGTCCAAGTCTCTGAGCTGTACAGCACGGCTGATAAAACGAGTGCTTTGTACAAATTGCACTTGAGGTGCACGCTGAGCTGCTTGCTCTTCCAGAGATTTTGGAAGTTAGCAAACCGTTGTCTACCTTCTGCAAGTTTGCAATTGACTTCCTGCAGGTCTCCATGCTTGAGGCTGACATATGATCCGAGATACTTGAACGCTTCTATGTTTTCAAACTCGTTTCCGAGAACATCTTGTACTTTGCAGGAAAACACGCGTGTGGCAACTGCTTTAGGTTTGCCACAGTATCTCGATTGGTGAACTTTTCGGCCATTGACTGTTTTGAAATTTCTTTCACACTTGTCACAGGTAAGGCTCGCCTCTAGTTGCTCGAACTTTGACTTGTCGACGACATTCTTTGACAAACCGGCTTTGCAGAATCTTGTTTGGTGCACTTTGCGTCCGGTAACTGTACTGAATTGCCGCTGACAATTCTGACATCTTAAAGACTACTACTACTACTACTACTGTTTCAACACTTTAATTCCAAATATGAAATAAAGGCACGGTTGGCAACAAATACAAACAAAACAAGAAGAGTTATTTGTTTGGTTATTCTGTGAAGTGCTGTACGAGGAAATTGTTGAAGGCATTCTTTGACCCGGTTGCTGCTTTCTCCTGCAATCTGGTGAACGATACTTTGTTTCGTACACAGTCTCCTTCGATTTGACTCATCCACGTTTTCCGTTGCCCCCCAGGAGCGCGTCTAGCATGGACGTATTGATCGGGCGGGTCCCAATTGAAGGCACTGCGGGCTAATCTTCCTGGTTCCATTCTCTGGATGTGTCCGTACCATTTTATCCGTTTGAGCATGATCATCGTGGATAGTTGGGGCATTCGTGATCTTGACATAATTTCTTCGTTCGTTGCTTTCTCCAGATATGACACACGTAGAATTCTCCGAAGACAACCACAGTGGAAACTCTCAAGTTTTCTCTCCATTAATTTCGAAAGAGTCCAAGTCTCTGAGCTGTACAGCACGGCTGATAAAACGAGTGCTTTGTACAAATTGCACTTGAGGTGCACGCTGAGCTGCTTGCTCTTCCAGAGATTTTGGAAGTTAGCAAACCGTTGTCTACCTTCTGCAAGTTTGCAATTGACTTCCTGCAGGTCTCCATGCTTGAGGCTGACATATGATCCGAGATACTTGAACGCTTCTATGTTTTCAAACTCGTTTCCGAGAACATCTTGTACTTTGCAGGAAAACACGCATGTGGCAACTGCTTTAGGTTTGCCACAGTATCTCGATTGGTGAACTTTTCGGCCATTGACTGTTTTGAACTTTCGTTCACATTTGTCACAGGTAAGGCTCGCCTCTAGTTGCTCGAACTTTGACTTGTCGACGACATTCTTTGACAAACCGGCTTTGCAGAATCTTGTTTGGTGCACTTTGCGTCCGGTAGCTGTACTGAATTGCCGCTGACAATTCTGACATCTTAAAGACTCTTGGTCAGCCACCACTGACCGACTCTCATTTTCTAGCGACTCTGAATCTGCTACCGCAGATTGTTGTTGTGAAGCTACCAACGCTGGCTTAGCCAACGCTAAGCTTTTTAATCTTAGCTTCCGGCCATCTTGTGTTTCGAACCAGCCCGCTTTCTTTTTCGTTCCAAGCAGCACCTCCGTGCTGATGGTTAGTCGTGACTGGCTAGATGTCTCTGCCAGGAGTCCTAGATTGCCTTTATTTGTTCCAGTGAGTATCTCCACGTTCTGTTGGATACTAGGCACTGCAAAAACATTTGGGCTGTCGCATTTTACGCCCATATTCTTTGTTTTGGCCACATTAATCTTCAGACCAGCGGCTTCCGCAAGGGCCTCGATTCGATGTAGGTTTTCTTGCACCTCACTGTCTGAGACCCCCACGAGAGCAACATCATCAGCAAAATCTAAGTCAGCCACCAATCTCCCAATGTCTAATCCTCCATGCACCGAGTTAGCCAAAATGTAGTTGATGACAAGGCCGAATAGGATTGGGGACCACACATCACCCTGCCTAACGCCCGTTGTGACATCAAATAAGCGTCCTTTCTCACCTTCGGCTTTGACTCGACATTTGAATCCATCATAGCTGTTTCTTATGATGTTTATCACTTTTTGCGGAAGACCATAGTGTTTCATTATCTGGTACATCTGCTCACGATCGACAGAATCGAATGCTGCTCGAAAGTCTATGAAACAAAAGCTAATATCCAATACTACTACTACTACTACTACTACTACTACTACTACTACTACTACTACTACTACTACTACTACTACTACTACTACTGCTACTACTACTACTACTACTACTACTACTACTACTACTACTACTACTACTACTACTACTACTACTACTACTACTACTACTACTACTACTACTACTACTACTACTACTACTACTACTACTACTACTACTACTACTACTGCTGCTACTACTACTACTACTACTGTTTCAACACTTTTATTCCAAATATGAAATAAAGGCACGGTTGGCAACAAATACAAATAAAACAAGAAGAGTTATTTGTTTGGTTATTCTGTGAAGTGCTGTACGACGAAATTGTTGAAGGCATTCGTTGACCCGGTTGCTGCTTTCTCCTGCAATCTGGTGAACGATACTTTGTTTCGTACACAGTCTCCTTCGATTTGACTCATCCACGTTTTCCGTTGCCCCCCAGGAGCGCGTCTAGCATGGACGTATCGATCGGGCGGGTCCCAATCGAAGGCACTGCGGGCTAATCTTCCTGGTTCCATTCTCTGGATGTGTCCGTACCATTTTATCCGTTTGAGCATGATCATCGTGGATAGTTGGGGCATTCGTGATCTTGACATAATTTCTTCGTTCGTTGCTTTCTCCAGATATGACACACGTAGAATTCTCCGAAGACAACCACAGTGGAAACTCTCAAGTTTTCTCTCCATTAATTTCGAAAGAGTCCAAGTCTCTGAGCTGTACAGCACGGCTGATAAAACGAGTGCTTTGTACAAATTGCACTTGAGGTGCACGCTGAGCTGCTTGCTCTTCCAGAGATTTTGGAAGTTAGCAAACCGTTGTCTACCTTCTGCAAGTTTGCAATTGACTTCCTGCAGGTCTCCATGCTTGAGGCTGACATATGATCCGAGATACTTGAACGCTTCTATGTTTTCAAACTCGTTTCCGAGAACATCTTGTACTTTGCAGGAAAACACGCGTGTGGCAACTGCTTTAGGTTTGCCACAGTATCTCGATTGGTGAACTTTTCGGCCATTGACTGTTTTGAACTTTCTTTCACACTTGTCACAGGTAAGGCTCGCCTCTAGTTGCTCGAACTTTGACTTGTCGACGACATTCTTTGACAAACCGGCTTTGCAGAATCTTGTTTGGTGCACTCTGCGTCCGGTAACTGTACTGAATTGCCGCTGACAATTCTGACATCTTAAAGACTACTACTACTACTACTACTACTACTACTACTACTACTACTACTACTACTACTACTACTACTACTACTACTACTACTACTACTACTACTACTACTACTACTACTACTGCTACTACTACTACTACTACTACTACTACTACTACTACTACTACTACTACTACTACTACTACCACTACTACTACTACTACTACTACTACTACTACTACTACTACTACTACTATGAGTATGTATGTATATATGTATGTATGTATGTATGTATGTATGTATGTATGTATGTATGTATGTATGTATGTATGTATGTATGTATGTATGTATGTATGTATGTATGTATGTATGTATGTATGTATGTATGTATGTATGTATGTATGTATGTATGTATGTATGTATGTATGTATGTATGTATGTAGGTATGTATGTATGTATGTATGTATGTATGTAGGTATGTATGTCTGTATGAATGTATGTATGTATGTATGTATGTATGTATGTATGTATGTATGTATGTATGTATGTATGTATGTATGTATGTATGTATGTATGTATGTATGTATGTATGTATGTATGTATGTATGTATGTTTTTTTGCATGTATGTATGCATATATGTATGTATGTATGTTGTTGTATGTATGTAAGTATATATGTACCAATGGATCTATCTATGTATGATTGTATCTATCTATGTATGTATGTATGTATGTATGTATGTATATAATTATGTATGTATGAATGTATGTATGTATGTATGTATGTATGTTTGTATGTGTGTATGTATGCATGTATGCATGTATGTATGTATGTATGTATGTATGTATGTATGTATGTATGTATGTATGTATGTATGTATGTATGTATGTATGTATGTATGTATGTATGTATGTATGTATGTATGTATGTATGTATGTATGTATGTATGTATGTATGTATGTATGTATAAGTATGCATGTATGTATGTGAGTATATTTTCATGTATGTATATATGTATTTATGTATGTATGTATGTAAGTATGTATGTATGTATGTGAATATATTTATGTATATATATATATATATATATATATATATATATATATATGTGTGTGTGTTTGTATGTCTAGCTAAAATCTTTTTTGCAACATTGGATCGAGCTAAAGTCCAGCCTTAATTTTGGGTCGAGCTAAAGTCTTTTGAAAAATCTGAATCGAGCTCAAGTCCAGTTTGTCTTAAAGTCCAGCAAAAGTCTTTTCATAGCTCATATGAGTCGATTATGATCTTTTCAAAGCAGATTTTGGCCGAGCATTGACTTGTCATAAGACGAGGCCTAAACCTGGATTCGTTTTGTTTTAAATCGTTAACGGCTAACTGTGTATTGAGCGCATTACATGTAGAAATTGAGCGGTTATTTTGATAATAATTATGTGAAAATTCATGCAGTAAAATTGAGTCGAGCACATCCGGATTTATCCAGAAACCACGAATGATATACACGGGTTGAATTTTTCCGCCCAAAATGATGTGAGAGTAGGGCTGCAATGTGAGGTTTTTTACGCCCCTCTGAACAATTTACCCCCTCTTTCTTTGGCCATTTTACCCCCCTTGGCAGCTCAACTCTTACATCATTTTACCCCCTCAATGTTTTAGCCCCCATACGCACAACCTCTCTACCCTCAGCTGGTTCTCCTTAACTTTCAGTCCATCAAAGCTTACCCTCTTGACGGTCTATTTATATATATATATATATATATATATATATATGTATATATATATATATATATATATATATATATATATATATAACTTGTTAGAATTGCCCCATCTCAACAAATTAACCCTCCCCCCACTCTTACATCATTTTACCCCTCAGAACAATTTACCCCCATCTTCTTACATCTTTATAACCCCTTGTCAGTGCAGATCTTAGCTCATTTTACCCCTCAAAAGCTCTTAGCTCATTGCGACCCACTCTTATAATGCATTTTTAGTCAGGGGGTAATTCCTCAAAATTACTCCCATTGCAGCCCATTGCAGCCCACACTTACATGGCAATTATAGTCAGGGGTGTAATTCTTCAAAAGTCCTCCCATTGCAGCCCAACTTTTACATCATTTCACCCCCTCTGAACAAAAAAAAACGCACTATTACATGAATTTACCCACAATAGACACATTTCCCCATCCCCATTTTTACAACAAAATGGGAGGATTTTTGGGAGGACATTCGACCCGGGATAGTAGCTATTTTCCTGGCCCGGGGGGAGGATTTTCCCTGAAAATAACGGGGGGAAAGAGTGTAAAGAGTGTAAAAATAACAAAATTACCTCCTATTTCTCCGCTTAATTAGCGGTGTAAGAGTGTAATTTTAAGAGTGTAAATTCAAATAAAAATTCCACTTTCAATTTTCTTTTACACTTTTTCTTTACACCTTTAAATTATTTTACACTCTTTATATTCCACCTTTAAATTATTTTTACACTCTTCCACTCTTAATTTCAAAAATTACACTAATCATAATTACACTCTTACACCGCTAATTAAGCGGAGAAATTGGGGGTAATTTTTTTTATTTTTACACTCTTTACACTCTTTTCCCAGGTCATTGTAGTTGGAATAAAAGTTTTTTTTTATTTTTACACTCTTCCACTATCAATTTCGAATTACAGTCTTTCGCCACTATTTACACTCTTAACTTCAATTTTTTATTTTACACTCTTTACACTCTTTTCCCCGTTATTTTCCGGGAAAATCTTCCTCTTTCTACAGCTGAAAATTAACATATTCATTTCGAGAGCTGAAATAGGTTAAATACTATCGAAAAAAATCTACAGTTGAACTAACGAACAACTTTTTGAGATTTTCCAGTATGTTCTGGATGTGTTTCCCTCATCCTTCTCTCAACCGGGCTGGGGACCGGCTACGGCGGAGTTACAAACAAACAACTATAGGAGATTTTGAGCAGAGCATTCGGTAAAAACCGGGCTCAAACTCCATCTCCAAACAAAATAGTAAAAATTAAATAAAATAACAGCAGTAAACACTATACATAAATCATCTAATAGATACATAGAAATGCATACAGATCCGATAAAATTTAAATATTTTTTTGAAATAAAGTGAGCGTAAAAGCCGAAATTTCCGTGTGAGATATCTACTTTTTTGTAGGGCAGTTAGGCGAACCATTCTTTTTGCAATACAACCTACCTACTGCTGGTAGTCTGTGATATCAATTTGGTTCACTTTGAACAACTCCTTGACCCAATGAAAAAGACCTCTTTTTAAAAATTATTTAAAATTAATTATTCGAATTAATCGGAAATTAACGTACGAAAAGCTAACTTTTTTCCTAGGCAAGCTACACCAAAAATTCTTTTTGTTTTACACTCTAGATACACATGGGATACTCCATACCCAGTTTAGTTCGATTTGAACGACTCCTTGACCCGATGAAATTTAACTATTTTTTAAAATAAAGTCAGGCAAAAAGTTGAAATTTCCGTGTGAAATATCTACTTTTTAGGGCAGTTAGGCCAACCATTCTTTTTGCACTACAACCTACATACTACTGGTAGTCTGGGATGTCAATTTGGTTCGCTTTGAACAACTCCTTAACCAATGAAAAAGACCTATTTTTAAAAATTATTTAAAATTAATTATTCGAATTAATCGGAAATTGACGTACGAAAAGCTAACTTTTTTCCTAGGCAAGCTATGCCAAAAAATATTTTTGTTTTACACTCTAGATGAACATGGGATACTCCATACCCAGTTTAGTTCTATTTGAACGACTCCTTGACCCGATGAAATTTAACTATTTTTTAAAATAAAGTCAGCGAAAAAGTCAAAATTTCCGTGTTAAATATCTACTTTTTAGGGCAGTTAGGCCAACCATTCTTTTTGCACTACAACGTACATACTACTGGTAGTCTGGGATATCAATTTGGTTCGCTTTGAACAACTCCTTGGCCCAATGAAAAAGACCTATTTTTAAAATTCGTTATTTGAGAAATTCGCAAATTTCCGTGTGAAAAACTAACTTTTTTCCTAGGCAAGCAATACCAAAATTTTTTTGCTTTACAATCTAGGTACCCATGGGATACTCGATACCGATTTTGGTTCGATTTGGAAAACTCCTTGACCCGATAAAATTCAACTATTTTTTAAAATTTGATAAGCAAAAACGTCGAAAATTCCGTGTGATATATCTACTTTTTTTGTAGGGCAGTTAGGCGAAGCATTCTTTTTGCACTACAACCTACATACTACTGGTAGTCTGGGATATCAATTTGGTTCGCTTTGAACAACTCCTTGAGCCAATGAAAAAGACCTATTTTTAAAATTCGTTATTTGCGAAATTTGCAAATATCCGTTTGAAAAACTAACTTTTTTCCCAGGCAAGCTATACCAAAAACTCTTTTTGTTTTTCAATCTAGTTACCCATGGGATACTCGATACCAAGTTTGGTTCGATTTTGACAACTCCTTGACCCGATAAAATTTAACTAATTTTTAAAATAAGGTCAGATAAGTAGTCGAAATTTCCGTGTGAGATATTTACTTTTTTTGTAGGGCAGTTAGGCGAACCATTCTTTTTGCACAACAACCTGCATACTACTGGTAGTCTGGGATATCAATTTGGTTCGCTTTGAACAACTCCTTGACCCAATGAAAAAGACCGATTTTTAAAGTTCGTTCTTCGCGAAATTCGCAAATTTACAATCCGACCAAAGATTTTATGAACCAGACCGAAGAGAACCCAAAAAATCAACGGCACGCCAACTACGTCCCCAACATGAGGTGCACAAAATCCCAGCGGGGGGAAAGCGACTAACCGGCGTCTCAACGGGGCAGGGGGGTGCACCTCATGCGGGCCCGAGGCCCTCACCTTAGAAAAATAGTAAGACTGAAATACATACTTTTTCCTAGGCACATTATAGCAAAAATTCGTGGCAATTTAGACTTTAAATACAAGGGGATACTCTATACCGAGTTTGGTTCACTTTGAACAGCTCCTTGATCCGATAAAATTTCTATATTTTTGAAAAAAAAGAATAAGCGAGTAGGTCGATATTTCCGATTGAAATCCGAACTTTTTTTCTAAAGTTTGTACCATTTCTTCGAGTTGTCTGATCTTTTCTTTAAGCGCATTTACCTCAGAGAGCAAGCTGCGGAGAGTAACCGTGGAAGTAGGAACATTTGGAACGGAAGATGAGCGACGCCTTTCATAAATAAGGCCAGTTTCTTTCAAACCGAGACCTCTTTGTTCCATTGTCAAAGCTGAAAAACTAACCCTTTTTTTAAAATATAATAAGCGAAAAATCCGAAAAATTCCGTGTGATAAATCCCTTTTTTTGTAGGGCAGCTAGGCCAACCATTCATTTCGCACTACAACCTACATACTACTGGTAGTCTGGGATATCAAATTGGTTCACTTTCAACAACTCTAAGATCCGATAAAATTTAACTATTTTCTAAAATTTAATAAGCGAAAACGTCGAAATTTCCGTGTGAGATACCTAGTTTTTTGTAGGGCAGTTAGGCAAACCATTCTTTTTGCACTACAACCTACATACTACTGGTAGTCTGGGATATCAATTTGGTTCGCATTGAACAACTCCTTGACCCAATGAAAAAGACCTATTTTTAAAATTCGTTATTTGCGAAATTCGCAAATTTCCGTATGAAAAACTAACTTTTTTCCTTAGCAAGCTATACCAAAAACTCTTTTTCTTTTACAATCTAGTTACCCATGGCATAATCAATACCGAGTTTGGTTCCATTTGGACTACTACTTGACCCGATAAAATTTAAATATTTTTTAAAATAAAGTCAGCGAAAAAGTCGAAATTTCTGTGTGAAATATCTACTTTTTTAGGGCAGTTAGGCAAACCATTCTTTTTGCACCACAACCTACAAACTACTGGTAGTCTGGGATATCAATTTAGTTCGCTTTGAACAACTCTTGGTAGTCTGGGATATCAATTTGGTTTGCTTTGAACAACTCCTTGACCCAATGAAAAAGACCTATTTTAAAAATTCGTTATTTGCGAAATTCGCAAATTTTTGTATGAAAAACTAACTTTTTTCCTAGGCAAGCTATACTAAAAATTCTTTTTGTTTTACAATTTAGTTACCCATTGGATACTCGATGCCGAGTTTGGTTAGATTTGGACGTCTCCTTGACCCAATCAGAAATACTATATTTCAAAATTAAATATTTGATTTAATAGCAAATTTTCGTATGAAAATCCTACCTTTTTCCTAGAGAAGCTAAAGCAAAAACTCTATTCGTTTTAGACTCTAAGTACTCATGGGATACTACATGCCGAGTTTGGATTGATTTGATCAACTTTTTGATCTATTCAAAAAGACCTATTTTTAATAATTATTCAAAGTTTATTTTTCGAATTAATCGGAAATTAACATACGAAAAACTAACCTTTTTCCTAGGCAAGCTATACTCAAAATTCTTCTTGTTTTACAATCTATTTACCCATGGGATACTCGATACGGAGTTTGGTTAGATTTGGACAACTCCTTGACCCGATCAAAAATACTATATTTCAAAATTAAATATTTGAATTATTAGCAAATTTCCGTATGAAAACCTAACTGTTTTCCTAGAAAAGCTATGGCAAAAAATCTATTTGTTTTGGACTCTATGTACTCATGGGATACTGCAAACCGGGTTTGGATTGATCTGAACAACTTTTTGACCCAATGAAAAAGACCTATTTTTAAAATTCGTTATTTGCGAAATTCGCAAATTTCCGTACGAAAAGCTAACTTTTTTCCTAGGCATGCTATACCAAAAATTCGTTTTGTTGTACACTCTATATACACACGGGATACTCCATATCGAGTTTAGTTCGAATTGAACGACTCCTTGACCCGATGAAATTTAACTATTTTTTAAAATAAAGTCAGCGAAGTTCCGTGTGAAATATCTACTTTTTTTGTAGGGCAGTTAGGCCAACCATTCATTTCGCACTACAACCTACATACTACTGGTAGTCTGGGATATCAAATTGGTTCACTTTCAACAACTCTAAGATCCGATAAAATTTAACTATTTTCTAAAATTTAATAAGCGAAAACGTCGAAATTTCCGTGTGAGATACCTAGTTTTTTGTAGGGCAGTTAGGCAAACCATTCTTTTTGCACTACAACCTACATACTACTGGCAGTCTGGGATATCAATTTGGTTCGCATTGAACAACTCCTTGACCCAATGAAAAAGACCTATTTTTAAAATTCGTTATTTGCGAAATTCGCAAATTTCCGTATGAAAAACTAACTTTTTTCCTTAGCAAGCTATACCAAAAACTCTTTTTCTTTTACAATCTAGTTACCCATGGCATAATCAATACCGAGTTTGGTTCCATTTGGACTACTACTTGACCCGATAAAATTTAAATATTTTTTAAAATAAAGTCAGCGAAAAAGTCGAAATTTCTGTGTGAAATATCTACTTTTTTAGGGCAGTTAGGCAAACCATTCTTTTTGCACCACAACCTACAAACTACTGGTAGTCTGGGATATCAATTTAGTTCGCTTTGAACAACTCTTGGTAGTCTGGGATATCAATTTGGTTTGCTTTGAACAACTCCTTGACCCAATGAAAAAGACCTATTTTAAAAATTCGTTATTTGCGAAATTCGCAAATTTTTGTATGAAAAACTAACTTTTTTCCTAGGCAAGCTATACTAAAAATTCTTTTTGTTTTACAATTTAGTTACCCATTGGATACTCGATGCCGAGTTTGGTTAGATTTGGACGTCTCCTTGACCCAATCAGAAATACTATATTTCAAAATTAAATATTTGATTTAATAGCAAATTTTCGTATGAAAATCCTACCTTTTTCCTAGAGAAGCTAAAGCAAAAACTCTATTCGTTTTAGACTCTAAGTACTCATGGGATACTACATGCCGAGTTTGGATTGATTTGATCAACTTTTTGATCTATTCAAAAAGACCTATTTTTAATAATTATTCAAAGTTTATTTTTCGAATTAATCGGAAATTAACATACGAAAAACTAACCTTTTTCCTAGGCAAGCTATACTCAAAATTCTTCTTGTTTTACAATCTATTTACCCATGGGATACTCGATACGGAGTTTGGTTAGATTTGGACAACTCCTTGACCCGATCAAAAATACTATATTTCAAAATTAAATATTTGAATTATTAGCAAATTTCCGTATGAAAACCTAACTGTTTTCCTAGAGAAGCTATGGCAAAAAATCTATTTTTTTTGGACTCTATGTACTCATGGGATACTGCAAACCGGGTTTGGATTGATCTGAATAACTTTTTGACCCAATGAAAAAGACCTATTTTTTAAATTCGTAATTTGCGAAATTCGCAAATTTCCGTATGAAAAACTAATTTTTTTTTCTAGGCAAGCTACACCAAAAGACTCTTTTTGTTTTAGACTCTAGGTACACAGTGGATACTCCATACCGAGTTTGGATTGATTTGGACAACTCCTTGACCCCATGAAAATGACCTATTTTCAAATATACTTATTCAAAATTATTCGGAAATAATAGCAAATTTCCCTATGAAATACTAACTTTTTTCCTAGGCAATCTATACCAAAAATTCTTTTTGTTTTACATTCTAGGCACACATGGGATACTCCATACCGGGTTTGGATTGATTTGAACAACTTTTTGACCCAATGAAAAAGACCTATTTTTAAAATTCGTTATTTGCGAAATTCGCAAATTTCCGTACGAAAAGCTAACTTTTTTCCTAGGCATGCTATACCAAAAATTCGTTTTGTTGTACACTCTATATACACACGGGATACTACATATCGAGTTTAGTTCGAATTGAACGACTCCTTGACCCGATGAAATTTAACTATTTTTTAAAATAAAGTCAGCGAATTTCCGTGTGAAATATCTACTTTTTTTGTAGGGCAGTTAGGCCAACCATTCTTTTTGCACTACAATCTACATACTACTGATAGTCTGGGATATCAACTTGTTTCGCTTTGAACAACTCCTTGACCCAATGGAAAAGACTTATTTTTAAAAATTATTTAAAATTAATTATTCGAATTAATCGGAAATTAACGTACGAACAGCTAACTTTTTTCCTAGGCAAGCTAAACCAAATATTTTTTTTGTTTTACACTCTAGATACACATGGGATACTTCATACCGAGTTTAGTTCCATTTGGACAACTCCTTGACTCGATAAAATTTAATTATTTTTTAAAATTTAATAAGCGAAAACGTCGAAATTTCCCTGTGAAATATTTACTATTTTGTAGGGCAGTTAGGCGAACCATTCCTTTGCACTACAACCTACATACTACTGGTAGTCTGGGATATCAATTTGGTTTGCTTTGAACAAATCCTTGACCCAATGAAAAAGACCTATTTTTAAAATTCGTTATTTGCGAAATTCGCAAATTTCCGTATGAAAAAATATTTTTTTCCTAGGCAAGCTATACCAATAATTCTTTTTGTTTTAGACTCTATATACACTGGTGATACTCCATAACAAGATTGGTTTGATTTGGACAACTCCTTGACCCGATAAAATTTAACTAATTTTTAGAATAAGCTAAAAAAAATGAGAACACAGCTAATTTTTAGTCGCTTGTTGGTAATTTAGGGTTTCCCCTCCAAGCAACTAAAAAAAGGCCATGTGTTGGATGATTATAAATTTATAAATGCATACATCACGAAGGAGAAAGAGAAAAAAAAGCGAAACAAAGTCAATTAATGACTCGAATTGATCAAATTAAGTAAACTAAGCAATTGATGAAATAAACAAACTATACAAAGTTCAAAGCATCGAAAACATCAAACAAATCAAATCATCGGCAAACAATTCAAAACTTCAGACTCATAAAATCATCATTGGCGATTTTCCTGTAATTAGGCAGTAATCTTTGCCCCCAACATGTAAGGTGTGTTCGCCTCTTTGGAGGCTTCTTTATCTTCAATTTCGTCGGCGCACAAGCTAATTCTTTGGTTCGCCCAATCTTCACAAGCTTCATGCTGCCAAACTTTCCTTCTTCTACGGCTCGAGTTGCTTTCTTGCAATGGCCTACACCGAGAAAGTTGACCCAGCCATTGTACACTGGATTTTTCTTCTGATTGGGTCGAAGTTTGCCAAGTGCAACGCTTTCAACGCCAAAAAACAATTGCTTAACATGCCCCATCACCTCTTCAACTGGGATTCCATTGGCATCGAACCCAACAAACTTGAAGGACAAGGGCAGAAAATCCTCGAACTTCCGTTTGAGTGGCCTGTAAAACGATCGATTGTACTCATCTGCCTCTCGATCTGCTTTGATCTTTAAGCAATGCTCTTTCTTCGCCTTCTTCGCCTCTCCATCTGGGACCGCAATTTCACTTACACAAACGCCTTCGCCAAGAATATCATCATCATCGAAATGCTCCGACATCATAAATCTGAAATAGTCGGTCATATAATGACGAAACTAGCTTTAAAACCCGTTATATCGAACAGCGCGGACCCTGCGGTCATTCATCTGCAGCCATTGTCTCTCTGCAGCCAATGGCTCTGCTCTCTGCTGCAGTCACTCTACTATTGGAACTACTTCGACCCATCGTTCCTTCCGTCTTTGCCGTACATCGACCCATTGGAACTAATTCGATCGTTCCCTCTTTGCCGTACATCGACCTATTGGAACTAATTAAATTATTTCCGGCTTACTGTGTGAGCTTTAGAAACTTTCGTATACGTTGCGCAATTTATTATGCTCTATTCATGACAATTCAGTGACCGGATGCAGGTGATGCGGTCTCCACCTGTGTGGCCTCACAATTAGCATGTCACGTTACCGTGAGGCAACACGAAATTTTTATACCCTGCTTTACGGTGAACAACTATGAAGTGAGCATTTCAAAACTTGAAATTTAAAAAGTATATCATTGGAAAGCTGGTTTCATATAGAATCTAACTAAGTACGCGGGATTTCAAAAATCGAGCGGGAACACATAATAAAAAGTTTGCGGGTGGGCGCCCTGGTGCCCTGGGACGGTGGGGGCCCTGGTAAGCGTCCGAAAAAGGCTTATATCTCAAAAACTACTGAACCAAATTTAAAAAATGAATATGTTTCGGAATCAACATGAACTGGGGCTTCAACCTGGTGTAAACAAATGTTCAAAAAACAAAGGAATCAAAACTCGATTTTTGCCATTCTGGCTGAACTTGGCTCATTTTGAGTGAAACTTGGGAAATCGAAAAATTGAGCCATGTAACTGTATCGAAACTTTTTGATCCTTATATATTCGTAAAGAGTATTAAATGAGCAAGAAAATGATATAACATACGTTTAAAATCCATCACTAAGAAAAAAGTTATTAAACTAAACAACTTTGAAAAATTGAAAATTCTACGAAAATCGACTCTGATATCGGTCTCTACATTGCTCTCGCATTCTCTTTTTTTGCAATACTTTAGAAAACAAATTATATGGCCGTTGGAAACGTGAGTTCTAGTTTATTATGATACCAAAAACTTGTATGTTTTGTTTCAAAAAAGGGGAAATTTAGTCAAAGTACCACAAAAATGCCCAATTTTTGGCCCTTAAGTCGCTAATTTTTGAAAATTTTAAATACAAACAAACCAAATCGAAAAGCGATCTACATACGTTCTGAAAGCAAATCATCACGGCAACAAAATCGGCTATCATAGACTTTCTAACTTGTCTTCTTCAAATAGTTATTAAGAAACGTTATTTATGAAGCTCGATTTTCTTCACTCTCTTCGAAAGTTCTCTGAAAAATTTGTATAAAATCCAACAATTGGCATTTATTTCTACACAAATTTAAAGGTGCATTATCACGGCACCAAAATGGGCTATCATAGACTTTCTAACTCGTCTTCTTCAAAAAGTTATTAACAAACGTTTTTCATAAAATTCGACTTTTTCTTCACTCTCTTGGAAAATTCTCTGAAAATTTTGTATAAAATCCAACAATTGGCATTTATTTCTACACAAGTTTAAAGGTGCATTATCACGGCACCAAAGTGGGCTATCATAGACTTTCTAACTCGTCTTCTTCAAAAAGTTATTAACAAACGTTTTTCATGAAGTTCGACTTTTTCTTCACTCTCTTGGAAAATTCTCTGAAAAGTTTGTATAAAATCCAACAATTGGCTTTTATTTTTACACGAAGCTAAAGATGCATTATCACAGCACAAAAATGGGCCATCATAAACTTTCTAACTCGTCTTCTTCAAAAAGTTATTAACAAACGTTTTTCATGAAGTTCGACTTTTTCTTCACTCTCTTCAAAAGTTCTCTGAAGAATTTGTATGAAATCCAACAATTGGCATTTATTTCTACACAAAAATAAAGATACATTATCACGGCACCAAAATGGGCTATCATAAACTTTTTAACTCGTCTTCTTCAAAAAGTTATTAACAAACGATTTTCATGAAGTTCGACTTTTTCTTCCCTCTCGTGGAAAATTCTCTGAAGAATTTGTATAAAATCCAACAATTGTCATTTCTTTCTACACAAAATTAAAGATACATTATCGCGGCACAAAAATGGGTCATCATAAACTTTCTAACTCGTCTTCTTCAAAAAGTTTTTAACAAACGTTTTTCATGAAGTTAGACTTTTGCTTCACTCTCTTGGAAAATTCTCTGAAAATTTTGTTTAAAATCCAACAATTGGCTTTTTTTTCTACACAAATTAAAAAGTGCATTATCACGGCACCAAAATGGGCTATCATAAACTTTTTAACTCGTCTTCTTCAAAAAGTTATTAACAAAGGTTTTTCATGAAGTTCGACTTTTTCTTCCCTCTCGTGGAAAATTCTCTGAAGAATTTGTATAAAATCCAACAATTGTCATTTCATTCTACACAAAATTAAAGATACATTATCACGGCACAAAAATGGGTCATCATAAACTTTCTAACTCGTCTTCTTCAAAAAGTTTTTAACAAACGTTTTTCATGAAGTTAGACTTTTGCTTCACTCTCTTGGAAAATTCTCTGAAAATTTTGTTTAAAATCCAACAATTGGCATTTATTTCTACACAAATTTAAAGGTGCATTATCACGGCACCAAAATGGGCTATCATAGACTTTCTAACTCGTCTTCTTCATAAAGTTAATAACAAAGGTTTTTCATGAAGTTCGACTTTTTCTTCACTCTCTTGGAAAATTCTCTAAAAATTTTGTATAAAATCCAGCAATTGGCTTTTATTTCTACACAAATTTAAATGAGCATTATCAAGGCACCAAAATGGGCTACCATAGACTTTCTAACTCGTCTTCTTAAAAAAGTTATTAACAAACGTTTTTCATGAAGTTCGACTTTTTCTTCACTCTCTTGGAAAATTCTCTGAAAATTTTGTATAAAATCCAACAATTGGCATTTATTTCTACGCAAATTTAAAGGTTCATTATCACGGCACCAAAATGGGCTATCATAGACTTTCTAACTCGTCTTCTTCATAAAGTTATTAACAAAGGATTTTCATGAAGTTCGACTTTTTCTTCGCTCTCTTCGAAATTTCTCTGAAAAATTTGTATAAAATCCAACAATTGGCTTTTAATTCTACAAAAAATTAAAGATATATTATCACGGCACCAAAATGGCTATCATAAACTCTCTAACTCGTCTTCTTCAAAAAGTTATTAACAAACGTTTTTCATGAAGTTCGACTTTTTCTTCACTCTCTTGGAAAATTCTCTAAAAATTTTGTATAAAATTCAACAATTGGCCTTTATTTCTACACAAATTTAAAGGTGCAATATCACCGCACCAAAATGGGCTATCATAGAATTTCTAACTCGTCTTCTTCAAAAAGTTATTAACAAAGGTTTTTCATAAAGTTCGACTTTTTCTTCACTCTCTTGGAAAATTCTCTAAAAATTTTGTATAAAATTCAACAATTGGCTTTTATTTCTACACAAATTTAAAGGTGCATTATCACGGCACCAAAATGGGCTATCATAGACTTTCTAACTCGTCTTCTTTAAAAAGTTTTTAACAAACGTTTTTCATGAAGTTAGACTTTTTCTTCACTCTCTTGGAAAATTCTCTGAAAATTTTGTATAAAATCCAACAATTGGCATTTATTTCTAAACAAATATAAAGGTGCATTATCACTGCACCAAAATGGGCTATCATAGACTTTCTAACTCGTCTTCTTCATAAAGTTATTAACAAAGGTTTTTCATGAAGTTCGACTTTTTCTTCGCTCTCTTCGAAAGTTCTTTGAAGAATTTGTATAAAATCCAACAATTGGCATTTATTTCTACACAAAATTAAAGATACATTATCACGGCACCAAAATGGGCTATCATAATCTTTCTAACTCGTCTTCTTCAAAAAGTTATTAACAAACGTTTTTCATGAAGTTCGACTTTTTCTTCACTCTCTTGGAAAATTCTCTAAAAATTTTGTATAAAATTCAACAATTGGCTTTTATTTCTACACAAATTTAAATGTGCATTATCACGGCACCAAAATGGGCTACCATAGACTTTCTAACTCGTCTTCTTCAAAAAGTTATTAACAAACGTTTTTCATGAAGTTCGACTTTTTCTTCACTCTCTTGGAAAATTCTCTGAAAATTTTGTATAAAATTCAACAAATGGCATTTATTTCTACGCAATTTTAAAGGTGCATTATCACCGCACCAAAATGGGCTATCATAGACTTTCTAACTCGTCTTCTTCAAAAAGGTTTTAACAAACGTTTTTCATGAAGTTAGACTTTTTCTTCACTCTCTTGGAAAATTCTCTGAAAATTTTGTATAAAATCCAACAATTGGCATTTATTTCTACACAAATTTAAAGGTGCATTATCACGGCACCAAAATGGGCTATCATAGACTTTCTAACTCGTCTTCTTCAAAAAGTTTTTAACAAACGTTTTTCATGAAGTTAGACTTTTTCTTCACTCTCTTGGAAAATTCTCTGAAAATTTTGTATAAAATCCAACAATTGGCATTTATTTCTTCACAAATTTAAAGGTGCATTATCACGGCACCCAAACGGGCTATCATAGACTTTCTAACTCGTATTCTTCATAAAGTTATTGACAAAGATTTTTCATGAAACTCGACTTTTTCATCACTCTCTTCGAAAGTTCTCTGAAGAATTTGTATAAAATCCAACAATTGGCATTTATTTCTATACAAAATTAAAGATACATTATCACGGCACCAAAATGGGCTATCATGAAATTTCTAACTCGTCTTCTTCAAAAAGTTAATAACAAACGTTTTTCATGAAGTTCGACTTTTTCTTCACTCCCTTGGAAAATTCTCTAAAAATTTTGTATAAAATCCAACAATTGGCTTTTATTTCTACACAAAATTAAAGATACATTATCACGGCACCGAAATGGGCTATCATGAAATTTCTAACTCGTCTTCTTCAAAAAGTTAATAACAAACGTTTTTCATGAAGTTCGACTTTTTCTTCACTCTCTTGGAAAATTCTCTGAAAATTTTGTATAAAATCCAACAATTGGCATTTATTTCTACACAAAATTAAAGATACATTTTCACGGCACCAAAATGGTCTATCATAATCTTTCTAACTCGTCTTCTTCAAAAAGTTATTAACAAACGTTTTTCATGAAGTTCGATTTTTTCTTCACTCTCTTGGAAAATTCTCTAAAAATTTTGTATAAAATCCAACAATTGGCTTTTATTCCTACACAAATTTAAATGTGCATTATCACGGCACCAAAATGGGCTACCATAGACTTTCTAACTCGTCTTCTTCAAAAAGTTATTAACAAACGTTTTTCATGAAGTTCGACTTTTTCTGCACTCTCTTGGAAAATACTCTGAAAATTTTGTATAAAATCCAACAATTGGCATTTTTTCTACACAAATTTAAAAATGCATTATCACGGCACCAAAATGGGCTATCATAGACTTTCTAACTCGTCTTCTTCATAAAGTTATTAACAAACGTTTTTCATGAAGTTCGACTTTTTCTTCACTCTCTTGGAAAATTCTCTGAAAATTTTGTATAAAATCCAACAATTGGCATTTATTTCTACACAAAATTAAAGATACATTATCACGGCACCAAAATGGGCTATCATAATCTTTCTAACTCGTCTTCTTCAAAAAGTTATTAACAAACGTTTTTCATGAAGTTCGACTTTTTCTTCACTCTCTTGGAAAATTCTCTAAAAATTTTGTATAAAATCCAACAATTGGCTTTTATTTCTACACAAATTTAAATGTGCATTATCACGGCACCAAAATGGGCTACCATAGACTTTCTAACTCGTCTTCTTCAAAAAGTTATTAACAAACGTTTTTCATGAAGTTCGACTTTTTCTGCACTCTCTTGGAAAATTCTCTGAAAATTTTGTATAAAATCCAACAATTGGCTTTTATTTCTACACAAATTTAAAAGTGCATTATCACGGCACCAAAATGGGCTATCATAGACTTTCTAACTCGTCTTCTTCATAAAGTTATTAACAAAGGTTTTTCATGAAGTTCGACTTTTTCTTCGCTCTCTTGGAAAACTCTCTGAAAATTTTGTATAAAATCCAACAATTGGCCTTTATTTCTACACAAATTTAAAGGTGCATTATCACGGCACCAAAATGGGCTACCATAGACTTTCTAACTCGTCTTCTTCAAAAAGTTATTAACAAACGTTTTTCATGAAGTTCGACTTTTTCTGCACTCTCTTGGAAAAATCTCTGAAAATTTTGTATAAAATCCAACAATTGGCATTTATTTCTACACAAATTTAAAAGTGCATTATCACGGCACCAGAATGGGCTATCATAGACTTTCTAACTCGTCTTCTTCATAAAGTTATTAACAAAGGTTTTTCATGAAGTTCGACTTTTTCTTCACTATCTTCGAAAGTTCTCTGAAGAATTTGTTTAAAATGCAACAATTGGCATTTATTTCTACACAAAATTAAAGATACATTATCACGGCACCAAAATGGGCTATCATAAAATTTCTAACTCGTCTTCTTCAAAAAGTTATTAACAAAGGTTTTTCATGAAGTTCGACTTTTTCTTCACTCTCTTGGAAAATTCTCTGAAAATTTTGTATAAAATTCAACAATTGGCATTTATTTCTACACAAAATTAAAGATAAATTATCACGGCACCAGAATGGGTTATCATAAAATTTCTAACTCGTCTTCTTCATAAAGTTATTAACAAAGGTTTTTCATGAAGTTCGACTTTTTCTTCACTCTCTTGGAAAATTCTCTAAAAATTTTGTATAAAATCCAACAATTGGCTTTTATTTCTACACAAATTTAAATGTGCATTATCACGGCACCAAAATGGGCTACCATAGACTTTCTAACTCGTCTTCTTCAAAAAGTTATTAACAAACGTTTTTCATGAAGTTCGACTTTTTCTGCACTCTCTTGGAAAATTCTCTGAAAATTTTGTATAAAATCCAACAATTGGCATTTATTTCTACACAAATTTAAAAGTGCATTATCACGGCACCAAAATGGGCTATCATAGACTTTCTAACTCGTCTTCTTCATAAAGTTATTAACAAAGGTTTTTCATGAAGTTCGACTTTTTCTTCGCTCTCTTGGAAAACTCTCTGAAAATTTTGTATAAAATCCAACAATTGGCCTTTATTTCTACACAAATTTAAAGGTGCATTATCACGGCACCAAAATGGGCTACCATAGACTTTCTAACTCGTCTTCTTCAAAAAGTTATTAACAAACGTTTTTCATGAAGTTCGACTTTTTCTGCACTCTCTTGGAAAAATCTCTGAAAATTTTGTATAAAATCCAACAATTGGCATTTATTTCTACACAAATTTAAAAGTGCATTATCACGGCACCAAAATGGGCTATCATAGACTTTCTAACTCGTCTTCTTCATAAAGTTATTAACAAAGGTTTTTCATGAAGTTCGACTTTTTCTTCACTATCTTCGAAAGTTCTCTGAAGAATTTGTATAAAATCCAACAATTGGCATTTATTTCTACACAAAATTAAAGATACATTATCACGGCACCAAAATGGGCTATCATAAAATTTCTAACTCGTCTTCTTCAAAAAGTTATTAACAAAGGTTTTTCATGAAGTTCGACTTTTTCTTCACTCTCTTGGAAAATTCTCTGAAAATTTTGTATAAAATTCAACAATTGGCATTTATTTCTACACAAAATTAAAGATATATTATCACGGCACCAAAATGGGCTATCATAAAATTTCTAACTCGTCTTCTTCATAAAGTTACTAACAAAGGTTTTTCATGAAGTTCGACTTTTTCTTCACTCTCTTGGAAAATTCTCTGAAAATTTTCTATAAAATTCAACAATTGGCAATTATTTCTACACAAAATTAAAGATATATTATCACGGCACCAAAATGGGCTATCATAAACTTTCTAACTCGTCTTCTCCAAAAAGGTATTAACAAACGTTTTTCATGAAGTTCGACTTTTTCTTCACTCTCTTGGAAAATTCTCTAAAAATTTTCTATAAAATCCAACAATTGGCTTTTATTTATACACAAATTTAAATGTGCATTATCACGGCACCAAAATGGGCTATCATAGACTTTCTAACTCGTCTTCTTCATAAAGTTATTAACAAAGGTTTTTCATGAAGTTCGACTTTTTCTTCACTATCTTCGAAAGTTCTCTGAAGAATTTGTATAAAATCCAACAATTGGCATTTATTTCTACACAAAATTAAAGATACATTATCACGGCACCATAATGGGCTATCATAAAATTTCTAACTCGTCTTCTTCAAAAAGTTATTAACAAAGGTTTTTCATGAAGTTCGACTTTTTCTTCACTCTCTTGAAAAATTCTCTGAAAATTTTGTATAAAATTCAACAATTGGCATTTATTTCTACACAAAATTAAAGATATATTATCACGGCACCAAAATGGGCTATCATAAACTTTCTAACTCGTCTTCTCCAAAAAGGTATTAACAAACGTTTTTCATGAAGTTCGACTTTTTCTTCACTCTCTTGGAAAATTCTCTAAAAATTTTCTATAAAATCCAACAATTAGCTTTTATTTATACACAAATTTAAATGTGCATTATCACGGCACCAAAATGGTTTACCATAGACTTTCTAACTCGTCTTCTTCAAAAAGTTATTAACAAAGGTTTTTCATGAAGTTCGACTTTTTCTTCGCTCTCTTGGAAAATTCTCTGAAAATTTTGTATAAAATCCAACAATTGGCCTTTATTTCTACACAAATTTAAAGGTGCATTATCACGGCACCAAAATGGGCTATCATAGACTTTCTAACTCGTCTTCTTCATAAAGTTATTAACAAAGGTTTTTCATGAAGTTCGACTTTTTCTTCACTATCTTCGAAAGTTCTCTGAAGAATTTGTATAAAATCCAACAATTGGCATTTATTTCTACACAAAATTAAAGATACATTATCACGGCACCAAAATGGGCTATCATAAAATTTCTAACTCGTCTTCTTCAAAAAGTTATTAACAAAGGTTTTTCATGAAGTTCGACTTTTTCTTCACTCTCTTGAAAAATTCTCTGAAAACTTTGTATAAAATTCAACAATTGGCATTTATTTCTACACAAAATTAAAGATATATTATCACGGCACCAAAATGGGCTATCATAAAATTTCTAACTCGTCTTCTTCATAAAGATATAAACAAAGGTTTTTCATGAAGTTCGACTTTTTCTTCACTCTCTTGGAAAATTCTCTGAAAATTTTCTATAAAATTCAACAATTGGCATTTATTTCTACACAAAATTAAAGATATATTATCACGGCACCAAAATGGGCTATCATAAACTTTCTAACTCGTCTTCTCCAAAATGGTATTAACAAACGTTTTTCATGAAGTTCGACTTTTTCTTCACTCTCTTGGAAAATTCTCTAAAAATTTTCTATAAAATCGAACAATTGGCTTTTATTTCTACACAAATTTAAATGTGCATTATCACGGCACCAAAATGGTTTACCATAGACTTTCTAACTCGTCTTCTTCAAAAAGTTATTAACAAACGTTTTTCATGAAGTTCGACTTTTTCTTCACTCTCTTGGACAATTCTCTGAAAATTTTGTATAAAATTCAACAATTGGCATTTATTTCTACACAAATTTAAAGGTGCTTTATCACCGCACCAAAATGGGCTATCATAGGATTTCTAACTCGTCTTCTTCAAAAAGTTATTAACAAAGGTTTTTCATGAAGTTCGACTTTTTCTTCACTCTCTTGGAAAATTCTCTAAAAATTTTGTATAAAATCCAACAATTGGCTTTTATTTCTACACAAATTTAAATGTGCATTATCACGGCACCAAAATGGGCTACCATAAACTTTCTAACTCGTCTTCTTCAAAAAGTTTCTAACAAGCGTTTTTCATGAAGTTCGACTTTTTCTTCACTCTCTTGGAAATTTCTCTGAAATTTTTGTATAAAATCCAACAATTGGCATTTTTTTCTACACAAATTTATAAGTGCATTATCACGGCACCAAAATGGGCTATCATAGACTTTCTAACTCGTCTTCTTCATAAAGTTATTAACAAAGGTTTTTCATGAAGTTCGACTTATTCTTCGCTCTCTTCGAAATTTCTCTGAAAAATTTGTATAAAATTCATCAATTGGCTTTTATTTCTACACAAAATTAAAGATATATTATCACGGCACCAAAATGGGCTATCATAAACTTTATAACTCGTCTTCTTCAAAAAGTTATTAACAAAGGTTTTTCATGAAGTTCGACTTTTTCTTCACTCTTTTGGAAAATTCTCTGAAAATTTTGTATAAAATTCAACAATTGGCATTTATTTCTACACAAATTTAAAGGTGCATTATTACCGCACCAAATTGGGCTATCATAGGATTTCTAACTCGTCTTCTTCAAAAAGTTATTAACAAAGGTTTTTCATGAAGTTCGACTTTTTCTTCACTCTCTTCGAAAGTTCTCTGAAAAATTTGTATATAATCCAACAATTGGCATTTATTTCTACACAAAATTAAAGATACATTATCACGGCACCAAAATGGGCTATCATAGACTTTCTAACTCGTCTTCTTCAAAAAGTTATTAACAAAGGTTTTTCATGAAGTTCGACTTTTTCTTCACTCTCTTGGAAATTTCTCTAAAATTTTTGTATAATATCCAATAATTGGCTTTTATTTGTACACAAATTTAACTGTGCATTATCGCGGCACCAAAATGGGCTATCATAGACTTTCTAACTCGTCTTCTTCAAAAAGTTATTAACAAACGTTTTTCATGAAGTGCGACTTTTTCTTCACTCTCTTGGAAAATTCTCTGAAAATTTTGTACAAAATTTAACAATTGGCAATTATTTCTACACAAATTTAAAGGTGCATTATCACCGCACCAAAATGGGCCATCATAGATTTTCTAACTCGTCTTCTTCAAAAAGTTATTAACAAACGTTTTTCAAGAAGTTCAACTTTTTCTTCACTCTCTTCGAAAGTTCTCTGAAAATTTTGTATAAAATTCAACAATTGGCATTTATTTCTACACAAATATAAAGGTGCATTATCACCGCACCAAATTGGGCTATCATAGGATTTCTAACTCGTCTTCTTCAAAAAGTTATTAACAAAGGTTTTTCATGAAGTTCGACTTTTTCTTCACTCTCTTGGAAAATTCTCTGAAAATTTTGTATAAAATTCAACAATTGGCATTTATTTCTACACAAATTTAAAGGTGCATTATCACCGCACCAAATTGGGCTATCATAGGATTTCTAACTTGTCTTCTTCAAAAAGTTATTAACAAAGGTTTTTCATGAAGTTCGACTTTTTCTTCACTCTCTTGGAAATTTCTCTGAAAATTTTGTTTAAAATCCAACAATTGGCTTTTAATTCTACACAAAATTAAAGATATATTATCACGGCACCAAAATGGGCTATCATAAACTTTCTAACTCGTCTTCTTCAAAAAGTTATTAACAAAGGTTTTTCATGAAGTTCGACTTTTTCTTCACTCTCTTGGAAAATTCTCTGAAAATTTTGTATAAAATTTAACAATTGGCATTTATTTCTACACAAATTTAAAGGTGCATTATCACCGCACCAAATTGGGCTATCATAGGATTTCTAACTCGTCTCCTTCAAAAAGTTATTAACAAAGGTTTTTCATGAAGTTCGACTTTTTCTTGACTCTCTTCGAAGGTTCTCTGAAAAATTTGTATATAATCCAACAATTGGCATTTATTTCTACACAAAATTAAAGATACATTATCACGGCACCAAAATGGGCTATCATAGACTTTCTAACTCGTCTTCTTCAAAAAGTTATTAACAAAGGTTTTTCATGAAGTTCGACTTTTTCTTCACTCTCTTGGAAATTTCTCTAAAACTTTTGTATAACATCCAACAATTGGCTTTTATTTCTACACAAATTTAACTGCGCATTATTGCGGCACCAAAATGGGCTATCATAGACTTTCTAACTCGTCTTCTTCAAAAAGTTATTAACAAACGTTTTTCATGAAGTTCGACTTTTTCTTCACTCTCTTTG
The DNA here is from genome assembly GCF_964194025.1 of Convolutriloba macropyga. Classification (NCBI taxonomy): domain Eukaryota; kingdom Metazoa; phylum Xenacoelomorpha; order Acoela; family Convolutidae; genus Convolutriloba; species Convolutriloba macropyga. The sequence goes on from NC_134477.1 coordinate 1,926,383, forward strand.
AAAATTCTTTGAAAATTTTGTATAAAATTCAACAATTGGCATTTATTTCTACACAAATTTAAAGGTGCATTATCACCGCACCAAAATGGGCCATCATAGATTTTCTAACTCGTCTTCTTCAAAAAGTTATTAACAAACGTTTTTCAAGAAGTTCGACTTTTTCTTCAATCTCTTCGAAAGTTCTCTGAAAAATTTGTATAAAATCCAATAATTGGCATTTATTTCTACACAAAATTAAAGATACATTATCACGGCACCAAAATGGGCTATCATAAAGTTTATAACTCGTCTTCTTCAAAAAGTTATTAACAAACATTTTTCATGAAGTTCGACTTTTTCTTCACTCTCTTGGAAAATTCTCTGAAAATTTTGTATAAAATCCAACAATTGGCAGTTATTTCTACACAAACTTAAAGGTGCATTATCACGGCACCAAAATGGGCTATCATAGATTTTTTAACTTGTCTTCTTCAAAAAGTTATTAACAAACGTTTTTCATGAAGTTCGACTTTTTCTTCACTCTCTTGGAAAATTCTCTGAAAATTTTGTATAAAATCCAACAATTGGCATTTATTTCTATACAAACTTAACGGTGCATTATCACGGCACCAAAATGGGCTATCATAGATTTTTTAACTCGTCTTCTTCAAAAAGTTATTAACAAAGCTTTTTCATGAAGTTCGACTTTTTCTTCACTCTCTTCGAAAGTTCTCTGAAAAATTTGTATATAATCCAACAATTGGCATTTATTTCTACACAAAATTAAAGATACATTATCACGGCACCAAAATGGGCTATCATAGACTTTCTAACTCGTCTTCTTCAAAAAGTTATTAACAAAGGTTTTTTATGAAGTTCGACTTTTTCTTCACTCTCTTGGAAATTTCTCTAAAACGTTTGTATAACATCCAACAATTGGCTTTTATTTCTACACAAATTTAACTGTGCATTATCGCGGCACCAAATTGGGCTATCATAGGATTTCTAACTCGTCTTCTTCAAAAAGTTATTAACAAAGGTTTTTCATGAAGTTCGACTTTTTCTTCACTCTCTTCGAAAGTTCTCTGAAAAATTTGTATATAATCCAACAATTGGCATTTATTTCTACACAAAATTAAAGATACATTATCACGGCACCAAAATGGGCTATCATAGACTTTCTAACTCGTCTTCTTCAAAAAGTTATTAACAAACGTTTTTCATGAAGATCGACTTTTTCTTCACTCTCTTGAAAAATTCTCTGAAAATTTTGTATAAAATTCAACAATTGGCATTTATTTCTACACAAATTTAAAGGTGCATTATCACCGCACCAAAATGGGCCATCATAGATTTTCTAACTCGTCTTCTTCAAAAAGTTATTAACAAACGTTTTTCAAGAAGTTCGACTTTTTCTTCACTCTCTTCGAAAGTTCTCTGAAAAATTTGTATAAAATCCAATAATTGGCATTTATTTCTACACAAAATTAAAGATACATTATCACGGCACCAAAATGGGCTATCATAAACTTTATAACTCGTCTTCTTCAAAAAGTTATTAACAAACATTTTTCATGAAGTTCGACTTTTTCTTCACTCTCTTGGAAAATTCTCTGAAAATTTTGTATAAAATCCAACAGTTGGCAGTTATTTCTACACAAACTTAAAGGTGCATTATCACGGCACCAAAATGGGCTATCATAGATTTTTTAACTTGTCTTCTTCAAAAAGTTATTAACAAACGTTTTTCATGAAGTTCGACTTTTTCTTCACTCTCTTGGAAAATTCTCTGAAAATTTTGTATAAAATCCAACAATTGGCATTTATTTCTACACAAACTTAAAGGTGCATTATCACGGCACCAAAATGGGCTATCATAGATTTTTTAACTCGTCTTCTTCAAAAAGTTATTAACAAAGGTTTTTCATGAAGTTCGACTTTTTCTTCACTCTCTTCGAAAGTTCTCTGAAAAATTTGTATATAATCCAACAATTGGCATTTATTTCTACACAAAATTAAAGATACATTATCACGGCACCAAAATGGGCTATCATAGACTTTCTAACTCGTCTTCTTCAAAAAGTTATTAACAAAGGTTTTTTATGAAGTTCGACTTTTTCTTCACTCTCTTGGAAATTTCTCTAAAACTTTTGTATAACATCCAACAATTGGCTTTTATTTCTACACAAACTTAACTGTGCATTATCGCGGCACCAAATTGGGCTATCATAGGATTTCTAACTCGTCTTCTTCAAAAAGTTATTAACAAAGGTTTTTCATGAAGTTCGACTTTTTCTTCACTCTCTTCGAAAGTTCTCTGAAAAATTTGTATATAATCCAACAATTGGCATTTATTTCTACACAAAATTAAAGATACATTATCACGGCACCAAAATGCGCTATCATAGACTTTCTAACTCGTCTTCTTCAAAAAGTTATTAACAAACGTTTTTCATGAAGTTCGACTTTTTCTTCACTCTCTTCGAAAGTTCTCTGAAAAATTTGTATAAAATCCAATAATTGGCATTTATTTCTACACAAATTTAACTGTGCATTATCGCGGCACCAAAATGGGCTATCATAGACTTTCTAACTCGTCTTCTTCAAAAAGTTATTAACAAACGTTTTTCATGAAGTTCGACTTTTTCTTCACTCTCTTGGAAAATTCTCTGAAAATTTTGTATAAAATTCAACAATTGGCATTTATTTCTACACAAATTTAAAGGTGCATTATCACCGCACCAAAATGGGCCATCATAGATTTTCTAACTCGTCTTCTTCAAAAAGTTATTAACAAACGTTTTTCAAGAAGTTCGACTTTTTCTACACTCTCTTCGAAAGTTCTCTGAAAAATTTGTATAAAATCCAACAATTGGCAGTTATTTCTACACAAACTTAAAGGTGCATTATCACGGCACCAAAATGGGCTATCATAGATTTTTTAACTTGTCTTCTTCAAAAAGTTATTAACAAACGTTTTTCATGAAGTTCGACTTTTTCTTCACTCTCTTGGAAAATTCTCTGAAAATTTTGTATAAAATCCAACAATTGGCATTTATTTCTACACAAACTTAAAGGTGCATTATCACGGCACCAAAATGGGCTATCATAGATTTTTTAACTCGTCTTCTTCAAAAAGTTATTAACAAAGGTTTTTCATGAAGTTCGACTTTTTCTTCACTCTCTTCGAAAGTTCTCTGAAAAATTTGTATATAATCCAACAATTGGCATTTATTTCTACACAAAATTAAAGATACATTATCACGGCACCAAAATTGGCTATCATAGACTTTCTAACTCGTCTTCTTCAAAAAGTTATTAACAAAGGTTTTTTATGAAGTTCGACTTTTTCTTCACTCTCTTGGAAATTTCTCTAAAACTTTTGTATAACATCCAACAATTGGCTTTTATTTCTACACAAACTTAACTGTGCATTATCGCGGCACCAAATTGGGCTATCATAGGATTTCTAACTCGTCTTCTTCAAAAAGTTATTAACAAAGGTTTTTCATGAAGTTCGACTTTTTCTTCACTCTCTTCGAAAGTTCTCTGAAAAATTTGTATATAATCCAACAATTGGCATTTATTTCTACACAAAATTAAAGATACATTATCACGGCACCAAAATGCGCTATCATAGACTTTCTAACTCGTCTTCTTCAAAAAGTTATTAACAAACGTTTTTCATGAAGTTCGACTTTTTCTTCACTCTCTTCGAAAGTTCTCTGAAAAATTTGTATAAAATCCAATAATTGGCATTTATTTCTACACAAATTTAACTGTGCATTATCGCGGCACCAAAATGGGCTATCATAGACTTTCTAACTCGTCTTCTTCAAAAAGTTATTAACAAACGTTTTTCATGAAGTTCGACTTTTTCTTCACTCTCTTGGAAAATTCTCTGAAAATTTTGTATAAAATTCAACAATTGGCATTTATTTCTACACAAATTTAAAGGTGCATTATCGCCGCACCAAAATGGGCCATCATAGATTTTCTAACTCGTCTTCTTCAAAAAGTTATTAACAAACGTTTTTCAAGAAGTTCGACTTTTTCTTCACTCTCTTCGAAAGTTCTCTGAAAAATTTGTATAAAATCCAATAATTGGCATTTATTTCTACCCAAAATTAAAGATACATTATCACGGCACCAAAATGGGCTATCATAAAGTTTATAACTCGTCTTCTTCAAAAAGTTATTAACAAACATTTTTCATGAAGTTCGACTTTTTCTTCACTCTCTTGGAAAATTCTCTGAAAATTTTGTATAAAATCCAACAATTGGCAGTTATTTCCACACAAACTTAAAGGTGCATTATCACGGCACCAAAATGGGCTATCATAGATTTTTTAACTTGTCTTCTTCAAAAAGTTATTAACAAACGTTTTTCATGAAGTTCGACTTTTTCTTCACTCTCTTGGAAAATTCTCTGAAAGTTTTGTATAAAATCCAACAATTGGCATTTATTTCTACACAAACTTAAAGGTGCATTATCACGGCACCAAAATGGGCTATCATAGATTTTTTTGACTCGTCTTCTTCAAAAAGTTATTAACAAAGGTTTTTCATGAAGTTCGACTTTTTCTTCACTCTCTTCGAAAGTTCTCTGAAAAATTTGTATATAATCCAACAATTGGCATTTATTTCTACACAAAATTAAAGATACATTATCACGGCACCAAAACGCGCTATCATAGACTTTCTAACTCGTCTTCTTCAAAAAGTTATTAACAAAGGTTTTTCATGAAGTTCGACTTTTTCCTCACTCTCTTGGAAATTTCTCTAACACTTTTGTATAACATCCAACAATTGGCTTTCATTTCTACACAAATTTAACTGTGCATTATCGCGGCACCAAAATGGGCTATTATAGACTTTCTAACTCGTCTTCTTCAAAAAGTTATTAACAAACGTTTTTCATGAAATTCGACTTTTTCTTCACTCTCTTGGAAAATTCTCTGAAAATTTTGTATAAAATTCAACAATTGGCATTTATTTCTACACAAATTTAAAGGTGCATTATCACCGCACCAAAATGGGCCATCATAGATTTTCTAACTCGTCTTCTTCAAAAAGTTATTAACAAATGTTTTTCAAGAAGTTCGACTTTTTCTTCACTCTCTTCGAAAGTTCTCTGAAAAATTTGTATAAAATCCAATAATTGGCATTTATTTCTACACAAAATTAAAGATACATTATCACGGCACCAAAATGGGCTATCATAAAGTTTCTAACTCGTCTTCTTCAAAAAGTTATTAACAAACATTTTTCATGAAGTTCGACTTTTTCTTCACTCTCTTGGAAAATTCTCTGAAAAGTTTGTATAAAAACCAACAATTGGCATTTATTTCTACACAAACTTAAAGGTGCATTATCACGGCACCAAAATGAGCTATCATAGATTTTTTAACTTGTCTTCTTCAAAAAGTTATTAACAAACGTTTTTCATGAAGTTCGACTTTTTCTTCACTCTCTTGGAAAATTCTCTGAAAATTTTGTATAAAATCCAACAATTGGCATTTATTTCTACCCAAACTTGAAAAGTACATTATCATGGCAACAAAATGGGTTATCATAGACTTTCGAACTCGTCTTCTTCAAAATGCTATTAACAAACGTTTTTCATGAAATTCGACTTTTTCTTCACTCTCTTGGAAAGTTCTCTGAAAATTTTGTATAAAATCCAACAATTGGCTTTTATTTTTAAACAAACTAAAGATACATTATCACGGCACCAAAATGGGCTATCATAAACTTTCTAACTCGTCTTCTTCACAAAGTAATTAACAATCGTTTTTCATGAAGTTCGACTTTTTTTTCTCTCTTGGAAAATTCTCTAAAAATTTTGTATAAAATCCAACAATTGGCTTTTATTTCCACACAAATTTAAAGGTGCATTATCACGGCACCAAAACGCGCTATCATAAACTTTCTAACTCGTCTTCTTCAAAAAGTTGTCAACAAACTTTTTTCATGAAGTTCGACTTTTTCTTCACTCTCTTGGAAAATTCTCTAAAAATTTTGTATAAAATCCAACAATTGGCTTTTATTTCCACACAAATTTAAAGGTGCATTATCACGGCACCAAAATGGGCTATCATAGACTTTCTAACTCGTCTTCTTCATAAAGTTAATAACAAAGGTTTTTCATGAAATTCGACTTTTTCTTCACTCTCTTGGAAAGTTCTCTGAAAATTTTGTATAAAATCCAGCAATTGGCTTTTATTTTTAAACAAACTAAAGATACATTATCACTGCACCAAAATGGTTTATCATAAACTTTCTAACTCGTCTTCTTCAAAAAGTTATTAACAAACGTTTTTCATGAAGTTCGACTTTTTCTTCACTCTCTTGGAAAATTCTCTAAAAATTTTGTATAAAATCCAACAATTGCCTTTTATTTTCACACAAATTTAAAGGTGTATTATCACGGCACCAAAATGCGCTATCATAAACTTTCTAACACGTCTTCTTCAAAAAGTTGTCAACAAACTTTTTTCATGAAGTTCGACTTTTTCTTCACTCTCTGGGAAAATTCTCTAAAAATTTTGCATAAAATCCAACAATTGGCTTTTATTTCCACACAAATTTAAAGGTGCATTATCACGGCACCAAAATGGGCTATCATAGACTTTCTAACTCGTCTTCTTCATAAAGTTATCAACAAAGGTTTTTCATGAAATTCGACTTTTTCTTCACTCTCTTGGAAAGTTCTCTGAAAATTTTGTATAAAATCCAACAATTGGCTTTTATTTTTAATCAAACTAAAGATACATTATCACGGCACCAAAATGGGCTATCATAAACTTTCTAACTCGTCTTCTTCAAAAAGTTATTAACAAACGTTTTTCATGAAATTCGACTTTTTCTTCACTCTCTTGGAAAATTCTCTAAAAATTTTGTATAAAATCCAACAATTGGCTATATTTCCACCCAAATTTAAAGGTGCATTATCACGGCACCAAAATGCGCTATCATAAACTTTCTAACTCGTCTTCTTCAAAAAGTTGTCAACAAACTTTTTTCATGAAGTTCGACTTTTTCTTCACTCTCTTGGAAAATTCTCTAAAAATTTTGTATAAAATCCAACAATTGGCTTTTATTTCCACACAAATTTAAAGGTGCATTATCACGGCACCAAAATGGGCTATCATAGACTTTCTAGCTCGTCTTCTTCATAAAGTTATTAACAAAGGTTTTTCATGAAGTTCGACTTTTTCTTCGCTCTCTTCGAAATTTCTCTGAAAAAAATGTATAAAATCCAACAATTGGCATTTATTTCTACACAAACTTAAAAGGTACATTATAACGGCAACAAAATGGGTTATCATAGACTTTCGAACTCGTCTTCTTCAAAAAGCTATTAACAAACGTTTTTCATGAAATTCGACTTTTTCTTCACTCTCTTGGAAAATTCTCTGAAAATTTTGTATAAAATCCAACAATTGGCTTTTATTTTTAAACAAAACTAAAGATACATTATCACGGCACCAAAATGGGCTATCATAAACTTTCTAACTCGTCTTCTTCAAAAATTTATTAACAAACGTTTTTCATGAAGTTCGACTTTTTCTTCACTCTCTGGGAAAATTCTCTAAAAATTTTGTCTAAAATCCAACAATTGGCTTTCATTTCTACACAAATTTAAAGGTGCATTATCACGGCACCAAAATCGGCTATCATAAACTTTCTAACTTGTCTTCTTCAAAAAGTTATCAAAAAACTTTTTTCATGAAGTTCGACTTTTTCTTCACTCTCTTCGAAAGATCTCTAAAAAATTGTATAAAATCCAACAATTGGCATTTATTTCCACACAAATTTAAAGGTGCATTATCACGGCACCAAAATGGGCTATCATAGACTTTCTAGCTCGTCTTCTTCATAAAGTTATTAACAAAGGTTTTTCATGAAGTTCGACTTTTTCTTCGCTCTCTTCGAAATTTCTCTGAAAAAAATGTATAAAATCCAACAATTGGCATTTATTTCTACACAAACTTAAAAGGTACATTATAACGGCAACAAAATGGGTTATCCTAGACTTTCGAACTCGTCTTCTTCAAAAAGTTATTAACAAACGTTTTTCATGAAGTTCGACTTTTTCTTCACTCTCTTCGAAAGCTCTGTGAAAAATTTGTATAAAATCCAACAATTGGCATTTATTTCTACACAAAACTAAAGTTACATTATCACGGCACCAAAATGTGCTATCATAAACTTTCTAACTCGTCTTCTTCAAAAAGTTGTTAACAAACGTTTTTCATGAAGTTCGATTTTTTCTTCACTCTCTTGGAAAATTCTCTGAAAATTTTGTATAAAATCCAACAATTGGCATTTATTTCTACACAAGTTTAAAGGTGCATTATCACGGCACCAAAATCGGCTATCATAAACTTTCTAACTCGTCTTCTTCAAAAAGTTATCAAATAACTTTTTTCATGAAGTTCGATTTTTCTTCACTCTCTTCAAAAGATCTCTGAAAAATTTGTATAAAATCCAACAATTGGCATTTATTTCTACACAAACTTAAAAGATACATTATAACGGCAACAAAATGTGCTATCATAAACTTTCTAACTCGTCTTCTTCAAAAAGTTATTATCAAGCGTTTTTCATGAAGTTCGATTTTCTTCACTCTCTTCGAAAGCTCTCTGGAAAATTTGTATAAAATCCAACAATTGGCATTTATTTCTACACAAAACTAAAGTTACATTATCACGGCACCAAAATGTGCTATCATAAACTTTCTAACTCGTCTTCTTCAAAAAGTTATCAAAAAACTTTTTTCATGAAGTTCGACTTTTTCTTCACTCTCTTCGAAAGATCTCTAAAAAATTGTATAAAATCCAACAATTGGCATTTATTTCTACACAAACTTAAAAGATACATTAAAAGGGCAACAAAATGGGTTATCATAGACTTTCGAACTCGTCTTCATCAAAAAGTTATTAACAAACGTTTTTCATGAAGTTCGACTTTTTCTTCACTCTCTTCGAAAGCTCTGTGAAAAATTTGTATAAAATCCAACAATTGGCATTTATTTCTACACAAAACTAAAGTTACATTATCACGGCACCAAAATGTGCTATCATAAACTTTCTAACTCGTCTTCTTCAAAAAGTTGTTAACAAACGTTTTTCATGAAGTTCGATTTTTTCTTCACTCTCTTGGAAAATTCTCTGAAAATTTTGTATAAAATCTAACAATTGGCATTTGTTTCTACACAAGTTTAAAGGTGCATTATCACGGCACCAAAATCGGCTATCATAAACTTTCTAACTCGTCTTCTTCAAAAAGTTATCAAATAACTTTTTTCATGAAGTTCGACTTTTTCTTCACTCTCTTCAAAAGATCTCTGAAAAACTTGTATAAAATCCAACAATTGGCATTTATTTCTACACAAACTTAAAAGATACATTATAACGGCAACAAAATGTGCTATCATAAACTTTCTAACTCGTCTTCTTCAAAAAGTTATTATCAAGCGTTTTTCATGAAGTTCGATTTTCTTCACTCTCTTCGAAAGCTCTCTGGAAAATTTGTATAAAATCCAACAATTGGCATTTATTTCTACACAAAACTAAAGTTACATTATCACGGCACCAAAATGGGCTATCATAGACTTTCTAACTCGTCTTCTTCAAAAAGTTGTTAACAAACGTTTTTCATGAAGTTCGATTTTTTCTTCACTCTCTTGGAAAATTCTCTGAAAATTTTGTATAAAATCCAACAATTGGCATTTATTTCTACACAAGTTTAAAGGTGCATTATCACGGCACCAAAATCGGCTATCATAAACTTTCTAACTCGTCTTCTTCAAAAAGTTATTGTCAAGCGTTTTTCATGAAGTTCGATTTTCTTCATTCTCTTCGAAAGCTCTCTGGAAAATTTGTATAAAATCCAACAATTGGCATTTATTTCTACACAAAACTAAAGTTACATTATCACGGCACCAAAATGGGCTATCATAGACTTTCTAACTCGTCTTCTTCAAAAAGTTATTAACAAAGGTTTTTTCAGGAAGTTCGACTTTTTCTTCGCTCTCTTCGAATGTTCTCTGAAAAATTTGTATAAAATCCGACAATTGGCTTTTATTTTTACACAAAACTAAAGATACATTATCACGGCACAAAAATGGGCCATCATAAACTTTCTAACTCGTCTTCTTCAAAAAGTTTTTAACAACTTTTTTCATGAAGTTAGACTTTTGCTTCACTCTCTTGGAAAAATCTCTAAACATTTGGTATAAAATTCATCAATTGGCATTTATTTCTACACAAAATTAAAGGTGCATTTTCACCGCACCAAAATGGGCTATCAAAGAATTTCTAACTCGTTTTCTTCAAAAAGTTAATTACAATGGTTTTTCTTGAAGTTCGACTTTTTCTTCACTCTCTTCGAAAGTTCTCTGAAAAATTTGTATAAAATCCAACAATTGGCATTTATTTCTACACAAAATTAAAGATACATTATCACGGCACCAAAATGGGCTATCATAAAGTTTTCAACTCGTCTTCTTCAAAAAGTTATTAACAAACGTTTTTCATGAAGTTCGACTTTTTCTTCACTCTCTTGGAAAATTCTCTGAAAATTTTGTGTAAAATCCAACAATTGGCATTTATTTCTACACAAATTTAAAGGTGCATTATCACGGCACCAAAATGGGCTATCATAGACTTTTTAACTTATCTTCTTCAAAAAGTTATTAACAAACGTTTTTCATGAAGTTCGACTTTGTCTTCACACTCTTGGAAAATACTCTGAAAATTTTGTGTAAAATCCAACAATTGGCATTTATTTCTACACAAATTTAAAGGTGCATTATCACGGCACCAAAATGGGCTATCATAAACTTTCTAACTCGTCTTCTACAAAAAGTTATCAAATAACTTTTTTCATGAAGTTCGACTTTTTCTTCACTCTCTTCGAAAGATCTCTGAAAAATTTGTATAAAATCCAACAATTGGCATTTATTTCTACACAAACTTAAAAGATACATAATAACGGCAACAAAATGTGCTATCATAAACTTTCTAACTCGTCTTCTTCAAAAAGTTATTAAAAAACGTTTTTCATGAAGTTCGATTTTTATTCACTCTCTTCGAAAGCTCTCTGAAAAATTTGTATAAAATCCAACAATTGGCATTTATTTCTACACAAAACTAAAGTTACATTATCACGGCACCAAAATGGGCTATCATAGACTTTCTAACTTGTCTTCTTCAAAAAGTTATTAACAAAGGTTTTTTCAGGAAGTTCGACTTTTTCTTCGCTCTCTTCGAATGTTCTCTGAAAAATTTGTATAAAATCCGACAATTGGCTTTTATTTTTACACAAAACTAAAGATACATTATCACGGCACAAAAATGGGCCATCATAAACTTTCTAACTCGTCTTCTTCAAAAAGTTTTTAACAAACGTTTTTCATGAAGTTAGACTTTTGCTTCACTCTCTTGGAAAAATCTCTAAAAATTTTGTATAAAATTCAACAATTGGCATTTATTTCTACACAAAATTAAAGGTGCATTTTCACCGCACCAAAATGGGCTATCATAGAATTTCTAACTCGTTTTCTTCAAAAAGTTAATTACAAAGGTTTTTCTTGAAGTTCGAATTTTTCTTTACTCTCTTCGAAAGTTCTCTGAAAAATTTGTATAAAATCCAACAATTGGCATTTATTTCTACGCAAAATTAAAGATACAATATCACGGCACCAAAATGGGCTATCATAAAGTTTTTAACTCGTCTTCTTCAAAAAGTTATTAACAAACGTTTTTCATGAAGTTCGACTTTTTCTTCACTCTCTTGGAAAATTCTCTGAAAATTTTGTGTAAAATCCAACAATTGGCATTTATTTCTACACAAATTTAAAGGTGCATTATCACGGCACCGAAATGGGCTATCATAGACTTTTTAACTTATCTTCTTCAAAAAGTTATTAACAAACGTTTTTCATGAAGTTCGACTTTGTCTTCACACTCTTGGAAAATACTCTGAAAATTTTGTGTAAAATCCAACAATTGGCATTTATTTCTACACAAATTTAAAGGTGCATTATCACGGCACCAAAATGGGCTATCATAAACTTTCTAACTCGTCTTCTACAAAAAGTTATCAAATAACTTTTTTCATGAAGTTCGACTTTTTCTTCACTCTCTTCGAAAGATCTCTGAAAAACTTGTATAAAATCCAACAATTGGCATTTATTTCTACACAAACTTAAAAGATACATAATAACGGCAACAAAATGTGCTATCATAAACTTTCTAACTCGTCTTCTTCAAAAAGTTATTAAAAAACGTTTTTCATGAAGTTCGATTTTTATTCACTCTCTTCGAAAGCTCTCTGAAAAATTTGTATAAAATCCAACAATTGGCATTTATTTCTACACAAAACTAAAGTTACATTATCACGGCACCAAAATGGGCTATCATAGACTTTCTAACTTGTCTTCTTCAAAAAGTTATTAACAAAGGTTTTTTCAGGAAGTTCGACTTTTTCTTCGCTCTCTTCGAATGTTCTCTGAAAAATTTGTATAAAATCCGACAATTGGCTTTTATTTTTACACAAAACTAAAGATACATTATCACGGCACAAAAATGGGCCATCATAAACTTTCTAACTCGTCTTCTTCAAAAAGTTTTTAACAAACGTTTTTCATGAAGTTAGACTTTTGCTTCACTCTCTTGGAAAAATCTCTAAAAATTTTGTATAAAATTCAACAATTGGCATTTATTTCTACACAAAATTAAAGGTGCATTTTCACCGCACCAAAATGGGCTATCATAGAATTTCTAACTCGTTTTCTTCAAAAAGTTAATTACAAAGGTTTTTCTTGAAGTTCGAATTTTTCTTTACTCTCTTCGAAAGTTCTCTGAAAAATTTGTATAAAATCCAACAATTGGCATTTATTTCTACGCAAAATTAAAGATACAATATCACGGCACCAAAATGGGCTATCATAAAATTTTTAACTCGTCTTCTTCAAAAAGTTATTAACAAACGTTTTTCATGAAGTTCGACTTTTTCTTCACTCTCTTGGAAAATTCTCTGAAAATTTTGTGTAAAATCCAACAATTGGCTTTTATTTCTACACAAATTTAAAGGTGCATTATCACGGCACCGAAATGGGCTATCATAGACTTTTTAACTTATCTTCTTCAAAAAGTTAGTAACAAACGTTTTTCATGAAGTTCGACTTTGTCTTCACTCTCTTGGAAAATTCTCTGAAAATTTTGTATAAAATCCAACAATTGGCATTTATTTTTACCCAAACTTGAAAAGTACAATATCATGGCAACAAAATGGTTATCATAGACTTTCGAACTCGTCTTCTTCAAAAAGCTATTAACAAACGTTTTTCATGAAATTCGACTTTTTCTTCACTCTCTTGGAAAATTCTCTGAAAATTTTGTATAAAATCCAACAATTGGCTTTTATTTTTAAACAAAACTAAAGATACATTATCACGGCACCAAAATGGGCTATCATAAACTTTCTAACACGTCTTCTTCAAAAAGTTATTAACAAACGTTTTTCATGAAGTTCGACTTTTTCTTCACTCTCTTGGAAAATTCTCTAAAAATTTTGTATAAAATCCAACAATTGGTTTTTATTTCTACACAAATTTAAAAATGCATTATCACGGCACCAAAATGGGCTATCATAAACTTTCTAACTCGTCTTCTTCAAAAAGTTATCAACAAACTTTTTTCATGAAGTTCGACTTTTTCTTCACTCTCTTCGAAAGATCTCTAAAAAATAGTATAAAATCCAACAATTGGCATTTATTTCTACACAAACTTAAAAGGTACATTATAACGGCAACAAAATGGGTCATCATAGACTTTTGAACTCGACTTCTTCAAAAAGTTATTAACAAACTTTTTTCATGATGTTCGGCTTTTTCTTCACTCTCTTGGAAAGTTCTCTGCAAAATTTTGTATAAAATCCAACAATTGGCATTTATTTCTACCCAAACTTGAAAGGTACATTATCACGGCAACAAAATGGGTTATCATAGACTTTTGAGCTCGTCTTCTTCAAAAAGTTATTAACAAACATTTTTCATGAAGTTCGGCTTTTTCTTCACTCTCTTGGAAAGTTCTCTGCAAAATTTGTATAAAATCCAACAATTGGCACTTTTTTCTCCAGAAACTTAGAAAGTCTAGGATAGCCCATTTTGTGATAGCCCACTAATAAAAAATTAAAGAAAACTCGAACTTCATGTGAAGTTCGTCTTTTTCTGTAATTGTTTATTAGTCCACTTTAAATTACACTCTAGAAATAAAAAGGCTGTAAAAGTGTAAAAGTAATTGATTCTTTTCATAAGGGTGGAAAAAGGGGTGTAATCTTTTATCATTCCACCCTTAATTACAATCTTTTTAGAGTGTAAAAATAAGAGTGCAGAAATAATTGATTCTTTTATTAAGGGTGGAAAAAAGAGTGTAATCTTTTATCATTCCACCCTTAATTACACTCTTTCTAGAGTGTAAAAATAAGAGTGTAAAAATAATAGATTCTTTTAATAAGGGTGGAAAAAAGGGTGTAATCTTTTATCATTCCATCCTTAATTACACTCTTTCTAAGAGTGTAAAAAGAGTGTACAAAAGAGTGTAATAACAGTGTAATTTTTTTTAAAATTCCACTCTTACACTCTTTTCCCCGGTAAATAAGAGTGGAAAACGCATTACACCCTAATCCCCGCTAATTAGGGGTGAAACCTCCTCCCGGGGGTATCCTTTTCAACTTCAGGTTCCTTCGCTATTCGCCAACTGGTATTAACTTTAGAGCATAAGCGTAAACATGGCAGAAACAACTCCAGATAATAAGAGTGTAAAAGGAGTTTTCTTTAACAGCTGGAGATAATAGTAATTCATTTCAGATAGCGAGTGTTTTAAGAGGAGTATCGACTAAGTGATTGGTTAGTGACAGCTAGGTACACAAGGTTTGGAAAAGGTTCATTATTTGATATGAAAAAAGATGAGCAATGATGGGATGGCTGGTCTAAGCACTTAGGTTTCATAAGCAACCAATTAATTTTTTTAACAAAGATGTTTTTGGTAGTTTTGCGGTTTCACTCTATAAAAATGTTCAGGTAAATTTACCTGAACCGTGTTCAGGTAATTGGTTGTTCAGGTGAAATTCAGGTGTAAAGACACCTGAAACACACCTGAACTGTAGCTCAGGTAAATTTTCACCTGAATAAGTTCAGGTGTAATTACCTGAAAAAGTTTTTTTATTACATTAAGCAATGAAACAGAAACAACTTTCTACAATAAAAATATAAACTGACACAAAACAAAAATATTATTTCTGGATGAGACAACAACACATTTATCAAGCGATGTCCAGCACTTTTTATAAGTTTCCCAAATTTCAGGTTCAGTTCAATAAAACATTTTCTCAATCTTCAGTCCCACTGCTATTTTTACCTTAAAAAACGTTTTGAGAACCAATCAGAAATTTAGAGGTAAACATTTTTCTAAAAAAAAATTGAAATAACGGTTTAGAAAAGAACTTGCCTGAATTTTAACTGAATTTTAACTGAATTTTTCAGGCTTCACTGGCTGAATTTTTACCTGAATTCACTTGAAAAATAGCTGAAAAAAGTACTTGAACTGTGCAGGTGATCGGAATTTTCCAGGTGTGTTGACTGGAACTTGAACTGTGAAGTTCACACACAAAAAGACCTGAAATTTTCAGGTACACACACCGAAAACTTTTTCTTTCAAGTTTCGAATTTCGGAAATTGCCTTCTTTTTGTTTCTCTATGTGGGCCAGACAGTGATCTGGATGATGTTCATCCTTTTTTAAGTTTTTCTTTAAACGCATTGAGAGCAATTTTTTGCGCTAAGAAAATTTTTTTTGCCGTTTCGAAAAACTAAAGGCACAGGTGGTTTTGGGGTAAAATTGTAAATTCTCCGGATTTTCTTCTTTTTCTTAATTCTGCATTCATGTACTGGTTGCAATTCTTGTAATTTTGGGATCTAGGTACAAATTTGATTACGATGCTTGATATAAACAGGCTTGACTGGTTTGCTTCAGTTTAATAAACAAACTTTCTCTCTCTTCAGTCCTCCTGCTTTTTTGCCTTAAAAAAACGTATTGCCAACCAATAGGAAATTTAGAGGTGCAGGATTTTTGGATGAAAAGTTGAAATAACGTTTTAGAAAAGAGCTTGCCTGAATTTTAACTAAATTTAACTGAATTTTTCAGGGGTCACTTGCTTTAACATTTACTTGAGTTCAACAGAAAAATAGCTGAAAAAATTACCTGAACTTTGCAGTTGAACGGAATTTTTCATGTGTGTTTGCTGGAACTTCACCTGTTTTCTGTAAACACATAAGTTTTGAAACAACGGTTTAATAAAGAACTTGCCTGCTTTTTACCTGAAACTTATATGAATTTTTCAAGCTTCACTGGCTGAACTTTTGCCTGAATTTACTTGAAAATTAGCTGAAAAGAGTACCTGAACTGTGCAGGTGATCGAAATTTTTCAGGTGTGTTTACTGGAACTTCAACTGTGAATTTCACACACAAAAAGACCTGAAATTTTCAGGTACACACACCGAAAACTTTTTCTTTCAAATTTCGTATTTCGGAAATTGCTTTCTTTTTGTTTTTATATGTCGGCCAGACAGTGATCTTGGTGATGTTCATCCGTTTTTCAATTTTTCTGTAAACGCATTGAGAGCAATGTTTTGCGCTAAGAAAATTTTTTTGCCGTTTCGCAAAATTAAAGGTACAGGTGGTTTGGGGTAAAATTGTAATTTCTCCTGATTTTCTTCTTTTTCTTATTTCTGCATTGTACTGGTTGCATTTCTTGTAATTTTGGGACCTAGGTACAAATTTGATTACGATTCTTGATGTAAACATGCTTGACTGGTTTGGTTCAGTATAATAAAAAAATTTTCTCTCTCTTCAGTCCTACTGCTTTTTTGCCTTAAAAAACGTATTGCGAACCCATCAGAAATTTAGAGGTGCATATTTTTTAAAGTTTTGAAACAACGGTTTAATAAAGAACTTACCTGCTTTTTACCTGAAACTTACATGAATTTTTCAAGCTTCACTGGCTGAACTTTTGCCTGAATTCACTTGAAAATTAGCTGAAAAGAGTACCTGAACTGTGCAGGTGATCGAAATTTTTCAGGTGTGTTTACTGGAACTTCAACTGTGAATTTCACTCAACAATGCCTGAAATTTTCAGCTACACATACCTGAAAAATTTTTCTTTCAAATTTCGTATTTCGGAAATTGCTTTCTTTTTGTTTTTATATGTCGGCCAGACAGTGATCTTGGTGATGTTCATCCGTTTTTAAATTTTTCTGTAAACGCATTGAGAGCAATGTTTTGCGCTAAGAAAATTTTTTTGCCGTTTCGCAAAATTAAAGGTACAGGTGGTTTGGGGTAAAATTGTAATTTCTCCTGATTTTCTTCTTTTTCTTATTTCTGCATTGTACTGGTTGCATTTCTTGTAATTTTGGGACCTAGGTACAAATTTGATTACGATTCTTGATGTAAACATGCTTGACTGGTTTGGTTCAGTATAATAAAAAAATTTTCTCTCTCTTCAGTCCTACTGCTTTTTTGCCTTAAAAAACGTATTGCGAAACCATCAGAAATTTAGAGGTGCATATTTTTTAAAGTTTTGAAACAACGGTTTAATAAGGAACTTACCTGCTTTTTACCTGAAACTTACATGACTTTTTTAAGCTTCACTGGCTGAACTTTTGCCTGAATTCACTTGAAAATTAGCTGAAAAGAGTACCTGAACTGTGCAGGTGATCGAAATTTTTCAGGTGTGTTTACTGGAACTTCAACTGTGAATTTCACTCAACAATGCCTGAAATTTTCAGCTACACATACCTGAAAAATTTTTCTTTCAAATTTCGTATTTCGGAAATTGCTTTCTTTTTGTTTTTATATGTCGGCCAGACAGTGATCTTGGTGATGTTCATCCGTTTTTAAATTTTTCTGTAAACGCATTGAGAGCAATGTTTTGCGCTAAGAAAATTTTTTGCCGTTTCGCAAAATTAAAGGTACAGGTGGTTTGGGGTAAAATTGTAATTTCTCCTGATTTTCTTCTTTTTCTTATTTCTGCATTGTACTGGTTGCATTTCTTGTAATTTTGGGACCTAGGTACA
This sequence comes from Convolutriloba macropyga, assembly GCF_964194025.1. Taxonomy (NCBI): domain Eukaryota; kingdom Metazoa; phylum Xenacoelomorpha; order Acoela; family Convolutidae; genus Convolutriloba; species Convolutriloba macropyga. The sequence goes on from NC_134477.1 coordinate 1,944,505, forward strand.
AATTTGATTACGATTCTTGATGTAAACATGCTTGACTGGTTTGGTTCAGTATAATAAAAAAATTTTCTCTCTCTTCAGTCCTACTGCTTTTTTGCCTTAAAAAACGTATTGCGAACCCATCAGAAATTTAGAGGTGCATATTTTTTAAAGTTTTGAAACAACGGTTTAATAAAGAACTTACCTGCTTTTTACCTGAAACTTACATGAATTTTTCAAGCTTCACTGGTTGAACTTTTGCCTGAATTCACTTGAAAATTAGCTGAAAAGAGTACCTGAACTGTGCAGGTGATCGAAATTTTTCAGGTGTGTTTACTGGAACTTCAACTGTGAATTTCACTCAACAATGCCTGAAATTTTCAGCTACACATACCTGAAAAATTTTTCTTTCAAATTTCGTATTTCGGAAATTGCTTTCTTTTTGTTTTTATATGTCGGCCAGACAGTGATCTTGGTGATGTTCATCCGTTTTTAAATTTTTCTGTAAACGCATTGAGAGCAATGTTTTGCGCTAAGAAAATTTTTTGCCGTTTCGCAAAATTAAAGGTACAGGTGGTTTGGGGTAAAATTGTAATTTCTCCTGATTTTCTTCTTTTTCTTATTTCTGCATTGTACTGGTTGCATTTCTTGTAATTTTGGGACCTAGGTACAAATTTGATTACGATTCTTGATGTAAACATGCTTGACTGGTTTGGTTCAGTATAATAAAAAAATTTTCTCTCTCTTCAGTCCTACTGCTTTTTTGCCTTAAAAAACGTATTGCGAACCCATCAGAAATTTAGAGGTGCATATTTTTTAAAGTTTTGAAACAACGGTTTAATAAAGAACTTACCTGCTTTTTACCTGAAACTTACATGAATTTTTCAAGCTTCACTGGCTGAACTTTTGCCTGAATTCACTTGAAAATTAGCTGAAAAGAGTACCTGAACTGTGCAGGTGATCGAAATTTTTCAGGTGTGTTTACTGGAACTTCAACTGTGAATTTCACTCAACAATGCCTGAAATTTTCAGCTACACATACCTGAAAAATTTTTCTTTCAAATTTCGTATTTCGGAAATTGCTTTCTTTTTGTTTTTATATGTCGGCCAGACAGTGATCTTGGTGATGTTCATCCGTTTTTAAATTTTTCTGTAAACGCATTGAGAGCAATGTTTTGCGCTAAGAAAATTTTTTTGCCGTTTCGCAAAATTAAAGGTACAGGTGGTTTGGGGTAAAATTGTAATTTCTCCTGAGTTTCTTCTTTTTCTTATTTCTGCATTGTACTGGTTGCATTTCTTGTAATTTTGGGACCTAGGTACAAATTTGATTACGATTCTTGATGTAAACATGCTTGACTGGTTTGGTTCAGTATAATAAAAAAATTTTCTCTCTCTTCAGTCCTACTGCTTTTTTGCCTTAAAAAACGTATTGCGAACCCATCAGAAATTTAGAGGTGCATATTTTTTAAAGTTTTGAAACAACGGTTTAATAAAGAACTTACCTGCTTTTTACCTCAAACTTACATGAATTTTTCAAGCTTCACTGGCTGAACTTTTGCCTGAATTCACTTGAAAATTAGCTGAAAAGAGTACCTGAACTGTGCAGGTGATCGAAATTTTTCAGGTGTGTTTACTGGAACTTCAACTGTGAATTTCACTCAACAATGCCTGAAATTTTCAGCTACACATACCTGAAAAATTTTTCTTTCAAATTTCGTATTTCGGAAATTGCTTTCCTTTTGTTTTTATATGTCGGCCAGACAGTGATCTTGGTGATGTTCATCCGTTTTTAAATTTTTCTGTAAACGCATTGAGAGCAATGTTTTGCGCTAAGAAAATTTTTTTGCCGTTTCGCAAAATTAAAGGTACAGGTGGTTTGGGGTAAAATTGTAATTTCTCCTGATTTTCTTCTTTTTCTTATTTCTGCATTGTACTGGTTGCATTTCTTGTAATTTTGGGACCTAGGTACAAATTTGATTACGATTCTTGATGTAAACATGCTTGACTGGTTTGGTTCAGTATAATAAAAAAATTTTCTCTCTCTTCAGTCCTACTGCTTTTTTGCCTTAAAAAACGTATTGGGAACCCATCAGAAATTTAGAGGTGCATATTTTTTAAAGTTTTGAAACAACGGTTTAATAAAGAACTTACCTGCTTTTTACCTGAAACTTACATGAATTTTTCAAGCTTCACTGGCTGAACTTTTGCCTGAATTCACTTGAAAATTAGCTGAAAAGAGTACCTGAACTGTGCAGGTGATCGAAATTTTTCAGGTGTGTTTACTGGAACTTCAACTGTGAATTTCACTCAACAATGCCTGAAATTTTCAGCTACACATACCTGAAAAATTTTTCTTTCAAATTTCGTATTTCGGAAATTGCTTTCTTTTTGTTTTTATATGTCGGCCAGACAGTGATCTTGGTGATGTTCATCCGTTTTTAAATTTTTCTGTAAACGCATTTAGAGCAATGTTTTGCGCTAAGAAAATTTTTTTGCCGTTTCGCAAAATTAAAGGTACAGGTGGTTTGGGGTAAAATTGTAATTTCTCCTGATTTTCTTCTTTTTCTTATTTCTGCATTGTACTGGTTGCATTTCTTGTAATTTTGGGACCTAGGTACAAATTTGATTACGATTCTTGATGTAAACATGCTTGACTGGTTTGGTTCAGTATAATAAAAAAATTTTCTCTCTCTTCAGTCCTACTGCTTTTTTGCCTTAAAAAACGTATTGCGAACCCATCAGAAATTTAGAGGTGCATATTTTTTAAAGTTTTGAAACAACGGTTTAATAAAGAACTTACCTGCTTTTTACCTGAAACTTACATGAATTTTTCAAGCTTCACTGGCTGAACTTTTGCCTGAATTCACTTGAAAATTAGCTGAAAAGAGTACCTGAACTGTGCAGGTGATCGAAATTTTTCAGGTGTGTTTACTGGAACTTCAACTGTGAATTTCACTCAACAATGCCTGAAATTTTCAGCTACACATACCTGAAAAATTTTTCTTTCAAATTTCGTATTTCGGAAATTGCTTTCTTTTTGTTTTTATATGTCGGCCAGACAGTGATCTTGGTGATGTTCATCCGTTTTTAAATTTTTCTGTAAACGCATTGAGAGCAATGTTTTGCGCTAAGAAAATTTTTTTGCCGTTTCGCAAAATTAAAGGTACAGGTGGTTTGGGGTAAAATTGTAATTTCTCCTGATTTTCTTCTTTTTCTTATTTCTGCATTGTACTGGTCGCATTTCTTGTAATTTTGGGACCTAGGTACAAATTTTATTACGATTCTTGATGTAAACATGCTCGACTGGTTTGGTTCAGTATAATAAAAAAATTTTCTCTCTCTTCAGTCCTACTGCTTTTTTGCCTTAAAAAACGTATTGCGAACCCATCAGAAATTTAGATGTGCACTTTTTTTAAAGTTTTCAAATAACGGTTTAATAAAGAACTTGCCTAACTTTTACCTGAAATTTACTTGAATTTTTCAGGCGTCACTGGCTGAACTTTTACCTGAATTCAACTGAAAATTACCTGAAAAGGTACGTGAACTGTACAGGCCATCGGAATTCTTCAGGTGTGTTTACCTGAACTTCACCTAGAAAATTCAGGTAAGAATATCGGAAACTTTCAGGTAAACACACCTGAAAAGTTTTGGCCACCTGAACGCTTCGGATACTTTTTCAGCTATTTTTCAGGTGAATGAAGGTAAAAGTTCAGGCAGTGACGACTGAAAAATTCGATTTAGTTTCGAGTTTTGTCAGGTAATTTTACCTGAAAATTTTTTAGATTGTTGATTTTCTTATATAAAATGAAATTGCTGACTATTCTTCATATTTCAAACTTAAAGATTCACGTAAAAAGGCAAAAAACCTGATTGCGTTAACATTTTACTATAGAAAATAAGAGGTAGTTTTAAATCTTTTTGCGTATCTAAAAATTCTTCTTTTAGCTGCTTAAAGTGATATCGGATAAGAAACAAGTACCATGTACAATTACCTTTTTTATATCAAAAAGCGCACTAACATTCATTAGGAATTTTTAACTCCAACTTTATAGAGCAATTTTGCGTTCATTTGTAATTGAATCACACGATCACCCCTCAAGAATAAAATGTAACTGAAATTTAATTACTGACTTTTGAATCAAATAAGCGACAAAAAAGTAAGCAGAGTTCACAACAAGAAAAATTGAAAAGTACGGAGAAAAATTCGTAACTAGATATCACGCTCTGATAGTAAGTACAATTAGAAGATTTCAAGTAATTATATTCAGCGCGCTTCGTAATCAAGATCCACTCTTAAAACAATAGAATTTCAGTTTCAGTGTAATTAAGCTTCTATGTAACAAAAACACTTCTGATGTTTGCATGAACAACGTTTGCATAGTTCACATTAGGAACTTCAGAAGTTGTTTCCTTATTGTTTTTTCTATGTCCGCCAGACCGGTGATTGCCGTTAATATTCTTAGAAACTTTTCACACTTTTCTTCCAGAAAAATTTTCTCTTTTTGTGTCGGCCAGACAGTGGTCTGGACACTTCCCTTTATTTTTTTTGAAATTGTTTCTCTTACAGCCCTGAGAGCAATATTTAGCATTTAAAAATTATATTTTTTGTGGTAAATTTATTCGTTCTCTGTTTTCTCATTTCTTTTTGCCTCTTTCTGCTGTCTCATAATACTGTAATTTCCTGTAATTTTGATCCTTAGATACAAATTTAAATAGGATGTTTTGTTTAGTGTTTAAAATTGGGTTGGTCTTGTTAACGGGGAGCTTTTCAAAAACAAATTATTGTATTTCAATGTTTGTTATTTTTTCATAACTTGTTTTCTTTTCCTTTTTTTCTGGTGGGCCAGTGGGTGGTCCAGTTGATGCCCTTCAATTTTTTTAAATTGTTTTTGTAAATGCCTTGAGATCGATATTTTTATGAAGAAAAAAAGTTTGCTGTTTTGCAGCTTATAGGTATAGATTATGGGGTAATATTGTCAAAATTTTCATCTTTTGTTTCCTATTACTTTTTTCTGGTATTCTTTCATTGGATACTTTCGATTGAATTTATGGCCCTAAGTAGAAATTATTATACGGTGCTTGGCACAAATACGCAAGACTGCTTTTGTTTACGAGGAGCTTTGCGAAAAATGGAGCTTTTTCTTCCAAGTTTATTTTTTCGGAAATTGCCTTCTTTTTTTCTATGTGGGCCAGACAGTGATCTGGGTGATGTTCATCCTTCTTTAAATTTTTCTGTAAACGCATTGAGAGCAATATTTTGCGCTAAGAAAAATTGTTTGCCGTTGTGCAAGTTTAAAGTTACAGTGGGTACAGGGTAAAATTTTAAATTCTCCTGATTTTCTTCTCTTTCCTAATTCTGCATTCTTGTACTGGTTGCAATTCTTGTAATTTGGGGATCTAGGTACAAATTTGAACACGATGCTTGATATAAACTTGCATGACTGGTTTTGTTTCACTTATTTCTGCAGTCCTGGTATGGTCGCATTCTTCGAAATTTTCGATCCCAAAGTACAAAAATAAACACAGTATTTGGCACAAAATCGCAGCGCTGGAGAAATTTAACTTTATCCTTAAAACTTGTGCAGATTTTTTTCTTTTTTGTTTTTTATGTCGGCGGTGGCATTTTAAATTCTGTGTTTGACGAAGCTTTGAGATCAATGTTTTGCTTTTGATTGATCGCCGTTTTGCAGCTAATTATTGTAGGTTTTGTGGTAAAATTGCTTTTTCCGTCTTTTTGTTCCCTTTTGCTATGAAAATTATTGCGGCTATAGATTTTGGGGTAAAATGGTTTAATTTGTGTCGTCTCATTTCCTTTTGATCATTTCAGCAGTCTTGCGAAGATTGCCTCTTTAGAATATTTTCTGCCTTAGATATAAAATTTAATCGCATGATTTGGCAGTGCTGTACTTTTTATGGAGGATTTTTCTACAAACTAGATTTTTTTAAATTTTTTTTCAGAAATTGTCTTTTATCTTTTCTTTTAATGTCGGCCAAGTCGTGATGAAAGTCCGAACCTGCTTTTGATGAAAGCTTTGTTAGCAATACTTTACCTTAATAAAAAACTTTTTGAAGTTTTTCAGCTTCTTTTGTAGGTTTGGGGGGTGGGGTGTAAAATGGTTTATCTTCCATCTATTCTTTTTCCATTTGCTTTTTCTGCAGTCATATAATGGTTGCATTCTTTGTAGTTTTGGAGATCCGGGCACATTGTTAAATCAGATGTTTATAATTGAGTGGAAATAACTTGTCTTGTAACGAAGAGCTTGCAAAAAAAATGTTTTTCACCTTTTTTGGGAACTGTTTCTTTTTTGTTTTTTTTTTGTATTGGCCAGACGGAGCCTGGCTGGACGGAGCCTTTTTTATATATGTGGTTGGAGCGATGACCTTTTCATTTCCTACTTTTGCTAAGGACTTTGAGAGCAATTTTTTGCGCTAATTAGAATTATTTCCGCTTTGCTTTTTTTTCCATTTGCCTCTTTCTGCAGTTTTATAATAACTGCAGTCTTTGTAACTTTGGGCCTTAAATAACATATGAATTCCAGTTTTCCTATAGAGTTGGCAGTTATATCAATTTTGTTTTTTTTTTCTAAATGACGGCCAGACAGTGGTCTGAGCAATGTCATTCAAATATTTGCAATTGTGTTTTAACGGCCCAGAGAGTGAAGTTTTGCGCTTCGAAATTTTATTTGCAGCTTTGCAGATTGCAGCTTTTTCTGCAGTGTTATAATCGTTGCATTCTTTGTAAAATTGTTCTTTTGGTACAAATATAAACCAGGTCTTTGGCATAGAAATATCAGGACTTGTTTTGTTAACGAGGTTTGCAAGAAAGAATGCCGACTTTCATTTTTTTTCAGGAATTGTTTCCTTTCTGTTTCCTTTATGTCGGCCAGACAGTGATCTGGACAATGCCATTTAATTCTTTTTATAAATGATATTTTTCTAAAAGCCCTGACAGCGGTAAGTGAAAAAAAAATAAGTCAACGCTAAAAATCGCAATTCTTACATCTTTTCACCGCATTGACCGCGAACCTTACAATTTTTAGCAATTTTTAGCGTTGACACCTCGACCCGGGATGGGAAATGGTTGTCGGGATTCCGACTCATGTATAATTTGTGCAATTAACAAATTATATTAACAAAAAAGTGGCTTTAGATTTAAGAAAGATAAATGTAGATAGTACAAACATATTATTAGATATGCAGAGATAGATATAATATCTTTTCAATTTCCTATCTTGCATTGATAACGAAAGAAGCTTCATTACCCTTTATGTGCGTGAAATACAAACAAGCATGAGTGTTATGAACTGATATGAAAATAGCAGAACCCTAAAATTAGAAAAATTGACATTTTTTTTACTAAATTGTTGCTTATAAAGCCTCCTATGTGCCTGGACTACTTAGATGCTGCTAACATTACTGCTGATCACTTCCGACTAGCAGTGAAATTAAAAATGAGTCTGTTTCTCAGAGCTTTGACAGGTTTGTGAAACGGCCGTATCATAATCAGAACAAGAAGAGTGTTGATGAAACCATAACTGTACCGAAGTGTCCGCAAAATTACATCGGTTGAAGCAAGCATCGAATCATAGTGCATTCCTTTGAAGAGAAGAGTTACTTCTGTATAGTTTCTGCATACTCAAGATAATCTGAGAAAGTAATGGTTGAAATAGAAAAAATATATAAAACTTATTGAATTGAGTATATTTTAAACAAAGTTTCAGCTGTCCTAAAGCAAATTAAAACCGTTCAAAATTTTCTTTCCTACAGTGTTCGGTGGTCATCGACAATATATCGCACGCTTAGGATTGAAAAATTGTAGCCTAGGATTAGGTCCCAGGACCAAGACATATATTGGACAGAACGAATTGGGTCGCAGATGGGGGAGTCCAGTGCGCCCAACTCAATGGTCTGGAAAAAAATTTGAGTCGCGCCTTCCATGGCGCCAATGCCAGACTTCATTTTGTTTTGTCTGGCCTATACCCACAATTTGGTCTGTTTGGTCTGACCCATAACCATATTCAAGACCTAGACGTTCAGCCAAAAGATGAGCCGTTCCTTTGCTACATGTATGAATGTGTCCTGCATTGACTGTTTTTCAAAATAACAGCCCATAATTGGTAACCAGCATCCACATCTTTAGATCTAAACTCTATAGGATTAGAGTACCTCATCAACTGTCTTAATATCGACGTTTGTCTCTATATCGACGTTTTATATATACATATACTTCTTTATATACTTGTTAATGCGAAGTTCTGAACACCAACATGTGATGGATAAAAGTGAAAACTCAAAGGAAAGGGAGGAAATATTTCAACAAACGCAAAAGTAAAAAAAAAGCTACAAGAGTTTCAACAAGTCACCATTGAAAAACTTGATTGCTCTTTGCTTCGACTGAGAGCTGTTGATGTAACAAGGCGTGGGGATGTTTATGAAAACTTCATACGGTCAGATGAACTTGTCCTCCAAGGTATGTAAACCGAGTGCATGAATTGCGTCTGGGAGATACATATAGTTTGTCCAATTTGGCGACTAGAGCTCTCAAAGCTCACTGAAGATCAGCGGCAGTTTCCCTGAAAAATGATAGATAATTTGCAAGCCATTGATTCACCTTTCCAGTCCACCCTGTACGTCTAAATTGAGGCTTTGTCCTCTGGGTTGGGTTCGATTTGACCAACAGATCCTTCAGTTAATCTTGCGATAAAAATTGAGATTGAGAAAACGCTCAATTCTCAAGCTGAGAATTCTAAGAGAACTCGTTTGAACTGCTTTTAATCAAGTACGGTGGGTGAGGCAACAGACGAAGACATATTTTCTTCACCGAAAAATCAATGTCAACTGATTAGATAAGACATCTGCCTTGTATTATCGAATAATTTGTTTTTATATTGTTTTATCTTTGCATTGCATCAATTGCTACATTTTTACTGCGGCAAAAATATATAAAATGGTAGAGAATCTCAAAACTTCGAGCAGGCAAACACACAAGTAAAAACTCACAATTCAAAAAAGTGTTTTTAGCTGTTTGTCTGCTCACTGACCCAACCTGTAATTTAACTGAGAAAATAGAAACGCATTATACGGTGGTCTGAATGGTCCAGTGATATTTTTCTACACAACAATTGCAAGAGTTCAAAATATGTGTCTGGTTTTATGAAAAGTACAACAATGATCCAAGCTATGTTTACGTTCTACCAAATCTGCCCAATCATTTTCTTCTCATTCAATTGAGTTGTTAGTTGTTTTGGTTTCTAATAAAAATTCAGTCCTCTGAACTGTTTGATTGGCTGTCGTTTTAAATACTATGACGCTGTGTGACCCTAACATACTAAACCGTCATCTCTCAAAAATATTACGCTACAAGTAGAGAAGAGGAAGAGAAGATATTAGGTTGTGGAAGCTGAACATGAAAAAGCTGGAGCCAAAAAAATTTAGATGGAAAAGGAACTGGATTTGACATTACAGGAAACTGAGAACCTCTCCTAAGTAATCCAACTTCTGCAAACGTTTTTGATAATCTCACAAGTGAGCTCACAGGTGTATCGTTCGAAGTCAACTGCCAGAGTTAACTCAAACACAGCTCTTACGAATCAAGATCAGAACGACTGTAGCGTGGACTTTTCAAATCATATCAATTTTGACAGTGACTATTAGCAGAAATCAAACAGGAAATTTTGATGTGCTCTCTTCTGCTTTTCTCGCTGCTTTACTTCATGCTCCTACCTCTATTATTGCTTTTCTGTTTAGTTTATTTCTGCTAGTTTGGTAGTTTAGCTGGTTATAGCGTTTTACATTGGCAATATTACTCTGACGCCTTGAACAAAGTTATTGTAACTCAGTCGTTTTTATGACATTTGTTGTAATGAGTGGCCATTGTTTCGCCAAATATGTCAACAACTTGATTTACTTTTATCAACATTTGCAGCCCACATTCTTCTCATTATTAGCGTGGTAGATGCTGGTGCAAACTGAAATCTATGTCAATCAGAAATAGGCATTTTTTAGTTTTAACGGCGTTTCTGACTAGATATCTCTATCAGAAGAGTTTCTAAAATCCGCTCGCCACAAAACTTGCCCAAGATATCTCTATCAGAAGAAATTTTAAAATCGCGTCACCACAAAAATTTGCACGTTGTTTTCAAAACAGATTCTTTAACACAACTGAATTAGCTCATAAAAAACAATTGGCTTAAATCTGGCACATATACTCTTGATAGAAAGTCCACACGATGCCGACTAATTTGATTGTTTAGGCAGGCAATTTGTCTGCCGCTTTGATCAAATCTCTACTTATTGTTCCTCAAATTCTGAAAATGTTGGTTGGTATGGGTCCACATTACCACAAGAATTCTAGCATTTTTATTATTCACGGTCGTCGAATTCAGACAATTTTTCATTATAACTCAGAAACAACTTTTTTCATCTCCGTCGATGATACATTCCCAGAATCTGAATAACCTGAAACTGCTCATAACACAGTTTTTAACGTTTTGGGACAGTTGCGCTCCTCGGATCAAGTCAAACGAAAAAAAAAACAAAAGATTTTTTGAATTTTTATCTCTGCATTAAGTAACAAGAAAAAAACTAGACGAGATGAAACGAGAACCATCAACAAATCGTTGAATATCGCTCACAAAGATTTTGGCACCCCCTGTACTACTTCATTTGGAAAGTCCAACAAATTGTGCCGAAAAAATTTTTTGCCGTCCAATAACTCATAAAAACAAACTCATTGTGATTTCTTCTCCTACTGGAAACAAAACTTCAGCTAAAAACAAAGAACGGAAGCAACTTTAGTTCGGAGCACACCAGACCTCCAATTCGCTGCACAAATGAGAGTTTGCTCTGCTTTGTTTGATGGATATACTTCAACAGCCCCTTCAACTATGGAAAAAAGCAATCAAAGCTCAGCAGTAGACCAAAATTGTTTTATTTCAGACAAAATCCAGAACTATTTTTTCACAATTTGGTAACATGGGGACTCAGCGGCGATAAAATTGAGCATACAATGAGAAATAACAACGCCATTAGTAAACCCTCAAAAGTTGTTCTCGACATGCCGTCGGGTGCTATTGTACCACAGACTGACAATGCAGGCCAAGCCAACTACTGTCCTCGACCTACAAGCTCTCTAATTGATTCCTTGAGAAATCTACAAGCAGAGAGTCCAAGCAGAGAACTTTGCGACAAAGATTTAAAAGTGGTTTGAAAGTTTGATAAACAATCGGCATCTCAAGTTTGGCCGCTTTTAGAGTTTTGAATGGGCTGAATGATTCCGACGCCTTGAACAAAGTTATGGTAACTCAGCCGCTTACTGTTATGACATTTCTTTGACTGTGGCTGCGGGGAAAACACTACGTGGCTCCGATTCGCTGAAAAACAATCAGCGTGTGCTTCACACAAATGTCGACAACAAAGTTTACTTTCATCAACATTTGCAGCCCACATACGAGTAAATTTAAGCGAGGTCGGCCATCGGCCAAACACAATTCATCAACGGTGTTGACTGAAGCAAACTGAAATCTTGATTTATCAGAAGTAGTCATCTTATAATCTTTGACGCAAAATTAGCACGCTGTTTTTTTTAAAACCCAATCTCTATCAGTAATTCCCGAATTCAAAAACAATTGGTTTAAACCTTGCCCACATTCTCTTGCAAAAATGTCCACGCGATATCTAACAAAGCCTGTATAAGCAGGCAATTGGGTTGTCAATGTGACCTATTGTCCGCTTATCGTTCTTCAATTTTTTAAAACTTTGGGCATCTGTTGACTGATTTGGATCCACAGTGCCGAAAGCCTTAACGCTTTTGTTCTGTTCTCAGTCGTCGAGCTCCAACAGTTTTTCGAAAAAATCCAATCATTTTTAAATTGCTCAAAAGAATTCATTTTGCTGTCCCATGACTCATACAACAACCTTGTTGTGAGTTTTTCACTTACTGAAAATACGTCAGTTAAAAAAAGAAAGCATTTTTGACTGAAAGCAAACCAGACTCCCAGGCGGCTGATCAACGAAATGCCTAATCTCCTTTGTTTGAGAAAGATACTCAAACAGCCTTTTCCCTAGTGCTGAAAGAAATTAAAGTTTAACAGAGGACCAAAAGTTTTAATTCAGGCAAATTACAGAAGGAATGTTTGACAATTTGGCACCATGGGACTCTGCGGCTTTAAAAATTGAGCATTCAAAGAAAATTCTCAACGCAATTGGTAGAAATTAGAAAAATTTTCTCGACACGTTATAAGGAGCTATTTTACTAAAGACTGGCAATGCAGGAGGAACCAACGATTTTTCGCAACGTACAAGAAACTTGACTGATATCTTAACTAATCTACGGAGTCCAAACAAAAAATTTTCTGACCAAGGTTAGGAGCCTTTTCACAGTTTGATAAACAACCGGCATCACAAATTTGGCCGGCATCACAAATCGACAGTTGCAGCTCACATACGACTCAATTTAAGCGTGGTTGGGCAACGACCATTTGAAACTCATCAACGGTGTTGACTGGAGCAAATTGAAATCTTTACTTATCAGAAATAGGCATTTTATAATCTTTGACGATTTTTTCGACAAGATATCTCTATCAGAAGAGTTTTGAAATATCAGTATTCGGTCGCCACAGAAATTCTGAAAGTATTCTGAAACCCAATCTTTATCAGAAATGCGCTTGTTCAAAAACAATTGGTATGAAATTTGCACACATTCTCTATCTAAAACGTCTACGCGATATCTAATAAAGTCTTTGTCTGGTTAGGCAATAGGGTTGTCGATCTGATTTATAGTCCGCTTAACTTTTTTTCAATTTTGGGCATCTTTTGACTGGTTTGGATCCACAGTGGCACGAGCTTTAACGCTTTGGCTTTAGTCTGTGTCGTCCAACTCCATCAGTTTCTTGAAAAATCTAAACAATAACTAAATTGCTCAAAAGATTTTCATTTTGCTGTCCCTTCACTCATACAAAGACCTTATTGTGATTTCTTCTCGTACTGAAAAGAAAACGTCAATTAAAAAAATAAGGAAAGCAATTTTAATTGGAAGCAAACCAGATTCCCAATTGGATGCACAACTAAGTGTCAAGTCTCCTTTATTTGACGAATATACAACTAATGTCCTTTCCCTAGGGTTGAAAGCAATCAAATGTGAGCTGATGACCAAAATAAATACCTTTCAGGCAAATTACAAAAAGAATTGTTGACAGTTTGGCAGAAATTGGACTCAGCGGCGTTAAATTTGAGCATTCAAAGTGAATTATCAACAAAATGTGTAGACCCTCAAAACTTGTTCTTGACTTGTCATCAGGCACTATTGTATTAATAACTGATAATGCAGCAGAAGACAACGATGGTCCTTGACATACAAACAACTTGAATAATTTCTTGACAAATCTACATCGTCCAAAAAAGAACTTTCCGACAAAGATTTAAAAGTGGTTTCAAAGTCTGATAATTTCTCGGCATCTCAAGTTTGGCCGGTTTTAGGGTTCTGATTTGGCTGAATGATTCCGACGCCTTGAACAAAATGTTATTAACTCAACCGTTTTTTATGACATTTGTTCGACTGATTGGCTTCGGGAAAATAGGACTCGAATCCAATTCGCTGAACGTCTAGAGAATGGTTTACTTTTATCAACTTTTGCAGCCCACATACGAGTCAGTATAAGCTTGGCTTAGCAACGCCCATATAAAATTCAACAGCGTTGACAGGAGCAAACTGAAATCGTAACTTATCAGATATAGTCATCTTATAAAATGTGACGATGTTTTAGACGAGATATCTCTATCAGAAGAATTTTTAAAAGTCATAGTGTTTGGTTGCCACAAAATTAGCCTGTTGTTTTTCTAAAACCCAATCTTTATCAGACATTCACGATGTCAAAGACAATTGGTTTATAACTTGCACACATTTTCTTGCTAAAAAGTCCACCCGATATCTAACAAAGTCAATGTTTAGGAAGGCAATTGGTTTGCCGATCTGACTCATAGTTCCCTTATTGTTCTCCAATGTCTAAAAGCCTTGGGCTTATGTTAACTGACCTGAATCCACAGTGCCAGGAGCCCTAACGCTTTTCTTCTAGTCTGTGTAGTCGAATTTCAACAGTTTTTCGAAAAAATCTAATCAATATGCTCCAATGCTAAAATGCTCCAAAGAGTTCATTTTGCCGTCCCATGACTCATACAACAATGTTATTGTGATTTCTTCAATTTCTGAAAAAACGTCAATTAAAAAAAAAGAAGACATTTTCGATTGAAGCAAACCAGGCTCCTAAGTGGCTGCACAACAGAGTCTTTAATCTCCATTGTTTGACGAATATACTCCAACAGACGATTCCTTAATGCTGAAAGAGATTAAAGGTCAGCAGAGGACAAAAACAGTTTTATTTCAGGCAAATTACAGAAAAATTTAGCACAAATGGGACTTAGAGGCGTTAAAAATGAGCATTCAAATTGAATTATCAACGCAATTGGTAGACCCTCGAAAGTTGTTCTTGACAAGTCATCGGGCGGTATTGTATCCAAGCCTGACAATACAGTAGGGACCAACGAATGTCCTTGACCTACGAGCAACTTGATTGGTGTGTTAACAAACCTACAGAATCCAAACAAAGAACTTTCTGAAAATGGTTTTGAAAGTGGTTTAAAAGTTTGATAAACACTCGGGATCAAAATTTTGGCCGCTTTTAGCGTTTTACATTGGCTGTAACATCCCAATGCTTGAACAAGGTTAGAGTAACTCAGGCGTTTTTTGCGATGACATTTGTTGGACTGAGTGGCTGCGGGAAAACGCGACTCATCTACGGTTTGCCGAAAAACAATCAACATATTTTTAGCACAAACGTCGACAACTTAGTTTGCTTTTATCAACTTTGCAGCCCACATACAAATCTGTTTAAGCTTGGTTGGGCAAAGCCCATAACAAATGCATCAACGGCGTTGACTGGAGCAATCCGAAATCTTTATTTATCAGAAATAGCCATCATATAACCTTTGACGATGTTTTCGTCAGTTTATCTCTATCAGAAAGATTTTAAAACCTCATAGAGCTTGGTTGCCGCAAAATTAGTACGTTGTTTTTCTAAATTCTAATCTTTATCAGAAATTCAAGAGTTCAAAGAAAGTTGATTTAAACCTTGCACACATTCTCTTGCTAAATAGTCCACGCGATATCTAACAAAATCATTGTTTAGTCAGGCAACTGGTTTGCCGATCTGACTGACGCATAGTCCGCTTATCGTGCTCCAATTTCTAAAATCTTTGGCTATCTGTTGACCGATCTGAATCGACAGTGCCAGGAGCCCTAACGCTTTTGTTCTAGTCTGTGTAGTCGAATTTCATTAGTTTTTCGAAAAAATCCAATCAATAACTAAATTGCTCTAAAACTCATTTTGCTGTCCCAACCCATGACTCATACAACAATCTTATTGTGATTTCTTCAATTACTGAAAAACGGTCAATTAACAAAAAGGAAATCATTTTCGATTGGAAGCAAACCAGACTCCTAATTAACTGCACCATAGAGTGTTTAATCTCCTTCTTTTGACGGATATACTCCAACAGCCGTTTCCCTCGTGCTGAAAGAGATTAAAGGTCAGCAGAGGACAAAAACAGTTTTATTTCTGGCAAATTACAGAACAATTTAGCACAAATGGGACTTAGAGGAGTTAAAATTGAGCATTCAAATTGAATTATCAACGCAATTGGTAGACCCTCGAAAGTTGTTCTTGACACGTCATCGAGCGCTATTGTATCCAAGCCTGACAATGCAGTGGGAAACAACGATTGTCCTTGACCTACGAGCAACTTGATTGGTTTGTTAACAAACATACAGAATCCAAACAAAGAACTTTCTGAAAATGGTTTCAATGTGGTTTAAAAGTTTGATAAACATTCGGGATCAAAATTTTGGCCGCTTTGGGCGTTTTACATTGGCTGTAACATCCCAAGTCTTTAAACAAGGTTATAGTAAATCAGGCGTTTTTTCTGATGACATTTGTTGGACTTAGTGGCTGCCGGAAAACGCGACTCATCTCCGGTTTGCCGAAAACCAATCAGCATGTTTCTCGCACAAACGTCAACAACATAAAATGCTTTTTTCAACATTTGAAGCTCACATACGATTCAAATTAAGCGTGGTTGGGCAGCAATTTTTCAAACTTCATCAACAGCGTTGACTGGAGCAAAGTAAAATCTTTACTTATCAGAAATAGGAATCTTTGACAATGTTATTGAAGAGATATCTCTATCAGAAATATTTCTAAACCTCATGGTGTTCGATCGACATAAAAATTAGCACGTTGTTTTTCTAAAATCCAATGTTTATCAGAAATGCACTAGTTCAAAAACAGTTGGTTTAAATCTTGAACAAATTCTCGTTCTAAAATGTCCACGCGATATCTAACAAAGTTTTTCTTTAGGCAGGCAACAGGGTTGCCGATCTGACTTATAGTTCTCTTTATCGTTCTTCGATTTCCAAAAAATTTGTTCCTCCGTTAATTGATCTGGTTCCCCAAGGCCGCGAGCCTTAAGGCATTTGTTCTAGTCTGTGTCGTTCAACTCCATCAGTTGTTTGAAAAAATCCAATCAATAAAGTAATTGCTCTAATGAGTTCTCTTTGCTGTCCCTTCACTCATACAAAGGCCTTATTGTGAAAAATAAGGAAAGAATTTTAAATAGCAAGCAAACGAGACTCCCAAGTGGCTGCACACCAAACTGTCTAATCTCCTTTGATTAATGAATTTATTCCAACATCAGTTCCCCTTTGGCTGAAAACGATCAAAGGTCACCAGAGGACTAATTTAGTTTTATTTCAGGCAAAATACGGAAAAAACTTTTGACAAATTGGCACCAATGGATCTCGGCTTGCTTTAAAATTGAGCATTCATGGAGAATTGTCAATGCAATTGGTAGACCTTCAAAAACTGTTCTTGACACGTCAGCGGGCGCTATTGTTTTAATGACTGACAATGCAGGAGGAGCCAAGAATTTTCCTCGACCTACGAGCAACTTGATTAATTTCCTGAAAAATTCACAGAGTTCAAACAAAGAACTTTCCGGCGGAAGTTTAAAAGTAGTTTAAAAGTTGATAAACTCTCGGCATTACAAAATTGGCCAGTTTTAGTGTTTAGCATTGGTTGTATTTTTCCAATGCCTTGAACAAGTTATAGTAACTTAGCCGCATTTTGTGATGACATTTGTTGAACTGAGTGGCTGCAGGAAAAGGAGACTTCTCTTCGATTTGCTGAAAAACAATCAGCAAATTTTTTTTTCACAAACGTCGAAAACAATATTTGCTTTAAGAATTTGCAGCAGAGCGTTGTTTATCTCGATAGGTCAGGAGTGTTTTGGAGGTGGTTGTGCTTGAATCTGTCCGACCAGGCACCATACTATAGGATGCTGATGTACTCTCGAGACAACACGCTGTTTAGATCTGGCTGAGGATGACTCACACAGTAATAGAAGAACCAGAAGTAGTGGCGAAGAAAACCGCCCAGAGTATGAAATTTTTGGAGAAAGAGAAGGAGAAGGAGAAGGTGGAGAGGTTGAAAACAGCAAAGAAGGATTGAAATAAGCAAACAATAAACTTAAACAAGAAGTTATCGAATATCGAAATCTGCTGCAAAAATAAGCTGCCTCAACAAATTAACAGCCGATTGAACCTAATAAGGTGCCTTCACTCTTAATAGTTTCCAGAGACAAAGGGTTTCCGTTCAACTTGCTAGAAGAAATCAAGCATAAAAAAAGTCAGAAAATATTAGCCGGTGCTTTCTAAACCCGGGTCACTATTCAACGGTTGATGATTTAAGCGATAAAGTTTAACAGAAAGCGTTCAAAACAAAAAATAAAATTGGGTGGCCCTTTTCGTGAACGCATAATCCCTTTATAAACTTGTTATTGCGAGATTGCTTTTGGAAACCGAGCAAGATATAAAAAGGCGCGAAACTAAAAGAATATTTCTAGTAATTTTCAAGCTGGTAAATATTTGACATACGCTTATTATGCTAATGATGAGCGCCCTCCTGTCGTTTCAGTCAGTTTGTCTTTTTAAACGTGTCACAAAAGATAGGAACGAAGCGTCTAAATTGTTTTGTAGCAAAAAAAGATGATGTCGGCAACGACGATGGGGGTGCATAAACAGAGGGTGGGATTCCGTTGAGTTGTTGTCGAGGTCATCGTTGTCGTCATTGTCATCCTCATCCTCAAAATGGCCAACTTATCTTATAGACATGGTAGGAGTATGTCATACTATTTTCGGTTACTGTGACCAGTTACAATACGAAAGATTCGTTAACTTTAGAATTTCTTCGTTGGTAGCATGTGCAGCAAGTTAATGTTGAAAAACGTTGGCAGCAGAAACATCAAAGTTTGCAGCAAGCTAATGTTGATTAATATGTAGTGCTTTGGGATGCGGGGTGGCCAAATTGCCGAGATGTTAGTTCGATTAGCTTTTTTATAATTGGCGTTTGACATTTAATTTTGTTTATTGCATTACTAAGTTTGGAGGTAAATAGGAATGCGTCATCATTTTTGGTGTCCGTGTTGGTAGTTTTTTTGGAGTTCTGATTGTTAGATCGTCTAATACCTGATATCAGATTTGGAAATTGAAGAGCTACATGTTTTTTAATTGCGCAATGTTGTAAAATTAAATTCACGTGATCACTCTTTTCTGGTCCAGACTATTGTGATGTCAAGTCCAAGTTGGTCGAAAAGGTTGCGACCAATTACTGATTTCTGCTCTTCGGCAACAACTATGAAATCTGCAGCTGGTATAAACAATCCATTGCTTGTTACCGGGGCCAGTTTTTTTCTTCCGATCTGGATCGGTTCACTCGAAAACGTTCGCATTTGCCTTTTGTTTATTTTGTTTATTCATACCGCTTGTGGGTTACTGTTGACTACTTGCGTTGTGAGTGATTGTCCAAAATATTACATGCAATTTCTGAGTTAACAAGAAGAGTAATTGAGATGTTACCTAATTCTATTGGCATATTAAGAGGCTCAAGATCATCTTTGATAATGACGATCGTATTGTGTTCTCCGCTACAGTAAACTAATTAATATAGTCCTGGGGATGATTGTACATAGTTCACGGAATCCTGAGGTTGAAGATCTTCTTCTGCGCCGCTGACTGTTCTTTTGCTTTTGAATTGCGGCATTCTTTTGTTAGTTTTGTTTTCTGCAGCTTTTGCTAAAATGGTTCAGCAAACCACACTTTTTGCATGTTTCTCTTCGTGCAGTACAATTTTGTCTGTGGTCTGGGACCAATACTACCAAGCAGTTGCGACAATAGAATGGTGGTGGTTGAGAGCCGTGTTTGGGAAACTACTTCGTGGAAGACTGTTTTGCGGAGCGAGCTCTGGATGGTGTTTACTGGATGAATCGCAATTTTCTGCTACTTCTTTGAGCCTCCCGGAGAAATCCTCTACTGTTTCTCCTCAGAGTTGTTTCGAAACGAGAAAACATTTCTTTCAAACGTTATCGAATATGTTGTCTAATGAAAGCCTCGTCTACTGATTTCCAAACTTCTGCGGTGAATAGAGTGCCTACCATGATAAGCGGGATCTTACTGTTGAAAACTCGACGCCCCTCTACCCCGATGCTGAGGTAGAGCAATAAAGCTATTCTTTGATCAGCAAATTTGCACGGTTTTATCCTCGCACATTATGTCAAAATCTATTGTGAACATTTGTTCTGCCGGTTGTGCAATTCCACCATTTCGGGTTTGAGGCCGATTAGTGTGTCGAAGATGATATCTTCCTTATCTAGCAGTGCTTTTTTGTTTTGTACCCTCCGTTTTCCTAACGAAGAGGTGCCTTAGGAGTGGCATCAATCCACAGCAGAGTTTGCTTGTTTGTTGAAGGCGCCATGTCGTTATTGGTTATTTTTCTCTCGTCTTCAAGAAGAAGTACTTTTAATTCTAGATTGCTTTTCGCCAAGCTGAAGGCTCAGTTAATTTATGAGCTCAAATTTGCGGTGCAAAATCAAAAGAGATTTTGATTACTGAATTGAAACCAGATAAGTTAAGAAAACTAAACTGGAGTAATTGTCAACAAAATAAATATGAACAGACATGTCTGATCATACAGTGAGAATGAACAAATGTCAACTATCAAGCAGGAAGTATAAAATAAAACTAATTAAAATAATGAAATGAAGGTTAAACTAATTTTAAATAAATAGCGCTTCAGATTAAACTTACTGCATTAAATTGAATGACGATGATCGGGAATCCCAAAGTTGTTCAAGGCAAGATTAAAGATATCCAAAACTACCAGTTTAACGTAGATTGAAAAACAAAATTTAATGATCCGTCGGTATGTAGGTAGTACGAAAAAAAACTGGTTCACACTCCTGGAAAAAAATCATTTTTTCATATAAACTCGAACGGGAAGTATCGACTTAAAGACCTATGATAATTTCATTATAATAATAATTTAACAGCTCAATTAATTGTTCAAACTAAACGAAACTGCTTTCTCAGAACTTTTTATCTCACTCTGAAAAATTGACAAATTCGACATTTTGTGTGTCTGTGTTCCTATCCGTGTTTGTGTTTGTGTGTTTAAGTGGTTGTGTGTGTGTATGTGTGTGTGAGTGTGTGTGTGTGTTTGTGTACGTGTTTATTTGCGTGTATGTTGGTGATAATTATTTTATATGCATTGTTTTTTTTATTTTGTTTTTTTTTTTGGAGAGGGCGGTTGGAGCCAGGTATCTTATTTACCTAAGGTTCTGCTCGAACCTTCCATAGCTATCTGTTTGTAACTCCGCCGTAGCTGGTCCACAGCTCGGATGAGAAAAGAGGAGGGAAAAACCAGAAGAATCTCCCAGAAAATCTCAGATAGTGGTTTTTTAATTAGCTTGGAGATATTTTTCGACCTGATGTTATATCATCATCATCATCATCATCATCATCATCATCATCATCATCATCATCATCCTAAGTAGTAACGTTTACACCATGGAAGGTCGGGGGGGGGTTGTCATCCCATGTAAGAGATAGGGTTGTCCTGAGGACAACCCTACCTTTTGCATTGGGAAGGACAACCCAACCCGGTACATGCGCTATGACAACCCAAACTTTTGCATGGGATAGGACAACCCAACCTTTTACATGCAGGGACAGCTCCCTTCCGGCCGAATTATTATCCAAACCCATTCCCCCTCCATTTCCCGCTTTTGAAGGAATTATTCAGTTTATGCCGAATTATTATCCAAACGTTTCCCCCCTCCTTTGAGGGAATTATTTATTCTTATCAAAGAGTGAAATATTTAGACTTATCAGAAAGACTGGATATATACTGTGAATTTACTGTAGAACCAAACCACGCAATTTGCTCAAATCTAGCAATTGAAGTTTAGCTAAACAACACAAACTTGGGTTGAGAAACTGAACCAAAACTGAACACAAAATCTGTACAATCGAAAGGTTACAAATCACGACAAAACGCGTTGTTACTGAAACCAGAGTTAAGCACGGGTAGGTTAGAGTTTTGAAATGCGTTTTGAACAAAAATTGAGCCATTTTTAACGAAAAATTACAACAAAATTAGCACGAAATGAAGGAAAAAATGCAAATATTTAAATCTTTTGAAAATTCATAGGGAAAATATATACAAATGGGGATAAAAAAGAGTAGGTTAAACAGTTTTAATTGAAATATAAGTCCTAAAACACAATCTTAACAAATACAGACGTAAAAATAAGGCTGAAAATTGCTGTTTTTTATGTGCGTCGACCCCTTTTACGCGGTGGTATTGCTTTTTCCTCCTCCGAATCGGTTATTGCTCTTCCGTCCTCAGATTCAACAGCTTCAAAATCTATGAATGGACAATTGATTGGAGATTCTTCGTCAATTACTGTCTCGAAATCGACATTATCGTCACTATCCAAGTCCGATTCGTTTATTATTCTGTTGAATCCGGGATCAGGTGGCTCCCAACTTTCAAGGGCAGGATTGGGTGGCTGCCAACTTTCAGTAGAAGCAGGGAGCGTGCTGTCCGACTCATTATCCGTTTCCCATTCTTCCCCAAAGAGATCCTCGATTTCATCTTGCGTCGGTGCATCCCACTCTGGATCACTTTCAAGATCAGTGGCTTCAATTGCGTCGGCATGACCGTACGGCAAAGCTTTATACCGTCCTCAAGAATGAAATGTTTGTCATCGAAGGGACTCAGGGACAGTTTAATAATTGAAACAGTCTGTAGAACGTGACGGTCTGACACAATTCTGTTGTTCGGTGTTCGTAGTGTAGATGAGAGGAACAGAGCGGGAACAGAGATTTTTCGGGAATCTAAATGCAAAAAAGTTGCGAGAAGTTTTATCAATTTGTCCTCAGAAAGTTTTTCAAAGAAATGCTGGCATGCTTCTCTTAAAGTTTAGTGTGATGTATGTGTGATAATGACTAACCATAATAACACCAAAGTTATAAATGAACATAAATCTGTTTTACCTGTTGAAGTTATGGAATATAACTTCGGCTTCAGCGAAACAAACTCGTCGATGAGTTTTCCGGCGAATTCATCATTGTATTTGAGAACGACGAGTTTGTTGTTGTTGTTGAAAAGTTGATGCTCCTTAGGGTAATTTGAAAAATCAAACTCCGACAAAATAGTGGGTTTTGCTGCTAATTCCTTGTAGAAATCGTCAGATCGAATTTTATATAAAAGACTGTCTGTGTCAGAATATAGCAAGCGACAATCAAAATGCGGCTTCATTATTTTATAGTGAAACCTATACATTTGAAATTTAGCTTATTCTAGAATTGTCGCGCCAACAATTGTTGGCTTATCCCAATAGATTCTCTTTGTGTCGTGCGTGATAGCAGCTAAATTTTCCCCGAAAATTTTGAATGTCTTGAAGGTAAAGCGTGAGACATTCTGGAGCACTTGATCTGCATTCTGCGGTAAGGTAAGTTTCATTCTCCTTCTTTTTGACTCACAGGTTTTACCATAAGCGCTATTGTTCATAAGTTTGAACAAATTTTCTTCGAATTTGTTCCGCGCGGTCTGTCTTTTTTCCGTGTTTAATCTGATATATGGCTCCATCCAGTTTTCTTGTGAAAATTGGAGCACGCGATGTACTCTGTCAACAACCAGACCAAGTTGTACATAAAGTTGAGTATTCCGGTAATGGAGCGTGTACCGCTTTTTGTCCGTAACGGTTTGTAGTAACTTGGGGACAGATGACCGCGGCATGTTGACATTGAACTTCAACTCTCTCTGGTAAGTGCTCAACCACTCATCGGGTACTATTTCCTTTGTTGGCGCGAGAGGGAAATCACGATGGAGGTCTCGTATATTGTGTGGGTACGTCAAATCTACTTCAAGGATGTAACCTATGGGAGAATCAGTCGGTGTATTGAGTACCGGCTCGAGTGGGACTTCCACCAGCAAAAAGTCACCAACGGGTATATAATCTGTTTTCATGATGCCACCATACAGTTTGTAAGCATCTACCATGAAACCAAAAGTAGACTCGAGCGCACTGTTATAATTCTCCATGTACTTGTTGTTCGCCTTGAAGTAACGTTCATCGTACACCGAGGCGAGACCTCCTCTAATCATATTTCCAACAATTTTCAGATGTTCTCGATTTGTCAACAATTGAATACTGGCCCGGCAAATTTTGAGAAATGCATCACCAGCGAGGTTTGAGGCACTGTAGTGATGTGCACAGTCCAGTCCATAGGCGTTCATACACAGTCTCCGAAATTCTTCAAACACGCACGCAAGCAAAAGTGTATCGCACTTCAGATATAAGTTATGGTAGTCTTCAAGGTTACGACATTGGAAAGTCTCGAAAACAGTTTTTGCTTTTTGTAGTTCTTCCTCTGTAATTTGTAATCCATTGTCTAAGCTGTTTTTCCACTTTTTAAGTGGGGGAAGTTCTGTTTCTGCGAACTTTGAACGGTCAGTCATGTACGAATAGGGGTATATTCCTTTCTCTGTTATCGAACTTAGAGCATCAACTGACTGATCGCTATCGAACTTTGAATCGAAAATTGCGAAAGCCGAAGCGGGTAGGTTAGCAACTAACTTTTTAATGGATGTAGTTAAAAACTTGAAAGAATCGATGAAACGTAAATATTCGTAAATTTTCCTGACTTTTCCATCTCTCCCCGTGGCTGTTTTGATTAGGACACCGAACGTCATCGATATGTACTTCTCATCTGTAGATGGGATGAACCTTATTGTCGTTGATGGCTCAATTTCTCGAAGTGCCAAGCATACGTGGTGAAGGTCGTAGTTAGCGATGTTGTGACCAATTACGGGAGTGAAATTGATCGTGCGTCTTATCCAGTTGCACTTTTCATGTGCAAAACCAAGGAAATCCCCACGATGGTGACAATGGTCCAACACTTTTGTATCTTCGGGTCCGAAAGGTTCTTCACATATCCAACAGTCAACTATACTACTTCGTTTTGATACTTGTTGTCCCAAATATATCGGAAAGCGTCTCTTTGCATAATATACTTTTCGCGACATCTCATGTAGTTTTTTAATGAAATTTGTCATGCAGTTTTTGGAGCTGTCGATAACGAATTCTTTTGGTGTTGAAAAACCGTTCTCAATCAAAGTTAGAGCAAAGCCGGAGGGTGTGTGTTGTTCGATAACTTCAGTTGAAGACGCGTCCGGATTAGCTGGACAAAATGAGACTGAAATTAGAAACGACTCAAAGTCGAAGTAAATAGTAAATGGAGCAAACCATCGGGCCTTAAAATTTTTGAACCGGAAAGAATTTTTGTCATCGCCGGGCATCATTATTGTTGCTGTTGCATGGTTTCGACATGCATCATCGTGAACTTGATGTTGCTTTTCAGAGTGGGAAAAAGCAAAACAGTTCCTGCACAGACGCAAGCTGTTTGTGAACTGTTTTGCTTTTTCCCACTCTGAAGAGCAACTTCAAGTTCACGATGATGCATGTCGAAACCATGCACCAGCAACAATAAAGATGCCCGGCGATGACAAAAATTTTTTCCGGTTCAAAAATTTTAGGGCCCGATGGTTTGCTCCATTTACTATTTACTTCGACTTTGAGTCGTTTCTAATGCCTGTCTCATCTTGTCCAGCTAATCCGGACGCGTCTTCAACTGAAGTTATCGAACAACACATACCCTCCGGCTTTGCTCTAACTTTGATTGAGAACGGTTTTTCAACACCAAAAGAATTCTTTATCGACAGCTCCAAAAACTGCATGACAAATTTCATTAAAAAACTACATGAGACGGCGCGAGAAGTATACTATGCAAAGAGACGCTTTCCGATATATTTGGGACAACAAGTACCAAATCGAAGTAGTATAGTTGACTGTTGGATATGTGAAGAACCTTTCGGACCCGAAGATACAAAAGTGTTGGACCATTGCCACCACCGCGGGGATTTCCTTGGTTTTGCACATGAAAAGTGCAACTGGATAAGACGAACAATCAATTTAACTCCCGTAATTGGTCACAACATCGCTAACTATGACCTTCACCACGTATGCTTGGCACTTCGAGAAATTGAGCCATCAACAACAATAAGCTTCATCCCATCTACAGATGAGAGGTTCATATCGATGACGTTCGGTGTCCTAATCAAAACAGTCACGGGGAAAGATGGAAAAGTCAGAAAAATTTACGAATATTTACGTTTCATCGATTCTTTCAAGTTTTTCACTACATCCCTTGAAAAGTTAGTTGCTAACCTACCCGCTTCGGCTTTCGCAATTTTCGATTCAATGTTCGATAGCGATCAGTCAGTTGATGCTCTAAGTTCGATTAAAGAGAAAGGATTATACCCCTATTCGCACATGACTGACCGTTCAAAGTTCGCA
Source organism: Convolutriloba macropyga (assembly GCF_964194025.1). Classification (NCBI taxonomy): domain Eukaryota; kingdom Metazoa; phylum Xenacoelomorpha; order Acoela; family Convolutidae; genus Convolutriloba; species Convolutriloba macropyga. The sequence goes on from NC_134477.1 coordinate 1,970,287, forward strand.
GAAACAGAACTTCCCCCACTCGAAAAGTCGAAAAACAGCTTAGACAAGGGAAAATTGCAAATTACAGAGGAAGAACTACAAAAAGCAAAAACTGTTTTCGAGACTTTCCAATGTCGTATTCTTGAAGACTACCATAACTTATATCTGAAGTGCGATACACTTTTGCTTGCGTGCGTTTTTGAAGAATTTCGGAGACTGTGTATGAACAACACCTATGGACTGGACTGTGCACATCACTACAGTGCCTCAAACCTCGCTGGTGATGCATTTCTCAAAATTTGCCGGACCAGTATTCAATTGTTGACAAATCGAGAACATCTGGAAATTGTTTGAAATATGATTAGAGGAGGTCTCGCCTCGGTGTACGATGAACGTTACTTCAAGGCGAACAACAAAAACATGGAGAATTATAACAGTGCGCTCGAGTCTACTTTTGGTTTCATGGTAGATGCTAACAACCTGTATGGTGGCATCATGAAAACAGAACATCTACCCGTTGGTGACTTTTGCTGGTGGAAGTCCCACTCGAGCAGGTACTCAATACACCGACTGATTCTCCCATAGGTTATATCCTTGAAGTAGATTTGACGTACCCACACAATATACGAGACCTCCATCGTGATTTCCCTCTCGCGCCAACAAAGGAAATAGTACCCGATGAGTGGTTGAGCACTTACCAGAGAGAGTTGAAGTTCAATGTCAACATGCCGCGGTCATCTGTCCCCAAGTTACTACAAACCGTTACGGACAAAAAGCGGTACACGCTCCATTACCGCAATCTTCAACTTTATGTACATCTTGGTCTGGTTGTTGACAGAGTACATCGCGTGCTCCAATTTTCACAAGAAAACTGGATGGAGCCATATATCAGATTAAACACGGAAAAAAGACAGACCGCGCGGAACAAATTCGAAGAAAATTTGTTCAAACTTATGAACAATAGCGCTTATTGTAGAACCTGTGAGTCAAAAAGAAGGAGTATGAAACTTACCTTAGCGCAGAATGCAGATCAAGTGCTCCAGAATGTCTCACGCTTTACCTTCAAGACATTCAAAATTTTCGGCGAAAATTTAGCTGCTATCACGCACGACCCAAAGAGAATCTATTGGGATAAGCCAACAATTGTTGGCGCGACAATTCTAGAATTAGCTAAATTTCAAATGTATAGGTTTCACTATATTATAATGAAGCCGCATTTTGATTGTCGCCTGCTATATTCTGACACAGACAGTCTTTTATATAAAATTCGATCTGACAATTTCTACAAGGAATTAGCAGCAAAACCCACTATTTTGTCGGAACTTGATTTTTCAAATTACCCTAAGGAGCATCAACTTTTCAACAACAACAACAAACTCGTCGTTCTCAAATACAAAGATGAATTCGCCGGAAAACTCATCGACGAGTTTGTTTCGCTGAAGCCGAAGTTATATTCCATAACTTCAACAGGTAAAACAGATTTATGTTCATTTATAACTTTGGTGTTATTATGGTTAGTCATTATCACACATACATCACACTAAACTTTAAGAGAAGCATGCCAGCATTTCTTTGAAAAACTTTCTGAGGACAAATTGATAAAACTTCTCGCAACTTTTTTGTATTTAGATTCCCGAAAAATCTCTGTTCCCGCTCTGTTCCTCTCATCTACACTACGAACATCGAACAACAGAATTGTGTCAGACCGTCACGTTCTACAGAGTGTTTCAATTTATAAACTGTCCCTGAGTCCCTTCGATGACAAACGTCTCATTCTTGAGGGCGGTATAAAAATTTTGCCGTACGGTCATGCCGACGCAATTGGAGCCACTGATCTTGAAAGTGATCCAGAGTGGGATGCACCGACGCAAGATGAAATCGAGGATCTCTTTGGGGAAGAATGGGAAACGGATAACGAGTTGGACAGCACGCTCCCTGCTTCTACTGAAAGTTGGCAGCCACCCAACCCTGCCCTTGAAAGTTGGGAGCCACCTGATCCCGGATTCAACAGAATAATAAACGAATCGGACTTGGATAGTGACGATAATGTTGATTTCGAGGCAGTAATTGACGAAGAATCTCCAATCAATTGTCCATTCATAGATTATGAAGCTGTTGAATCTGAGGACGGAAGAGAAATAACCATTCGGAGGAGGAAGAAGCAATACCACCACGTAAAAGGGGTCGAAGCACATAAAAAAACAGCAATTTTCAGCCTTATTTTTACGTCTGTATTTTTTAAGATTGTGTTTTAGGACTTATATTTCAAATAAAACTGTTTAACCTACTCTATTTTATCCCCATTTGTATTTATTTTCCCTATGACAATTCAAAAGATTTAAATATTTGCATTTTTTCCTTCATTTCGTGCTAATTTTGTTGTAATTTTTCGTTAAAAATGGCTCAATTTTTGTTCAAAACCCATTTCAAAACTCTAACCTACCCGTGCTTAACACTGGTTTCAGTAACAACGCGTTTTGTCGTGATTTGTAACCTTTCGATTGTACAGATTTTGTGTTCAGTTTTGGTTCAGTTTCTCAACCCAAGTTTGTGTTGTTTAGCTAAATTTCAATTGCTAGATTTGAGCAAATTGCGTGGTTTGGTTCTACAGTAAATTCACAGTTTATATCCAGTCTTTCTGATAAGTCTAAATATTTAACTCTTTGATAAGAATAAATAATTCCCTCAAAGGAGGGGGGAATGTTTGGATAATAATTCGGCATAAACTGAATAATTCCTTCAAAAGCGGGAAATGGAGGGGGAATAGGTTTGGATAATAATTCGGCCGGAAGGGAGCTGTCCCTGCGTGTAAAAGGTTGGGTTGTCCTATCCCATGCAAAAGGTTGGGTTGTCATAGCGCATGTATCGGGTTGGGTTGTCCTTCCCAATGCAAAAGGTAGGGTTGTCCTCAGGACAACCCTATCTCTTACATGGGATGACAACCCCCCCCCCCCCGCGATCTTCCATGGTGTAAACGTTACTACTATCCTAAAGTCTTAAGCTCAAAGTCCTCTCTGCTGAAACTGTTGTGCGCTCAACAATCCCTCTGATCACAGAATACCCAGACCAAAGTGGCAACCGATGAAATTATTTTGCTCTGGAATAAGGGACAAATGATGAGACCGACAACCCCCAGACCGCTATAACCTCTGATCTAACTGTTATGCACTGGAAAAGGACTTATGGTCAGGACCATTTACAGAAAGAAGTCAGTTCTGATCGTACTTAAGTGCGCCCAAACATGAGCCCTGAACAGACCATCCCAGACCAAAGTGACCTCTGATCATATTTTAGGCACTCAAACCAAATCCTTTACCGAGAAATTTTGTTCTGGAAACAGACCATGTGCGTTGAACTTGGTTTTGATCAGAGATCACTTCCGGGTGGGAATTCAACCTGAGAGGAGCTATTGAATTTCTAGTATTATTAGGAGCCAACCAGATTTACAAAATTTTGAAAAATTTTCCTTCATTGGCAAGAAATGAATTTAATAGTTATTTAAAAAAAAAATTCTTTAACATAATCTTATCATGTATGAAAAAGGAGTTCATACGTGAAAAATAAGAATTGCAGAATAAAGAAGGCGTTACGTCTCTTTGAAAGCTGAAATATGCAAAAAAAATATACGTAAAAAATTAAACACTCCGGAAGTTATTTTTTTCTAAAATTGCTTTAAATTCACACCGAAGCAACACTTACTCGCATTATTGGCTTCGGAATCTGAGCCCAGGTTGTTAGAAATGTATATCATCAGCATCTTTAGCTGGAAAAATACGTGAACGAGAAGTTGTTGGCCTTCCAAAACAAAATCCATAAACACTAAGTGAGGAATCACAGTAATAACCCAGCTGAACAAGTTGGCAGCAAACACGAAAGTCAGTACATTTTTCCTTCTATTCGATCGAGATCTGCGAATAGCGCGGATACACCGATAGTAAAGGAAAGAGCAAATGAGAACCACCAAAATATTGTATGGAAGGCGAAAATATTTAATGTTTCTGTGGACCAGCAACTGCATCTAAAATTAAAGCAAAACAAACCCGGGTTGACCACCATAAAAGAAACTTACCAACCATAAAACGCCATATATGGATTTTATGGAAACTTACTAAACATACAACGATCATAAAAAAATTTGAGTTTGGCTGAAAAACAGTTCAAAGAGCTACATGCAGTTCCAAAACAACGTTTCTGTGCATACAAATTAGAATTTTTGTACTTTGATTTTATGGTACCGTACTTATCATAAAACGCCATAAAAAATTTTTTATGGACCGTTTTATGGTTACAAATTGTCCATAAAAAATCTTTTTTAATAAATGGCCAATTTTGTGAGGGTTGTTTTTCGAATGAATTCTAAAGCCCAGCTTTAGATTCATTAAGCGTCAAAAAACAAAAAAAAATCCACTTTTATGGTACCATACTTATCATAAAACGCCTTAAAAATTTTTTATGGACCGTTTTATGGTTACCAATTATCCATAAATTTTTTTTTACTAATTGGCCGATTTTGTGAGGGTTGTTTTTCGAATGAATTCTAAAGCCCAGTTTTAGATTCATTAAGAGTCAAAAAGCAAAAAAATCCACTTTTATGGTACCATACTTACCATAAAACGCCATAAAAAACTTTTCTGGACCGTTTTATCGTTTCAAATTTTCCATAAAAAATCCTGTATTTTGAAATTCCCGATTTTTTGTGGTTATCTTCCAATTAAAGGTCAACCCGGGAAAATTGCAAGACATTTGAAAAAATTCACTTGTTAATTAAAAAAGTGATTGAGGTTGATTTTGGACGGAGAAAGGAACACAAAAATTCAATTTTGCAATGTTTTTTTAATTGCCTAAAAATCTCTTGTTTGGATATAATGGTCACGATATAGTGCCATGATACTTCCTACCGCCTGATCAAAACTTCAGACTTTGAAAAATTAGGTCTACCATCTAAGAAGGCATTAATCCTTTGCCAAAATTACAACCAAGCACTAAATTCAAAGTTCTGCTACAAAAACGCTCCGGCTATCAAATTAGGCACTCAATCCAACGACGCTTAAATTCTTTCGTGTTTTCCTGTTTTTTGTCTTAAAAAAGCATTGAATTCCAACATGTTCCACACTATAAAAATGCTAACAAAATGGGAATGTACAAATCTTAAAACACATAAAACAATAAAAAAATGTTACAACGCTTAGGATATTTCAAAAATTTATTGGGAAAAGAGAAATCAAAAACAGTCAAAAAGTAGAAAAAGTGCCTCAACAAATCTCTGTTTTCCAATGCGCTTGAGTCCCTCTGATAATCCATGGAATAGGATTTTTTCAGAAAACTTGACGATTTTAACATTATCAAGTATTTGTTTTTGTTCATATGGAACTTCATTGTACAATTCCGTGTCTTGCAGCATCAATCATTTATCGAGGATTTCTGAATTACTTTACATAATCTGATAAATTTTTCCCGTTCTCGCATTCTGGTTGCACTTGGAAGGTTGCAATTCTTTGTTAATGCTAAAAGTTGGTAATTGTTTCCTAGGTAATTCAAGAAAACTACCAAGCATAAAAATTTGAGAAGAAATTCAACCCGCATGATTCTATTTCTTATTTTTAAATTAGTCGCGCGATCACACGTCTTTCTTTCTGAAACGCACTTTTATTCCCCATTTAGCTTGTTTTTCTATAGTTATCATGAGATTTTTCTGATACCAACGAGCATAAGAGACGGGTATTGAACGTGATTTTTAACAAGCGCGTTCAAAAGTGTTTCTTCAGTTTGGATCGGAAAACAGTTCCTTAGATCTTTCAAGGATTTGATGCTGCAGGCCATTCCAGATAATGTATTCTTTTGATATCTTCTTTAAAGTTTATTTGTTGTCTAATTTTATTCCTAGATATCATAGCGATCTGAATGAGAGTAGTAACACAATTCTTCAGTATTTCACTTCCAGGAAGTTTCTGGCTAAAATTTGTATGAGAAGAAAAGAGGAAAGTGTCATCAGCGTAATGAGTTACTTGAAATTTGTTATTATCATTAGCTCTATGAAGATTATTCATACAAATGCCGAACAACAAAGATGCCACTCATATGATAAGCAAAATCCAGTGGGATTCAATACCTGAGAAAACTGCTTTCTGATTTCTGTCTTTCAAATTGGATCTAATCAATTGTGTGGATGTTCCGCCAACAACTAAATAATTCAGTTTTTCCATTAGAATTTCGTGTGATATTGAGTCAAATGCTTTTGAGAGATTGAGAAATGCTCCTGTCTTCTATTTATCTGTTTCGGTTCTTACATATTCCGTACAACGTAGTATGGCATCTGTTGTGGACACTTTATTCCTATATTCAAACTGTTTAGGTTACAGCAAGTTGCTTGAGATAAAAGACACTTTAATTGGGTTCTTTATAACTTATTAAAACGTTTTTGCCAGTGCGCCGTTTAATGATATTGGACGAGAGTTAGTGAGATTTTCTGTCTCTCCTTTTCTTATAAAGAGCTGAGTCAAAAGCTTTTTTTAGGTCAGTAAAAAAACTCAGAAACAAATTCGTTAATCTAAAAACAGAGAGGCCTCGCAATTTCGACGCACTTGCGGAAATTTTTGAAGGACACAAAGGATTGTTCACATACAAAAATTTAATCAAATCATTTACTTCTTCACAAGTAACATGTTGAAAACAAACGGATCAGCATTTCCTGTTTCTGCCGAGAACAATGTTTTATAAAATTATTTTTCTTTCAAACAAAGTATTCAACCAAAACTGAAAATTTGGAATTCAACAAATTTGCGTTGTCTTTTCCGTTTTTTGGAGGCTAAAGTGTTACGCACAGTGTCAATTAAATTTTGTTGTTTTTCAATGTTCCTAAGTTCTTTTTATAAATTGTCAGCGACGATAATACACTTGTTCGTCTATAATACAAAATTGGGGCGTCACTTGGTTTGCATTTTGTGACATTCAGAAAAAATTCCAATCTGAATATCGAATGTTTTTTTTATTTTTTTTAGAATGCTGCGTTTCTAGAAGATTTTTTTATTGACATTTGTTTCATGATCATTATTTCTTCCTATTTGGCAACTGTTCCGTAATGATCTGTTTTAAAGCTGCTCTCTGTAACAAAACATTTTTTGACGTTGTCTGTGATGATATAATCAATCAATGTAGTCTTGTTGATACTCTGTCTTGAGCCTATCTTTGTGTTACATGGCACCAACCCGTAAGGAAAAAATGCGTTTCTACTTTTGGTTTTTCATTCTGTTGAAAAAAGTCAATATGGTAATTGCCCATTAAAATTATTTGTTTGTTCTGAGCTGCAGCAGAGTTTTTTTACAGAGCCAGTTCTGACAGAAACATTTCAGAAAGGTGTTTGACCGGGCAGTAAGAAAATTTATCACAAAATTCACAATCTAACTAGAGGCTTGCAGAACGAGAATTGGAAAAAGTGGTAAAATCTGTGCGCTTTTTAGGTTTGAATGATATATTTATATAGAGCTGCAGACAACCTCCACTTGTCTTGTCTTGTTATGAAATACTCGTATCTTTTTGAAACATTGGAAATTTTTTACTGCGTACTCCCCAGAAACCGATATTGTCATTCATTTTGGGACAAAATTCCGAAAATTGCGTTCCCCATATAATCCATTAATTGCTTTAAGGTGGAAATCTTACCAACAATACTTCTACAATTGAGCGAAAAAATACTTACATTTTCAATAAAAGAGGTGCCTGCTGTTTTAAGGTATTCAGCATAATTCAGAACTGGCCCTGGGTTTTCTTGTACATCTCAACAATGAATGATGACAGAAACCTCAACCATTAAGACAAAACATATATTGAGTTGAGGGGAAAAAGAAGTTGAAATAAAATAAAATGCTTTCCAGATATTTTATCGTATAACACGAAATGTGGCACCTCATACACCGATTCACTTGTGGATACAGTTCCCGAAGATAAAAAAAAATACAATAATGAGATTGAATCTTCATTTTTATGAAGTACCTTCCATGAACATCGATAACAAAATTGAAACATAAAACAAGTGATGCATCATCTCACGTTACTATACGAATTATAGAAATAATAATTTCCTCGGGTTTAGTAAAGCGTTTGGTTGAATTGTTTTTTCTGAAAGGGTTGATATTTGTTTCTATTGAAAGATTGGTTGAAACTGCGACTTTGCTGAGTATTTGCAATAACATTGTCTGATGTGAGAAGAAAGTGTCTTAAACCTGCATTCTTTAAAAAAAGTACTTCCTTCGTAAAAAAATACTTGCAATGAGGCAAATTCATCAGCAATTGGTAAAGGGGTAATAATTTCAATTTCATATTAGCAGTAGAGTTTGCATGAGTTTCAAATTTTGTGTTGAAAGCAAGAATTAGTTCATTAGCCATGGAGTTATGAATTGATGACTTGATTGGTTGGATCTTCATTAGCATTAGATATTTGGGTTTAATTTTGCTAGACACTGCTTCAATTAATTACTCAGCATAGTGCTCAACAAAGGGCGTTATTCGCATCACAATCTTTTTGTTTTAAAATCGAATTGGTTCTACCTTGCACAACAACAACTTTGGTTCTTTCTCTGGATAATTTTTTAGAACAACCATCGTTTATTTTGTTGTTGAACATTGTATGCGTGAATGCAGATGTGTTACAGTCTTGGAATATCATTGTCCAGATTCTTAACGAAACTAATTCCAAGTAAGTAATTCTCCGTGTTTTCTGGAATAGTAAAAGCTGGAAACGCTCTCAACTTGTCTTCTTTATTTAAATTATGTGGTAGTTCCTGATTTTTTTATGTGTTTTTTTTTCAATCTCTATAAAGTCATCTTCCTCCTCAAAGTTTTTGAAAAGGTTTTCATAGATTTGATGGAGTCCGCATTTAGAGAGTTTCTCGAATGATTGGACTGATTAAATTGCAGTAGAAAGGTACAATTTGTTTATTTACAGATGAAATAATATTGACAATAAGCGTGTACTTCGTAAAAGCAAGCAAAAGAATGCATTTATTCTGAGCAAAAGTCATTTGATAGGAAAGCGTGAAAAGATTAGGAATTTTAAAACATGAAGGTTAAAAGAACAATTTGAAACAAAAAGAGCGAGCGAATTAAAACTTAGAAGCGCCTCTCTGGTAAGAATGAAAGCAAGCGTGTTGAAAAGAATGAAAGCGAGCTTTATTGTGAACTTCATGGTCTTTTATCAAAAGAAATTCTGATTGAAGGATCTTTATTTGATTAAAGAAAACTCCAAAAAAATATTATTTTTCTGAAAGAATACTAAACCCTGAAACGTCTGTTTTTGACAAAACGATTGCTGCCAATAAGTCTATCTATGTGACTGAGTTTTCCACGTTCACTGGATCCAGATTGTAACAGCTCATATTTTGGAAAAATGCTTCTATTTCTAATTACTTCTATATCAATTTCTGAAAATGTACACAATCTCAAACTATTGTTATTGGGAACACTTTAGTTAAATGAGGACTGCACATAAAAATGCTAATTTTACCTGCTCTTTGATTATATTACCGAAAATAAAAATTATACAAGAGGCTAATATACAATGTATATGAAAGTTACAACTACTACGAAATCAGACAAATCAGTATGGTTCCGAAAAAATTTAAAGTGGTATAGTTACGAAGAACAATATGGTAGTAAGAAACCAAAAATTTGTATGGTCGGTGACCCGGTTGTGGGACCCGTAACCGTACTAGATTACGTAATCACTGTTACTGGTTGTGGTGCTCGCATAAGAGGACAAAGTTCAGCTGATCAAACAACGTTAAATTTGTATGGGTTAGAGCACCTTTGCGCAAAAAACTCATTAAAAAAGGGTATCGCGTGTTATCTTCGATCAGAAATATAAATAACAGGAAAAAAATTAAAACAATTTTCGGTCGATATACAAGAATAGGGTACAAAAAAGTGCTTTCAGTTCATTGTCCTCAGCACACAAGGCTAAGAGACGAAAGGTTAAAAAATGTAATCATTCCTGTTTAGCGTTTGCTTAATTTTATGAAACTCAAAAAAAAAAATTTTGATATAGACTGATTAAATTGCAGTAGAAAGGTACAATTTGTTTATTTACAGATGAAATAAAATTAACAATAAGCGTGTACTTCGTAAAAGCAAGCAAAAGAATGCATTTATTCTGAGCAAAAATCATTTGATAGGAAAGCGTGAAAAGATTAGGAATTTTAAAACATGAAGGTTAAAAGAACAATTTGAAACAAAAAGAGCGAGCGAATTAAAACTTAGAAGCGCCTCTCTGGTAAGAATGAAAGCAAGCGTGTTGAAAAGAATGAAAGCGAGCTTTATTGTGAACTTCATGGTCTTTTATCAAAAGAAATTCTGATTGAAGGATCTTTATTTGATTAAAAAAAAACTCCAAAAAAATATTATTTTTCTGAAAGAATACTAAACCCTGAAACGTCTGTTTTTGCCAAAACTATTGCTGCCAATAAGTCTATCTATGTGACTGAGTTTTCCACGTTCACTGGATCCAGATTGTAACAACTCATATTTTGGAAAAATGCTTCTATTTCTAATTACTTCTATATCAATTTCTGAAAATGTACACAATCTCAAACTATTGTTATTGGGAACCCTTTAGTTAAATGAGGACTGCACATAAAAATGCTAATTTTACCTGCTCTTTGATTACATTACCGAAAATAAAAATTATACAAGAGGCTAATATACAACGTATATGAAAGTTACAACTACTACGAAATCAGACAAATCAGTATGGTTCCGAAAAAATGTAAAGTGGTATAGTTACGAAGAATCATATAGTAGTAAGGAACCAAAAAAGTTTGTATGGTCGGTGACCCGGTTGTGGGACCCGTAACCGTACTAGATTACGTAATCAGTGTTACTGGTTGTGGTGCTCGCATAAGAGGACAAAGTTCGGCTGATCAAACAACGTTAAATTTGTATGGATTAGAGCACCTTTGCGCAAAAAACTCATTAAAAAAGGGTATCGCGTAATATCTTCGATCAGAAATATAAATAACAGGAAAAAATTAAAACAATTTTCGGTCGATATACAAGAATAGGGTACAAAAAAGTGCTTTCAGTTCATTGTCCTCAGCACACAAGGCTAAGAGACGAAAGGTTAAAAAATGTTATCATACCTGTTTAGCGTTTGCTTAATTTTATGAAACTCAAAGAAATAATTTTTGATATAGTAGTGAGTAAGGCAATTGCCGCTTACAAAAAATACTTTGTACCACTTGGAAAATTTTTTCATCTGCTTTTCGAGTCTAATTTTTATCCCTAAAAGAGGCAGATAGAAGGAAGTTAAAGTAAAGCTTACAAGGCACAAGTAATGGTGAAGGAAGAAATTAACAGACAGAAATTGATACCAAAATGCATCTAGATTTTAAACACGGGGAAGAGAGAACTTCGCACAGAAAAGCAATTAACTTTGGCAAAGTTTAAGGCCAAGAACAAAGTGTGAATTTTCAATGAGAGAGTTAAACATGAGAAACTGGAAAAGGCCAGAGGAATCTTCAATGTAAAATAAAGTCTTGCAAGGCAGCAGAAATGGGACGTTCCGTGGCGTTTGGTGATCTGGAGAAGTTGAGTACTTCGCTATCAGAGACCGATGGATCCCAGGGCCCGAGGATGAACTCGAACACGGTTGGTTGTTGAAATATAAATTGCGTTCAAGTCTTCAAAAAAAATTGTCGACGATGTTAGAGGTAAGATGTATCTGTCCTGCAAGAAGAAAACCGGAAAATATTTTTTCCTTGCAATTTTTTCGGGGCTTCATATTTTGGGATGTAAATGATGTAGTTTTGTAATAGGAAAAGGAATCATTGTCATTAAAAACGAAGAATAAGTTTTTTCCGGAGTTCCAGCCACCAGTTTTTGACACCTGAGAAGTGTTTTCCACAGTGGTTGTCAGAAAGTTTACTACACAAGAGTTCTTTCCCCGGATCGAATGTCCTCCGTAAAATCCTCCCATATTGTTGTAAGTGTGGGGGGTAGTTTGTCTATGGGGGGTAAATTGATGTAAGAGTGTGGGGGTCATTTGTTCAGAGGGAGTAAAATGATGTAAGAGTTGGGCTGCAATGGGAGGACTTTTCAGGAGTTACCCCCCCCCTGACTGAATTTGCTATGTAAGAGAGGGCTGCAATGGGCTGCAATGGGAAAACTTTTCAGGAATTACCCCCCCCCCCCCCCTGACTGAAATTGCTATGTAAGATTTTTACCTCCCTTGACAGACCAAAAAAGATGTAATAGTGGGGGGTTAATTTGTCTTTTACCCCCTCACTCTTACACCATTTTACCCCCATTTGAAGCCCAATGCAGCCCAAAAAGACGTAAGAGTTTTGAGCTGCATTTTCCTAAAAAATCCTCCCATTGCAGCCGCACTCTTACATCATTTTGGGCGGAAAAATTCAACCCGGGTCGGTGTTCGGGTTTGCATCTCGAAAGTTTTACCTTGGTGGAAATTTGCCTTATCTGGGCTTCTTGTCTGCAGTTAGAGTAAACAAATGGTTTTTCGAAACTATCGCCTCGCAAGCTCAAATTGGCAATGCCACATTCTCTAACTCTTAATACTGGAAGACGGGGTTCGCTTTTCTGGTAAGCCCCGTTGCTGATTATCCAATTGTGATTCCGGGAGCCAGTAATTCGAACAGACTGTCAGTTTGACCTTTGCTCTTCTTCCTTGGTTAGCCTTTTCGTCCAATTTCATAGCGACCTCAATGCTCAGATTGAAGAGTGCGTTGGGTTCTCTCAGAGAAAAACAACAAGTATTTACTACTCTCAGGTCTTGCTTTTTGACAGTAGGAGCATCATTTATATTTCTCTGCTTCTTTGGCTTTCAATTACTGCCACTTCCTTACCCAGCTTCACAGGTGGCTAAGTGAAACGATTCGGCCTTCCCGTTCTTGATTACATGAGGGATTGCAACTTAGTCATTGATACACAGGAACCCATATCTTACATGTAGATCTTTCTAATAACAACGGCTGCAACTAGTCAGAGCTTAATTACTTTACTTGTTTTCTGCGATTAAACAATCACCATTTTTTTAAGGACAGTGTCCTTGTAAAAGTGGTTAACAGTTAAATTTTTGTTGAGGACACTTTTGAGATCTTCGACAAAAAGCATTATAGTCAACCCGTGAAAATAAGCTTATCAGATTGATTACTTTTCAGAGAAATATTTCAGTCAAAAGTAACTACACATTTTTTTCAGCGGGTTCGATACTCAAATACCGGATGAATGCTTAATCGGTAGTGTTAACTTTCCCGTCCTGCCATTGTATAAAACAAAGATAAACGAAAACTAAAAGTAAAATTTTTCATCTGATTTGACAATGTCGAACAAAATTTAATATCGAGTAAATTGTTAAAAAATAAAATGGAGTAAAATGCAAAGTTGAGAAAATTAATGCATTTGTTTTCTATAGCAGGAAGTTTAAAAAGCTGAAGGCGTCCAGCCCGTGACAATGAACAAAATCTTCTTTTTGTGTGTTTTCGGATACAGATAAATTAAAAACTAACAAAAAGATTCTTTTGTGAACAAATGGCAACCGTTGCGCAGAAGAATTGAGGTGTACGGATCATGAACAGCCGCTTTGCTTCAACAAAGTATGGGCATCACGTATATCATTTATGTTTTTATGTCTACCGGCAGTAAGTAGACTTTCTTCAAAATTCTTGAATGACTCAAAAAGTCAAAACTTAGGAAATGAACGTTCAGTTTTTCTTCATTGGGGAAAACATGGCTGGGAGAGTCTATAAGAAAACAAAGATTTTGAAAAAGTGTGGCTGAAATGCTCCAGCTTTCTGATTTTGCATATTAGGAAAAAATAAAGTGTGTTCATACCCAGAAGTTCATCTACATCCATGAACTTTTTTTTGTGGAAATAAGCTTTCTTTTCACAATCTGGGGAGTGGTAAATTGTATCTGACTAGACTCGAAAGCATAGATATACAAACTGATGTCTCTTTGCAGGTAGATGAAGAGAAAGCTAGTTTGACTAAATAATAAACTCGCATCAGCATAAAAACAGAATTTCAAACGTTTGAACAAAGAACTGTTGAACAAACGTTATCACAATTTCTGTTAGATGAATGCGCGAGTCGGCCCCATTTTCCTAATGAAAACCACGAAGATATTTGATGAGCCAATTAAAAGTTTGCGGCTCAGCTTGAAGTAAAGAATTGACTGAGCTGACACAAAGAAAAACAAGGCAATCTTTTAATTTTCTGTGCAAATTTCCAATTTTATCGACTTGAAATTGTGCTATGAGTACTCAAATTCTTTACAGTGGTAACAAAAATTTTATCTCAAAGCAATTTAACAAAGCAAAAGCGAGAGAGTTGAATAATTTTCTGTACCAAATGAAAAAATTCCTCTAATATGTCCTGAACGAGGGTTGTTAATCTCGCATGCATGCAACCATGTAGCCTGTTTTTCAGAATTTTCGAAGGTATGCGGTGGCATCATGTAGTTTAGCATGCAATCTCAAAATTTTGAGCCCATCTCCCGTCAAACCCTCCTAGTGTTGAAGTTTATAAACACCGTCCAAATCAAAATCTGATTCACGCTGTTAAAAATGTTTGAGCCAATTACTGAGTTTTTGGAATGAGTGTCGCGTAGTAATAATAACGATCTCATAGCAACTTTTGCTACCGCTGAGTTGCATCTCAAAGAAAACAACGATACCTTTGCCACCTGTCTCATAATTTTTGAATAAATTTTGAGAGGAGCCTCAATAATTTTTTAGAAATCAGTTTTTGTTGATGTTCAGAACAGTCTTACTCTCTATAACTAACTCCGTGCGTACTGTTTTGAACTTCAAGAACAACCGTGTTTCTTTCACTTCGGGCTGAATACATGTAACAAACAGCTCTGAACAATCGAAGTTCCGCCTGCTCCACGAGGACTCTAATCTAATACAAACGCTACTCGAAATATTTTTACACAGTAAACCTTCTCCATTCGAACTCGAACAAATTTTCCGGAGAGTAAGCCTTCTGTGTATTTTCACCGGCTCAGTACAATTTTTTTGAGTTACAATTTTTGTCATGGAATAATTTAATTCTTTTAAATTGTGTCCACAATTGCGCCAAAAAAGGTTTCCCCTGAGATTCAGAACTCGTCGCAAAGTACCTTTGACACAATTTTAGAGCTTCAATTTTTTTTAATTTCCTTTTTTGTATTTTTAATGATGAGATTACAGGGGACACAATTTTTTTTTTAAATTGTAATTTTTTCGCGTTTTGGCAAGAGTTGTTGTTGAAAGCTATAAAATTACAACTATCATGAAAAAAAATTGTTCCCCCCACCCGCTTTAAAACCAGTAGCACAACTCCCCCTCCCCCCGCTCACGTTGAGTGCCCGGAAAGACACTTTACTAATTCTATTTATTCTGCCAAATCCTTCAGGGACACGTTCAGGGTTCATCCAGGCGTGTGAGACGCAGCAAAACTGAGAATAATCTTTTAAAACTTACTGATCGCTGCTTTGCTCCCAATAGTGAACTTTGCAGTAAGAAGTAGAGTACGGCTGGAATGATGATCCAAAGTGATGTGAAAACGTATAAACTTCTTCTTCGGCTCTTGCTCAGAAGCTGATCAGAGCTGGCGGCCATGGCAATAATTATGTAACGCTCAACAGCAATTGCGAGTGATATGTTGACTTGGCTCCAATATGAGAAGAAGTCAGCAACGTACTTTATATCTTCTCCTGCCGTGTAAAACCAAGTTGAGAGAAATTCATATTGTCCAAAATATTCAACAGTTCTGTCACTCAAGTCCCCAAAAATAGGCTCTCCATGTCTGACGGCAAAAAGTTAAATAGCCGTCTCCCCACAAGTCTGATTTTTGATTTCTCTGTCACTGTTCTTAATTACAAAGAGTTCTAAACCGGGCAAAATATTTATAAGAACAACTAATATTTCTTGAATTTGCAATTTTAATTGTTTTTCAATAAAGCAACTAAATCCAAGAAGCAATTGATGAAAAAAAATAGTTTAAAAAACTGATACCTAATTCATATAAGTTTAAATTCCGAAGGAAGAGGTCCGGGAACTAACACATCCAAAAAGTTGCAACTACTGAAAAAGAAAATAAAAAATAGAGGGAGTCACAACATGGTCAACAAAATTTTGAACTTTATTGAATCATTGAGCACGATTTAGTTTAATTTCTCAAAATTCAAGCTGTTTGCAAACTATTGGCAAATCTCTTTTGACTGGATCTTACAGAAGTGATTGAGTTGTCTCATTTCGTAATCAAAATTCTGAAATCTGAGAAAAAGTTTGGCCCTTGAGAAACAATTCAATTTATTCTTGTCAAACAAGACATAGTACTGTAGGTGATCATATTTTAAACCATATCAGCGCTTTTTGTCGAAACTGGTCATTTTAATATATCATATTTTTCTCTTTGGAACTTGAAATAAAGCTTTCGGGTATTTAGGGAATGGGAAAACATATCATTTGGCTCACATAGCAGACATAATCAGTTTTTGGAGATGACAAAGGACCAAATGTTTTTTTTAATTTTCTAAAAGCAGAACCTCAAAAATGTTTACATCATGAACACCTAGATTTTTTTCTAGAAAAACAATTGCTTTTCTTTACATTTGAGATGAAACGTTTTCAGTTAATTTTAATAATTTTCAGATAATCACTTTCGAACTTTCGAAGCAAGTCTGTCGATTCTGATTGGTCTACGCTTCCACCAATATCAACATTTAAATAATGAAATAAAATTTTATTTTTTTTCTTCTACATAAGTTTCAAAACTTACCCTTAAAATATTCTTTTGATTGGCTCACTAATCCTGAAGCACCCACTAATCCGTTCTTACTACAATTACAAGGGCCTCGCATTTTGATCTCAATTCATTTTAGTGATTTCAGTTCATGATTATCATTCACAGCGTTTATTTATCTATATATAATTGTGATTAAAGCTTAATGATGATGATGATGATGCCTCATTCAAGCCACTTTCTTACACTTCCTCAGGTTATTACCGGTACAAGGAGAATGAAGGCTTAACAGCTATTAACCCTCGCTACTGAGGAAACCCCGTTGAAGTTTTTCGAAGTGAGATTTTTTCTAAAAAGAGATTTTTCACTAAAAGTTGATTAAGATTTAAAATCCTGACTTTTCTCTTTCCTTCTTGCTCTTAGCCTCCGCTCTTTAAAAGTTCTTTTAGATACACGTCCCATCAGCTCTAGCTTTTTAAGTTGTTGTTTTAAGTTAGAGATCTCCATTTCATTTGCGCCTAAATCCCCATTCTTAAAGTTTTACTTGCCTAGCACTATCAAACTTAGCACTTAACTTTTAATCAACCCTTGAAACTGAAAAAAAAACCTTGGCCACACTAAGTCTGATTAGAGAATTTTTCGAGAAGTCAGAGCTTCTTTGAGGCTGAGTTTTGAAATGAGCCAAATTGAAAGGCTTTTATCTGAAGCCAGAATGACAGCCGACGAAACAACACAAGATGAAAGCGATTTTAATGAAGTGCGAAGTGAAAGAAAAAGGTTCAGAAAACAAGCACAAATTCAGATCACCAACGTTAGACCTATTGTTCTTTCTATTGATCCAAGGCCATCACAAATACAATTTGCAAGAGTAATCAGATCGAACTTTCCTGTGGTCAAAATAAAGCACATAAGAGAGTTGAAGAACAAAACCGATTTTTTTTATTCAACCTGAGGACCTCGCTTCTAGAGAATGCCTAATGCTGACCGTAAACCTAACTCAAGCCTTTCCAAATGCTACTGTGAATGCCAGAAACACACTTCCTAAGCCAAAAACCAAACCAAGCTTCGTAATTGTAAATGTGCATCACAGCATTAGTGAAGATGAGATAAAAGCTGAGCTCCTAAAAAACAATGCAATGAATTTCAGCAAAGTTACACGAATAACAAGCCGAGCAAATGGCCAACCAACGAAATTAATTCGAGTCCTAACTGATTCCAACAATCATGTTAGTGCAGCTCAAAAACATGGTGTCAAAATAGGTTGGCAGTTATACCGATGTGAAGCAAGCCGAGAACCACCCCACGTAATGCAATGTTTCAAATGCCAGCAGTTTGGTCACTCTGCTAAACAATGCAGAAACGCTACTCGATGACTCCGCTGCTCGCAGGAGCACAGTGTTAAAGAATGCACTGTTCAAAAACAAAACGCTAAGAGTTCAAACTGTGGTTATGCGCATGCGACAGTTTATCGCGGTTGTCCGGCCTATCAACAAAAGCTAACTGAGGCTTCAAGAAAGATAAATGAGAATAAATATTCTGACGTAGCGAAAATTTTCAAACCGAAAAGATACACTGAACTCCCGCCACAAACTGAAAACATTGCTGTTTTAGTAGCCGAAGTCCTAAGTAAAATACGAACATTTCTCAATACCATGTCCTACAGTGATATAATAAACATTGTCTCTAACAGCGCCTCACGCATCTTCAATAAAAAAAATTGATGGTCAAAGAATACACGAGAGCATTAAGCGTGCAAATATCAGCTCTGTTAATACAATGCCGCCTAACAACCTAGCAAATAGCCAAAAATTTACCCAAAATGAATAAACTAAAAACTTTGCAATGGAACTGTCGAGATCTAAACAACAAAATAAACGATCTGATTTTATTTTCGGCTGAAAAAGACATAGATATAATTTGCGTAAATGAAGTGAAAAAATGGCAGAAGACAACCCCTCTCAGTAATTATATTGTTGCAACAGAAACTTATGCCAACGGTCACCATGGTTCTGTTATCTTAATAAAGAACAACATTGTCATAAAGCAAGTAGAACCAGTTGAAAAAGAGAACGATTACCGAGGGAAAACCTTAGAAATATTGAAACTATGCATCACGCTACCGTTTTTGGGAGAATTTTGGATTGTATCTGTTTACAATTCACCTGGAAAACCACTCTCACTGGAAAAAGTATTCTCAGAAAGAATGTCAAATGTTTTTGTATGTGGTGATTTCAACTCTCCCCACCAAGAACTAAACTACTCCTATGATTCCGAAAACGGCGAGAAGCTTTTAAATCTAATTGAAAAAGGCCATTTTAAATTGCTAAACAAAGGTCACTACACATACCAGTCAGTTGACGGAAAAATCAGAAATATGCTCGATCTGCACTTTTGCGATAGTACAAGTTTTTACAAATTTTAACAATTTTGAAGTCTCAGAGGATCTAGGCAGTGACCATAGAACCACAATTACAACCTTGAACCTCAAAATAAGCAAACTGTTTGAACTGAAATCTAAAATTGACCTCAGAATTTTTAAAGAAAACGCAAGAAAGTCTTATAGATCATCAATACTTCGGACTGCGCAGTATCCGGGAAAGGATGATCTAAATCAGTTTAGCAGTAGCCTGGTTGAATTAATACACAAATCGCTTGAAGATTCCTATGTCATCAAAAACAAGTTTCCTTACAGTATTGAAAAAGAAATCAAACGATCAATTAGGCAATCAGAAGAAAGAAAAAGAGCAAAATTTTGGAAAGTGCAAGCGATAAGGGCAGCAAAAGTTTTTGGAGAGCAATAAAAGAACTAACAAATGATCACGAGTCGAAACAGAAAACTGGGGACTATCCCAATTTAAACTATAAAGAGTCGCAGGCAGTCACAGATCAGGAAAAAAGCGAGTTGTTCAAACAATTGCTAAAGGATACCATGAAGGATCACACACCAGTTTCATCAGGAATTGCTGAACACTGCGAAAAAATTGAAAATCAAACTAAAGCGATTTTAGGCACAGTTGTAGACACCGAGCAGCTTTGTGTTGTGATCACAACAAAGGAATTTGATGAAATTTTGAGAGAATCAAGAAAGTCATGCCCAGGTCCTGATAAAATCTGCTACAAACTACTCAGAGAGTTACCAAGAAATGTTAAAACCCTAGCCTGCCTCCTAATTTCTAGCTCAATTAACAACTCGTATGTTCCAGCAAATTGGAAGGAATCGCAGATAAAAATGATACCAAAGCAAGACAAAGACCGCTCAAAGGCAGAAAATTATCGACCCATTAGTCATACAAGTTGCCTCGACAAAGTGTGTGAAACTTTTGTGAAAAACATTGTCTTAGAACACTGCGAAAGTCTAAATGTCTTTTGCGAAACTCAGAGCGCATACAGGAAACATCGCTGTACCACAGACAACCTTATCAAACTCACTCAGCACGTTAGTGAAGCTTTTCAGTGGTCCGAAATGGTTGATTTAGTGTGCTTGGATGTTGAAAAAGCGTTTGATGCTGTATGGCGTCTAGGGTTGATCCACAAATTATATTCAATTGAGCTAAAGAGCCCAATTATTAAGTGGATAAATTCATTTTGTCACAAAGAAATGTATAAGTAAAGATAAATTCCACCGTAAGTTCTCAGCGACAGCCGGAGTGCCCCAAGGCAGCGTAATTGCTCCCATTCTCTTTCTTATATACGCTAGCGAATTGCCAGAACTGAAACCACAAATCTCACAGTTCGCTGACAATTTTGCCTTGTACTACAGATCTCGATCAACACAATTAATTCAAAACAATCTGCAATCATCATTGAATAGCCTCATAGACTGGTGTGACCATTTGGAAATTAAAATAAACCCTAATAAAACCCAATACATGATCTTTAAAAACCCATCAAAGAAAGAGTCTGAACTCAACCTAAAAATAAAAGGCGTACCCATTGGAAAAACAGAGTCGCTAAAGTTTCTGGGTATCACACTAACTCCCCATCTCAGATGGAACGATCACTGCAATAGTTTAGTAAAGAAAGCAGACAGCATGTTATTTCAACTATGGAGACTTAGCAATCTAAACATTAACGAAGAAAGTCTCCTTTTTGGTATATAAAACTTGAGTCCGACCACAATTTTTGTATTCTAATTCCTGCTAGATGAAGCAATCCCAAGGAATCATTAATAAAATACAGTACGTCCAAAATAGAGCCCTTAGGATTTGACTACGAAAACCAAGATGTTACAGAGTCCAAAAGCTAGACGAAGAGGCAAACATGCAAATGGTTAAAGAACTTCAGATTAAACTAGCCAATGGGTATATTAGTCGGGCAATTAAACACAACATACAGTCTGTAATAGATCTAATACACAAAAAACGACAGTGCCCGCTGAACACTTGCAAAAGTACTCTCGACCACCTTCAATACTAAAAAAAAGTCGAATCGACAGGAGTTCGAAGCCGCGAAGTATCAACATGCGAATGTTTTCCTACATTTTATATTTCTGACACATGCGTCTCTTAAAATTATCAGACATGTTACGAGTATATGGCCAACCGCTCGCTTAGTCAATTCGGGGCCAGATACAACTCACTTTTACTCCATTTCACTCCTTTGTCTCCTTCTGTTCAGCCAGCCGCTCGCTTAGCAAATTGGGGCTGAACAGGTTACCAAAGCCTTCCTCCCATTTTCACAACTCATGTCGCTCTCAGCAGCTTTTATCAACATATCTTTTAAAATTGAATATTAACGAAACGGTGCAGCGGCTAAAAGCGCGAACGCGAAATGGACAAATTTTACGACGGAAGTTCGAATCCCTGCTTCGCCATTGTCTCTTATTTCGATTTCATTACAGTTCTTAGAACATGTTTTATTGATACTCCACTGATTTACAGAAAAGAAGAACAACATTCCAAGTTGCAATGTGCTACGCACGGTTTGGTTTCAGTGGTTTTACGGTTTAGGTCAGCGTAGCACTTTTTATCACATCATTACTTCTTTTAATTGAAGTTGAAAACACACTTGTTTTAGATCTCAATCCTATTATCTTCAATTTAAACGAACTCTCTGGTCCAGTGCGCTAACCGATCAGCAGATGCGCAGAAAGTGGTTCGAGCCCCACCAAAGAACATCGATTCTTTCCTTTTTCTTTATTATTTTACCTTGCAAATTTGTTCTATTTTGCTTTTTTGTTTAGTATTGATCAGTTATTTTAAGAGATTACTTACCTGAAGAAATTGAAACTCATCCCTCATACTCTACGAGGCTAGCCAAGAAGTCAAACGACCAATTCAAGTACAATCTCGATATCAGCCAGTAGAAGTCCTTCACGGCACTTGGAATGGCTGAGTCAACCTAACGCTGAAGAAATGTTTTAAGTACAGTGATTTCCAAAACTCAATTTTAACAAGAACTTAAACTCTTTCTTAATGTGCAAAAAATTTCTTCACCGAAGGGTTGTACATAAATTGTGTGTATATACGGTATATATTTATATATATATATATATATATATATATATTTAATTCATTCAATATATAATCATATATATATATATATATATATATATATATATATATATATATTTAATTCATTCAATATATATTATCATATATATATATATATGTGTGTGTGTGTATTTAATTCATTCAATATATATGTTTTAAGTACAGTGATTTCCAAAACTCAATTTTAACAAGAACTTAAACTCTTTCTTAATGTACAAAAAATTTCTTCACCGAAGGGTTGTACATAAATTGTGTGTATATACGGTATATTCAATATATAATCATATATATATATATATATATATATATATATATATATATATATATATGTGTATTTAATTCATTCAATATATATATAATCATATATATATATATATATATATATATATATATATTTAATTCATTCAATATATATAATCATATATATATATATATATATATATATATATGTGTGTGTGTGTGTGTATTTAATTCATTCAATATATATAATCATATATATATGTGTGTGTGTGTTTAATTCATTCAATATATATAATCATATATATATATATATATATATATATATATATATATATA
>NC_134477.1:1998069-2188755 GCF_964194025.1 Convolutriloba macropyga
AGATTTTTAGAAAATCGCGATAACAATTAATCATTTGGCTTTCTTGTTATACTGTTTCGACTTTGAGGAATGCAATTAAATAAACCTAGAGTTTTTGCTGTAAAATATATTTCAGTTTTTTATTTGTTTGGTTATTTATCTTGTCTTTTAGTCCCCTTAATGCTAATTCTCAACGGCCGTCTAAAGACGCAATAATTACTTCCTATAAAGGTTTTATTTTAAAGCCATTTTTTTATTCATGTACAATTTTTTTTTCAAAAAAAGGTCATTTTCGAAAAGATAAAAAAAATTTCAAAGTGTAACGGCTGCTCTCCTATCAAAGTCAAGGAAAACTTTACACCGCCCAGTTCGTTTCAGCGGCTTCAAATCTGTCCGGATATTGTGTTTTTGCAGTTAACTTTTGTGAACTGTTTTATCCGCTATACTGTAGAATGCCGTTGCATTACTTGTTGCACAATTACTCTTGATAACTAATCGCTCAGTTTTGCTGTATAACAAACTTGTTTCTCTCAGAATAACAAAATAATTCAAATTGAAACAATCAATTTTTTGTTGAGTTTTTGTTTATAACTCAACTTATAATTCGAAATTGCAAATTCTACTCCAAACAATTTGCTAAGGATGACTTCAAGTAACTGTCAACCAATTTTCAAGTGTGTAGCGAACCTCCTTGTTAAGGGGGGGCTTTTAAAGCAACTCAGATATAATAAATCTGATCCAATTTAATAAACAACTCTCTGTTTCTCAATTGCTTTGCACAAAGTTTCTCTTACTTAGGAACTTCGTTCCTCAGAAAGAAAATTTTGAGAATATCAAAGTTAATTCTCGTTTCACAAGTCAAAGTAAAGTTAAAACTGTACACTCACTAATATGATCTACAGAAACAAGATACGATAACAAGTAATTTACTGCTCAAGAAAGCGTGCTTCAATACGCACTGTATGTCAATTTAACAAGGCAAAATTAACGAGTTTCAACTGATTTTTGGTAGTTTTTCAAGCTCCTTTTATGCTGCTAGTCACGTGGATTTACATGTCAAATTCAACTGTTGATTGTTTGTAGATAATAATGTCGACAGAATGTGAACACTTTTCCATAACGTCACTTTTTCAGTGTAAATTTGATGTCATCGGAAATTTTTTAACCATGTAGAAGTTTTGTCGAATATTCTGTATCAATAACAGGTTGATTCGCAATCCAATCGCAAAGAATCTGATGCAATACTGTTAATTTGTAGTATTGTTTTGCTGGTGGTTGAGGTAGTTAGAGTTTGAGTTATAGTTTGACTTCATGAATGACGATTGCGTACTAATAATAGTTGCTAAATATAAATGTTGAATAAATTGAACAAATCCGTATGACTTCAAGGTGTAGCGAACCTCCTTGTTAAGGGGGGGGGGGGGCTTTTAAAGCAACTCAGATATAATAAATCTGATCCAATTTAATAAACACCTCTCTGTTTCTCAATTGCTTTGCACAAAGTTTCTCTTACTTAGGAACTTCGTTCCTCAGAAAGAAAAATTTGAGAATATCAAAGTTAATTCTCGTTTCACAAGTCAAAGTAAAGTTAAAACTGTACACTCACTAATATGATCTACAGAAACAAGATACGATAACAAGTAATTTACTGCTCAAGAAAGCGTGCTTCAATACGCACTGTATGTCAATTTAACAAGGCAAAATTAACGAGTTTCAACTGATATTTGGTAGTTTTTCAAGCTCCTTTTATGCTGCTAGTCACGTGGATTTACATGTCAAATTCAACTGTTGATTGGTTGTAGATAATAATGTCGACAGAATGTGAACACTTTTCCATAACGTCACTTTTTCAGTGTAAATTTGATGTCATCGGAAATTTTTTAACCATGTAGAAGTTTTGTCGAATATTCTGTATCAATAACAGGTTGATTCGCAATCCAATCGCAAAGAATCTGATGCAATACTGTTAATTTGTAGTATTGTTTTGCTGGTGGTTGAGGTAGTTAGAGTTTGAGTTATAGTTTGACTTCATGAACGACGATTGCGTACTGATAATAGTTGCTAAATATAAATGTTGAAGAAATTGAACAAATCCGTATGACTTCAATAGAATGTAGCATTAAAATTCACTTGTCACGCTATTCCAGCTTTAAGGCTTGAAATGACCTTGAAGCGCTATTCAATTTGATTTCTGAGTTGTTAAGCTCAGCCGCAATATCGATGGCCCTGTTTTCCATCGCGAAAACATCTTTTCCAGGTAGTACTGGGGCGAGCTTCACTACTGGTCTCTTGTACACTCCGTCGTTCGTACGAACTATAGCTGATCGAATCACACCGTCAGACCCATCGATGGTCTCCGCAACTCAACCCATAATGTAATATCCACGCTTATCGCTGTCTTCGATCAACCAAACGAGATCGCCTTCTTTAAGGGTTTCATTCACCGTAGATCGCCATTTTTGCCGATTATTCATAGTTGGCAGATATTCTTTACGAAATCGGTCCATATCAGATTTGCATAGGCTTGAGTTTGTCGAAATAGCTTTCGATGATCCACAAAATCTTCTGCGCATGGTAGATAGGGTAGGCAAACATTCTTGTTGCCAAGCAAGAAGTGATTGGTGGTCAATGCTTCTAAGTCATTTACGTCCGAACTGACTGGAGTCAACGGTCTTGCGTTCAAAGTCTGCTCAACAATACACGTTGTTGAAGGAACGTCCTCGGTGACTGATCTATTCCCCAATACCGCATACATTGCTTTCTTGCAACTTCTCACCAACCGTTCCATACTATTTCAAAGTGAGGTGCTGCGGGCGGATTGAACTTCCATCTGATTCCTCGTTGAATTAGATGTTCTTCGATCCCTTCTTTGTTCCATGCTGTAACATACTCAGCAAACTCTTTTTCAGCTCCAACAAAGTTTGTCCCGTTGTCACTGATGATCGTATTCGGTTTGCCTATTCGAGCAATAAATCTCATTGTTGCATTGAGACAACTATCTGTGTCCAACTTGGGTACCACTTCTATATGCACCGCTCTCATAGTTAGACAAGTAAAGAGACAACACCATCGCTTTTCGTTCCTTCGCCCAATCTTCACAATGAAAGGACCAAAGTAGTCAACTTCAACATTAGTAAAGGCTGTTGAAGCATCTGGCCGCTCTTCGGGTAGATCTGCCGTGACTGGTGCTATCGTTTGTGCTCTGCCCTTTCTGCAGGTAACACACTTGTTCTTGGTTGATCTTAAAGCGTTCCGTATGCCCAGGATCCACATCTTCTGCTGAACAATGTTTCTGACATGCTCAGTGCCTTCGTGTTTATTGTCCTTGTGCTCGTTTCGCAAGAATAATTCAACTGCATGAGGTTTCCAGTGTAACAAAATTGGAAGTTTTGCATTGAAATCCAACTGACTTTTGCTTATTCTGCCTTTGGCTTGAAGAAGTCCTGCTTCATCTAAGAAAGGGGAGAATTGTAGGATTTGCTGCCTTTTGGAGTTTCCTTTTCAACTTTGAGGGATTTCACCATTTCACCAAACTGTTCTTGCTGTAGTAACTTGAAGATTGTTCCTTTTGCTTTTTCTCTTTCTTGATTGTTGACTACGAGTGTTGCAGGTTTTTCTTTGTTCAATGCTCTCTGTACGCATGCCACTGTATTTACTAGTCTGTTGAAGTTACTGAATCGTTCCCACTCGATAACAGCTTTCTTTTCTTCAGCCTGTACCATGAATACTGATGAGGGTATATTCTCTTCATCTGATGCAAAGATTAGGTTCACCTGCTCTGGTCATTCACTTTCTGGTCGTTTTAACCAGGCCGGCCCAGTGAGCCACTCACTTCTCTTGAGTTCTTCAATTTTGATTGCTCTGGTGCCAATGTCCGCTGGGTTGTTGATACCGCTCACATGTTTCCACTGTGAAACATCAGTTGTATCTAGTATCTCCGCCACTCGATTGGCTACAAACTCTTGTTGTTTGCGGTGGGAACTGTGCTTCCACTGCAATACCGTAGTTGAGTCTGACCAAAAACTGCAACTATTTCTCTTCATTTCATGTTCCTTGACTATCTGTTCTTTCAACCTCACTGCCATGACTGCCGCTTGCAATTCCAATCGCGGTATTGAAAGATGCCTCATCGGTGCCACTCTGCATTTTCCAATGACCAATGCTAAGTCAGCTGAGTATTCTTTTGGTTGTGAACGTAGATAGGCCACTGCACACATCGTGTCTTCAGATGCGTCAGCAAACACATGAAGTTCGGTTTTATCCCTCTCTCTGTTGAAGTATCTTCTATCGATGCTTGTTTCAGCCACTATTGGAAGTTGTTCTTTCCATCATAGGAGTTCTTCTTCTTCACTAGACTCCACTTCGTTGTCCCAATGTTGTCCATTCTTAGTCCAGATGCCTTTCAGAAGTCGTCTCATATGAACACTGAACTGAGCAAACAATCTGATCGGGTCGAATACTGAAGATACCAGTGACAGAATCTTCCTCTGGGTTATAGGGGTTTCCACTTCCTTGTTGGTACCTCTACACTCTTGAAGGCTATCATCAGTAACGGTCCATTGTAGTCCTAGCACTGAAGATCCCTCCGTACTGGGTTCCACTTCGACTTGCTTCGTGTTGCTGATTGACTTCAAGTCTTCTGGGATTGCTTCGGTAACTGCATCAATGTTGCTTATCCACTTTTTCAGTTCAAATCCATGTTGTGAGAGAAGAGGATGTAGTTGATTGAAAACTTCAATTGCTTCTTCAGGGGTTTCTACCGATTTAATGAAATCGTCCATGTAGAAGTTGTTTTGTATTGCCTTTGCTGCAATCGGATACTCTTTTTCGTTGTCCAGTCCCACTCGCTTGAGAGCATAGTTTGCACAGGTTGGAGAACTTTTAGCTCAAAATACATGACGCTGATGTTCGTATATTTAAACAGGTTCGTTAGTTCTTGGACGCCATAAGAACCTCAAGCAACTTCTATCCTGTTCGGGAACTTGCACTTGTAGAAACATCGATTCGATGTCAGCTGTCAGGGCTATTGGTCCTTCACGAAATCTGAAAATTGTTCCAATCAACCCATGTAGGAGATCACGTCCTGCTAGTAGCTTATCATTTAGGCATAACTTCTTTGTACTTTGATGCGGCATTGCAAACACGTCTTACTTTGCCAGGCTTGTTCGGGTTTAGCACTGGATGGTGTGGCAAATACCATTTTTTGCCGAAGGTGCCTTTCACTTCGGACCCGTTCAATATTTTAACGAATCTCCTTTTTAGGTCAGTATCTATGGACTGTTGATACAAATTCTTCAGGTTTGGGTCCCTTTGGAATCTTCGCTCCATTGAGTGAAGCTGACCCAAGGCTGAGCTGTAGTTGTTCGGTAGGTTTGGCTCTGGTTCACTCCACAGCATTCCCACTTCGTACCGCTCGCCTGTGAACTTTGTCGTACTTTCTAGCATCTTTTGTGCCTGCAGTTCCTTTTTTGACTGACTGTCGACGTTGATTTTGGAAGCATAGGTTTCTATGTCCCACTAGTTTTGGATATTCTCAGCCACTTTCACATCTTCAGTGAAGGCGAAATGACAAACATTTTGTCTTCTTTTGCCCGTCATGGGTCCACTGACTACCCATCCTAGCTCTGTTAGAACGGCGAAAGGTTCACTTCGTGTTCCTATCTTGTAGTCCAATGGGCGTTGTAGCTCATAAGCATCTTGACCAAGGATGATGCCAACTTCCATCAAGTTGATGCTTTTGTTGGGTAGAACACTCAAGTGATTGAAGCTTTCCTTCAGCTTATTGTACTTGTAGTTTGTGTTTCCCAAGGAGATTGACGCGTGTGCAAACGCTTCGATTGAATGCACCTTTGAATGTAGTCCCTTTATTTTTAGAGGAACGTTTTCTGTCTTAAGATCCTTCGTTCCGTGTATGCCAGCTATGTTGAGCGTCACATCCGTGACTTGGGCTCGTAACTTCTCTTGCACACTGCGATCGATGAACGACACCGTTGATCCACTATCGAGGAAAGCATATGTTTTCAGCTTGTTGCCACCGCTCTGTATTGACACAGGAACTATGTGAAGAAAGCTAGTAACTTCGTTACTCTGGTTGATTGTTGCTGCGCTTACGTTGACTGCGTGATTGCCCTCGTCCATTGGGTTTTCTGAGTGTAGCAATCGGCTGTGCTTCTTGATGCATCCATTGATGCCGCACGCATTGAGTTTACAATCTTTGATTGCATGTCCTTTGCCTAGGCATCCGTAACATAAGCGTTGCTTTATCACTGCTGCGTACCGATCATTCACACTCATATTCCTGAATAGTGGACATTTCCATATTTTATGAGCGCCATCAGCTAGCGGTCAGTGATCACGTTGCGTTTGCTTCGTTTCTTTCACGTTCGAACTTGCACTGAAGTTCGACGTTTTCGAGAACCGTTTGTCTCTATTTGTGCTTCCTCGGTCTTCTTCTCTTCGCTCTCCCTTGAAAGCTGAAAACCCTTCGTGCAGGAATGCTATCCTAGATAGCCACTTTTCGAACATAATCAGATCAGGCCAATCTTCATCTTTATCATCAACATAGAACCACCACTTCTCTTTGAGAACTTGGGGTAGTTTATCTACTGCCATATACAGTGTCGAGCTCGATTGCAGATCACCAATCTGCTTGTACTCTTTGAGCACATTCACAAAGTTCGAAACAATAACTGAGAAACTGATCAGACCTGTTGAGTTGTGAGGTTTCACCTGACTTGCTTTGCGAAGACTCTCCAGTTGTGCATCAATGATCACATGCGACCTTCCAAATTTCCTCTCCAGAATACTCCATGCAGCACCATAGAATTGTCCAGAATAGCCCATTCCAGAGATTGCTGACCTTGCCTTGCTGTCAGTAGAGTCTTCAGATGGCTCATCTTCTCTGAGTCTGGTATTGGTCGTTGATCCACTGTGGCCATGAACATACTAGACCACTCCGGCCATTCGAGAGGGTTTCCGTCGAAGTTGTTCAACTTCAGCTTTGGTAGGCTACTACTACCTGAATAGCCAGTGTTGTCGTAATAGACCAGCTCTGGGGGAAACGTCTTGATCTTCAACACTTGAGGATCGGTCTCGTGAACTGCGATATCGTGAGAAGTGACTATGCCTGTTCACTTCAGGGGTTACTTCGAAGCGAGCTGTTGATCGTTCTGGAGTTAGAAGGTTGTCGATCCTGCTGGCCCAGTCTGAGACATCTCTCTCCTTTGGGGTCCAGTTGAAGGGTGATTTGTCTCGAGCACCAGTTGATTGGGAACGACCATCATCGTTCTCTAATGTTGTTCTCTTCACCTTGCGCTCTAGCTCATGCTCTTCCTCCAGTAGTTGTTGCTTGGTTTCCAGTTCCTTCATTTGCATTTCCAGCTCTAGCCTCCTTCGCTCGAACCGTGCCTGTTCCAATCGCATCTCAATTTCGAATTCGATATCGATTTTTTTCATCCTTTCCTCGCGCCCTTGCTTTGCTTAAGATGTTTCCGAAGCATTCTCCGTCTCTTGGCCACTTGCTGTTGCTCCATTTTGCACTGTTTGAGCAACTGGGCTGTCCGTTGGGTGGTTGTTATTGCTCTCGCTGTTGTTCACTGCTTGGGTTGCGATGCTTTGCTCTGCATTCATCGCTGGTTGCGTGCCTTTGCTTATATGTGAAAGCCAATGATAGTCCAAACTTGCTTTGCGCTTCCTTGCTTCTTTCAGATGCTCTTCAACGAAATTAGCTTGTTTCGACGCTGCTTGTTTCGACACAAGCTTGTCTCGACGCTGCAGTTGCTTGGGTATTTCTTCCTCTAGAAGGTGAACAGTCTGTTGGTAGAGGACCTTTAGTTTGTTGGGTCGATCAGAGTCTTCAATTATTTTGTAGCCAATCGCTGTTTTAGTGTTGACTTCTTCGAATAAATCTTGGAATTTCTTGTCGTACCTTTGAGCTGCTGTTTGAAGCTCCTCTCTGCTGTTCGTGCAGGGATTGCCTGGTTGCATTTTGCATTGCTTGTTCCTTTTAAGCGAGGTTAACTCATCAACGTGTTTTGTGAATTGCACTCGCAACTTTCGCTCTGCCTCACTGGCGTTGCGCTGTTGATTTGTTTGATTCTCTTTGGGGGGTGCCTTCGACACTCTCTTCATCAGATTGGACAGCAGTTTGCCTTTCACTGTCCGGGTCGGTGGACCAAATGTAACGGCTGCTCTCCTATCAAAGTCAAGGAAAACTTTACACCGCCCAGTTCGTTTCAGCGGTTTCAAATCTGTCCGGATATTGTGTTTTTGCAGTTAACTTTTGTGAACTGCATTATCCGCTATACTGTAGAATGCCGTTGCAATACTTGTTGCACAATTACTCTTGATAACTAATCGCTCAGCTTTGCTGTATAACAAACTTGTTTCTCTCAGAATAACAAAATAATTCAAATTGAAACAATCAATTTTTTGTTGAGTTTTTGTTAATAACTCAACTTATAATTCGATATTGCAAAATCTATTCAAAACAATTTGCTAAAGATGACTTCAAGTAATTGCCAACCAATTTTCAAGTTTGTAGCGAACCTCCTTGTTAAGGGGGCGCTTTTAAACCAACTCAGATATAATAAATCTGATCCAATTTAATAGATTAACTCTCTGTTTCTCAATTGCTTTGCACAAAGTTTCTCTTACTTAGGAACTTCGTTCCTCAGAAAGAAAGTTTTGCGAATATCAAAGTTAATTCTCGTTTCACAAGTCAAAGAAAAGTTAAAAGTGTACAATCACTAATATGATCTACAGAAACAAGACACGATAACAAGTAATTTACTGCTCAAGAAAGTGTGCTTCAATACGCACTGTATGTCAATTTAACAAGGCAAAATTAACGAGTTTCAACTGTTTTTTGGTAGTTTTTCAAGCTCCTTTTATGCTGCTAGTCACGTGGATTTGCATGTCAAATTCAACTGTTGATTGGTTGTAGATAATAATGTCGACAGAATGTGAACACTTTTCCATAACGTCACTTTTTCAGTGTAAATTTGATGTCATCGGAAATTTTTTAACCATGTAGAAGTTTTGTCGAATGTTCTGTATCAATAACAGGTTGATTCGCAATCCAATCGCAAAGAATCTGATGCAATACTGTTAATTTGTAGTATTGTTTTGCTGGTGGTTGAGGTAGTTAGAGTTTGAGTTATAGTTTGACTTCATGAATGACGATTGCGTACTAATAATAGTTGCTAAATATAAATGTTGAATAAATTGAACAAATCCGTATGACTTCAATAGAATGTAGCATTAAATTTCATTTGTCACGCTATTCTAGCGTTAAGGCTTGAAATGACCTTGAAGCGCTGTTCAATTTGATTTCTGAGTTGTTAAGCTCAGCCGCAATACAAAGGATATAATTTGTAAAATTTGTTATGAGGAAGACAATTTGATTGACAAAGAGCTTGATCGCGGCCGGAGCTTTGTGGGCTAACACACCTTACCGAGCTTCCTTGTTTTATATATATATATATATATATATATATATATATATATATATATATATATATATGTGTGTGTGTGTGTGTGTGTGTGCGTGTGTGTGTGTGTGTGTGAGTGTGAGTGTGTGTGTTGTGTGTGTGTGTGAGTGTGTGTGAGTGTGTGTGTGTGTGTGTGTGTGTGTGTGTGTTTGTGTGTGTGAGAGAGAGTGTGTGTGAGTGTGTGTGCGTGTGTGTGTGCTTGTGTGTGTGTGAGTGTGTGTGTGTGTGTGTTTGTGTGTGCGCGTGAACAAACAAAATAGAATCGTATGTGTTTCTGATTGCCGATTCGGTTGCCCCCGAAATCACAACGTTTTTTAGAATGATGTAAATATATATTCAACTGAATATGACGGAATGAGTTTGTAGATACCACGGAAACATAAATCCACTGAAAAAGCAGAACGATACACCTGAATTAATTGTGTTCATGATGTAATGGACCAGATTGAGAACACCAGAGAACATCAAGTCGAAGAATGACTGAAGTGTTATCAGAACATAGTCGAGTCTATGAAGCTCTTTTTGGCCATAAATTGCTGCGAGGAAGTACGCGTTAATTATTGTCGTTAAGACGGATAGCGGACCCTGAAATGAAACAAAACGATGCCTTTTACGAAGGAAAGAAGACAGGTTTTTTCAATTCGTCTCTGTTGATTCTCGACTACTTGTGGGCCATGAAATTTGGTAAAATAATTTGTTCCGTTAAGTTTCTACTGAATTAGAAAATAATAGTGTTTGATTAATAAATTTCTAACATGTAACATTAACCAAGTGGTTAGTTTAATTTACATGTTTCAGATTTAAAATAAATTTTTTTAATGATAAATTTAAAATACAATAGAGCTTTTGCACGCTATTTATGTTAAATACCCAGGTCTAGGGCAAGACTCATGAAAAAACTGTAAAAGTATAATGAGTCTTGTCGATATTTGAGTCTTGACTATATATGAAATACATTACCTAAAAAACATGAACTGGCCATGAACCGTACCAAAGGTTCAGTGTCAATCAGTACTGATTCAGAACAAATTCAGTAAAATTTTATGATTTAGTGCTGATTCAGAAGGTTTTCAGAACCAAATGCGAAGTGATTTCTGAAGTTCTCTGAATCAGAGCAAAATTCAGTGCAAATATTCTGTGTTCTTCTGAATCAGAAGATAATTCATAATGAATCAATGAATTAGCTCTGAATCAGACAAATTCAGTGAAAAATGTGAACTTAGAGTTAGGTACGGAGAGTGAATCAAATCTGGCTGAATTCATTTCCATGGCTTTAATCTTTTTTCTGTTCATTCGTATCGTATTCATTTGAAACCAATTTCTTTGAGGGGAAAGATACGTCGAATTAAATTTTTGTATTGATGATTAAATTAGGCCCAATTCACTCTCAAAAGAGGGTTTCGAGCGATCAGGGGATCGATTATTTCTGGCAAGTTAAAAACAATTTTTGCTGAAGCGTTCGGTAGCTTTGGTGTTTGATAGAAACTCAGCTTTTTTCCTGCATTATTTTACAGATGAAAATAAACTGTGAAAATGTCACTGTTGATTTTCTGAAAATATTTTGCTTTTAATTAAAATTAATTGCGAACAAAAATTAAAACAGCAAAATATCAACTGCATTATGCACAAATGAACAAATCGTTGATTGCATTTAATCTACAGCCGAATACAATTCCTATTGTGTAGACTTAACTTAGAAAAAAATCTGTTCGGAAGAGAATTAATGATGATGTCATTGTCGAGGACCGATTGTGTCGAGGTCAAGTCGCGCTGACACAATCTACCATAGAAGAAAGTGTACGCGGCGGCCGTTTGAAAACAAACGCCTTTTGTTGCTCGTTTTTTTCATTCTCAAAGTTAGTCGAGGACTGACCGATATTACTATGTTAAACTGATGAATTGAGAAGACAAATATAGTGTAACTTAACAGAAAGTGAAATAAAAAATTAGATTTAATTAGTAAAAAAGTGGTATGGATTTCGAAGATGTTCTTCTTGAACCGTTTTAACTTGCGGTTCTCATTGTTGGTTGCCTTAATAAAATTAGAAACCCTTATTATTTTCCGTTTTTTTTTATACGCTCTAATACTTTTTGAAGAAAAATCGAGGAAGTTTAATATCCAACTGATTTCACTTTTGCGATGATTAAAAACATATATGGACATCGCAGTTACAGAATCAGTTGAAAATAAACAATTTTTGTTAGTAACGATGAATCAATTCAATGGTTTGCAAAAAAAAACATTTGGTCTGTCTGTTGCTTTGTAAAATTTTGTGAGGAAATCATTCTTTTGTAAACCTCTTGTTTGTCTGCTCTGAAAGACGGCTCTAGCTCAGTGTCCACTTTTCGAGTTCCTATAGTTGCGAATAATGCAGAACCCAAAATTATGCTGCATTCGAAACACCTGTATAAATAATCTTGAATCTTATGTTCTGAATACACAACAAAATTCAATTCGTCTCAACTAAACAAAAAAACAGAACAGCAATATTTTCTTCAACCTGACTTTTTGTAGTGAAATGTAACAATTTCCGAAGCCACAAATTGAAGAAAAGCCGAAACAGTTGGCAGGATATTAGACTTGATTAAATTGTCGCTAGATCAAACTGTGGGGATTGAAAATTTTTAGCGCTCAAATTAACTGTTTTATTTTACTAGACAGTATTCCTCCATGCGATAAAGCCCTTATTAAATCTAAATTCCAGTATTTAAATAATTTTTACACAAGCAAATTTTTAGATCAATTTTTTTCGATTTTCAGAACAAAAAAGTCTATTTATTGTATACCTATCAGCTTTCACAAAACATCACTTCATAACTGAAATTTAATCACCAACAAAACTTTTCCCCCTATAAATCCTCTTCTGAATTTCTAAAACACCACTCACAGTGCTTTGTCTAAATTTGTGGCTGATGTCTGACCTGTGTTTGTTAAATCGAATGAATTTTGATAGCATTTGAAATAAACGCAAGGTTAACCTCCAAAACAGTATTTTTTAATTTTTTTCTCTGAGTAGATTTGATCACCAAATATGAAAAAGATGCTGCCTGAGTTTAGTTTTATGCACTGATCAAAAATCGAATGATCGACTAATCAACTAACCGACTAAAACAGACGCCCTCGCTAGCAATTTCTTTTGTAAAAAAATTGCAAGGTTTCTGAAATTTGATCTAAGGAACAAACTACCTTGCTTTGTCTTGGTGTTAGATTGATTTTTGGGGCTCTCGTAATTAAATTGTTATCAAAGATCAAATTTAATATTGCTTTCTCGTAAGCCTTCTTTAAATGAGCAATTCAATTTACTTCTGTGTCGTGGAGATTAGAGTTGAAAACTTATTTTTTCATGAATTCTCTCCAAATTTCTCTTGCATGGCTCTTATTAAATTTTAATTTTCAGAAAATCTATCTGGGAAGAAAATGTACTGACTTTCATCATGAACCAGCCTTTTTTGCCACCTAAAAGGTTATAATTTTTTTAAAGGAAATTAGAGGCAAGTAGTTAGTACCATTTTATTGAACCAGAAAAACCTATTTCAAATAATTGGTTTTCGTGTTTAGGTCATTGCATTTCGTTTAGCTTAGTCTCCAGAGTTCAAATGGTCGTATTTTGATTGAGAGTAAAATTCTTTTTTGTATGAAACTGCTTAAAAGCGCAGCCATTTATTAAACTTTAATAAATTAATTTAGTGAAATAATTTTTTGAATTTGAAAAAAAAATCAGTGGCTTGGTTGCCGTGCAGAGTGAGATTATGCTGTAGTAATTGATTTTTTGAAAAAAGTATCTAGTTTAATTTTTGATGTAGACTCCCTATTTTCATATCTGTTCTTTTCAATATCCTCGCTTCCAAATTGCTTAAAATTGATTTAAAATGCTCCCAGAAAGTACGCTACTTGAATTTCTTTTCGAAAAACGAACAAGATTGAGCTTGAAACTTATTCTATAACTTTGCTTTCGTTTATGTCTGCTGTTTCTGTTTCCGTTCTTGAAGTTCGCACTGATTATAAAAAAGAAAACTAAAATAAACTGAACCCGGACTTGAGTCGCAGAGCAATTCAGCGCTGAACCAGCACATTTCAAGAGTAAAACCTGAATTCAGTAATGAAACATTGTGTTTTCAGAATAATTTAGGTTTCTTTATGTGCAGTATTTCTTCATTATGTTTATATTGAGGTCATAGAGTTCGCCAAGGCTAAATTTATCCTGTATAGTCTGAAAATTACTTATGCCCCAAAATTAATTCTGAGCAGAATAAAGTCATACTTTTGTAGCTTATATCTGGTAATTACTATAGTAGTATACACACTATTTATATTTAAGCTAGTTTGTAGGCAATTACCACAAAGCCCATTTAGCGCAGTGGTTACGACTCGCTACGCAAATTAGATTTCACAAGCACCCACGCGGAAGTTCGAATCGCATATGAAGCCAATGTTGTTGGCGGGAGTTAAGCTGAACATATTATTTTTCAGGACGTAAATTTTACTAAAAATTCAGACTAGCCAGTGTAAATTGTGACATGAACAGAGTACTGGTCATCCTAAAAAACAGAATGTCTTTAGACTGATTCAGCGCTGATTTGCTCTGCCACCAAACTCCGGGAACTCAACTGAGCAATTTTTGCAATAAAAACATTTAATTTTTTGCGAGAAAGTCAAGACTGTTTTTTGAAGAAAAAAGGACAGAGAGAAACAACAGTTATAAGTTTCTGAAAGGCACCAAGATGATAGGGCATAGCAGCGAAAATTGAACATTTTACTAACCATAGCAATTTCACTCAAGAATTTGAACTGTATTATTCCAATACTTTCAATCGAATCATCGTAGCTAATAGACTGCTGGTAAGAGTCATAATGGTCATTATGGTCATAATGGTCATATTCAAGTGAATCATTGTAGTACGCAGAATTATTTCTCTCCATTTTACGAATAGCTCTTAAAAAATCGAAGTGTGGAAATGAAAATGAAAAAAATAAATCACGTTTGACTACCCTTGACTTTCGTTAAGATCCCAGGAAAAGCATTAAAATAAGATCAGATATATTAATAACCTGGAAATAATGGCTTGATCAAAACTTCACATCTTTTCAGAGCTGGTAAACGCCTAGTTTTTGCAGAGCTAGATAGCTTGCTCCCAGTTTGTTTAATCATCAAGTTGTTTATAATTGGCAAAAATTGTGGGAATCATTAACGATGAGTTTTTTGTTGTATGACCGTGCTGTATTTCAATTGTAGTCACTTCATCAAAATTTATCATTTTTTACCTCAGAACAAGATTCATAGCTTGTTCAGTTGTTAGTGTTGGTAAAAAAGTTTCAATACATTTTTAATTACATTTCAATGAATTTGAAATGTATTGGGGCGCTGTCTTTTCTTAAGATCTGTTCACACATTTTCATGCATTTTGCAGTCAAATTGGAGTGTTGATTTTGGTAATGCCGAAACAGGAAGTGGAGCGAAAAAGCGAGTGGTTTTGCGGCGTGAATTTTTGAAGAAGAGTGAGAATACGGTGTTTCAACAAAAGTCCGCTTTCTCGCAAGTGATTTTTTGTTCACATGCGGCGATTTCACTTTGATTTTTACTGTTTTTTCAATTTTTTGGATGGGTTTTTTTTCGAAATGGTTTTCCCAATCCATTCATAGTTATAGTTCATTCTAGGCCTATTTTTTAATTTGAAACAAATTTTCCTTTCTTGCTGGTGGTTTTTTTGTTCACATGCGGCATTTTGACATTGATTTTCTGTTTTTTTTTTAATTTTTTATCTGATTTTTTAAACATGGTTTTTTTTTCAATTCACTCATAGACCGTTCTAGATCTCCTTTTTTGTTTAGTCAATGAAAGTTCTTTGAATTGATCGTCAGGATTTGTCCTGCTATGCTTTTATTTTGTGGCGCGAAATATATTTGATTCTGAACTGTTATGAAGCAGTAAGCAAAAGTATAGAGCTAAGGCTCCACTTCACTTTGTTTGGCAATTGACCTCCAATACATTTTAATTCACTGTCGTTCAAAAAAAACAGCAGTTAAATAAACTATTGTTAAAATAATACGTTATTGATCAATTAACATTACGAAACCTGCTTCATCGTTAGACAGCAATTTTGTTACGCTGTTTTATCACCGCGGATACTATAAAACAATGTCTCTGTGGTTTGATTTGAAAATTTTTCACAAAAACGACAAAAGATTGAAAAAATAGAAAATTTTTACAGAACACAATAAAAATGTTTTAGGAGGCGATTTGCTGAGCTCTCTTTTTCCCTTGTCAAGACGTTATTAAAAATTGTGGCTCAAAAATAAATTTGAAAGGCCTGTGCAGCAAAAGAATCAGCTAAAACTTACTGTTCTTTCTTATATCAAACACAATTTTCTTTGTTCGGTTATGGTGTTCTATTTTAATGGTAATGAGAGCTTTAATTTTTTTCTCAGGAAGATTGTTGCTTAGCCAGCGAACAATACTTTAAGAGAAATGAAAAATGGTAAGACCTTATAACGAAATTTAAAATCTCTTCCGAAATCTGTCGGCTAAAAAAATGAAGAGAACTGAAACCAATGTTTATAACGAAATGAGTTTATTCCAATCTATCTCATTCTAATTTCTAATAACATCTAAATATTACCGATCAGAAAAAAAATTTTTGTAGTTCATCAAATTATGCATATCAGTGCATAATTTCAAGCTAATTTTTCAAAGA
Organism: Convolutriloba macropyga; assembly: GCF_964194025.1. Classification (NCBI taxonomy): domain Eukaryota; kingdom Metazoa; phylum Xenacoelomorpha; order Acoela; family Convolutidae; genus Convolutriloba; species Convolutriloba macropyga. The sequence goes on from NC_134477.1 coordinate 2,014,233, forward strand.
TGTATTCAGCCAATTTTATTTCATTGAAAATTGACCAAAAAAATTTGAATAATTCGTAACTTGTGTTGGTTTCTGTGGCTTCTCAAGTGTGCGTAATTTTGGTGTAAATGGTATAATTGTTCTGCAAAACACAAACCACTTCGTTGTTAATGCTTCATTGCCGAATCAAAATCAATTCATGAAGTCTAATTGTTGAATAATTCCATTCAAGTGTTTTCTTCAAATCTCAATTCTACATCAGGTCAATTTTTAAAAGAAGGGGAATTTTCAAAAAAACTTTCTTTCAATCTCATTTACTTGATCATAGACTATCTAATTTCGCATCTATTGAAAACTTGTTTGATTAAAAATAGCTTTCCGCACAGGTCAGATTTTGATGAATTACAAAAAAGTTTTTACATCAAGTTTTAAGTAACTATGAAGTTAGGAGAAGAATGTTCATCTTGTATTAACTGCCAAGTTGAATCGCTAACTTTAGATCTTACAACTTGAATTTCTAGTCTACAAAAACATCACTGCAACACCTCATCGTGCACTTTTATGCTCTATAAAGCAAAAGCTGGTCCTCCTCGCCAGCTACTTTGCAAGGGATGATAGAAATTTGAAGGCGATGACTTAGGAAAAGTTAAAAGAGTGCGATCCTCGAATCTTGAAAATGCCTTTCACTATTCAAATGGATACTTTTAATTTTATATTGGGAGAGAATTTTAAAAAGAGCTAGAGAAGGTGTTCATCGGAAAAAAAGCTTAAAAAAGCATTTCTTATAAGTAGAAAACCACGATAAAATGTCGATCGATCGAAAAAAGGACTTTGATCGATCTTGTCTAATGAAAATCATTAAAAACAACGATTTATTAGATGAGAAAAACGAAATTCCTCAACACGGGTAGTGGTAAATCATATCTAAATTTATTATCAATTATATTAAAGTAAACCGCCTCTCTAACTTATACACAACGTCTCTCTCAGACTTTATTTTTTTATATTACCATCCATACTCTTAGCACCGTCCTTTCCTATAAATAACTTTTCTTTTTTCCTCCTCAAATATTTTGATGTTCATTTTTAAAGCTAACAAATGGCCAAAGAGATCAGTTGCAGAAATGCTTCCCTTGCACAATTGGCACTTTTTATTTCTGACCTTTATTTGAAAGTTTCCTTTATTTGGGTGGCTTTCAAAAAAGTTTTGAGGCTGGAATTTTAATCAGATGGGGAAATTCTTGAATGCAAGAAGATCAAACAAATTTGAAATCTTGGATTTATCTCTGCATAATTCTACATTTGTTCGATTCTTCAAAATCTTGAGACAAGTTTCGATCCGAACTTGACATTTCTTCAGCAAGTCATTGGCAGCGATCTGAAAAATCTTGAGACAAGTTTTGATCAGAGTTTTTGCAGTTGCATTTCTTTCATTTGTATCTAAACAAAGAAGGCGCCATTGTGATGATTTGCCTTCAAAACCCTCCAGAATGAAATGGAAAGCAAAGAAAATGTCAGCACTGCTATGAAACTGCAATCACGAAACTCGTCGAGTCATAAATAAAGCAACATTAATTGCAAATTTTTTCTTTACGTTAAAAAAATGGTTTCCGCGTTTTAAAAAGAGGCATTTTAGTTTGATATATGCTCAAATCAGACATGATTTGGTCAGATTAACAAAAAATATCTGCAAAAATTACAGCTAATTTTTGAAATGCATTACTTAAAAATGAGTTTCTTCGAAACTCTACTTCGCCTATTAACTTCTCAATAATCAAGACTTCTTTCTTAAGACGTGGAACACTGATTTGTCGAACCAAGATGAGTATTTTACTGGAAAAGTATTGATAAAATTTTGAAACTCGAGCCTTATTACGTTTGATTGGCTGATTTTGCGAAATGTTTGATTGAAATTACAGCCGGCAATTTAAAGACCCAAAACCGGCTTTTATTTTGTTGGAATATTTTATTACAGGGTTTTCGATGTTCAGCTGCAATCATTGCTGCACTTGTGAGCTTCTTTGGTTTCCCGGAGGTTGGTGCCAGAGTAAGTCAGCCCTGAATCCATATAGAGACATTCTGTTTTTCAGGATGACCAGTACTCTGTTCATGTCCCAATTTACACTGGCTAGTTTTGATTTTTGAGTCAAATTTACTGCATGAAAAATACTATGCTCAGCTTAACTCCCGCCAACAAGGTTTGATTAATATATGATTCGAATTTCCTTGTGGGTACTTGTAACATTTAATTTGCGTAGCAAGTCGTAACCACTGAGCTAAATGGGCTTTGTGGTAATTGTCTACAAACTAGCTTATATGTAAATAGTATGTATACTACTTTATTAATTACCAGTTAAAAGCTACAAAAGTATGACATTACTCTGCTCAGACTTATTTTTGGGGTATGATTAATTTTTAGACTGTACAGGATAAGTTCAGCCTGGGCTAACTACATGATCTCAATATAATTATAACGAAGAAGAACTGCACATAAAGAAGCCTAAAATGTTCTGGAGATTCAATGTTTCAGAACTGAATTCAGTTTTTACAATTGAAATGTGCTGATTCAGCGCTGAAATGCTCTGAGACCCACGTCCGGGTTCATAGTAGGACTCCAAAGATTAGTTATAGATATTGCTCCTCTCGTATTTTCAGCAATCGTGGTCGCAAATTCAACCCAGGTGAGGGGTTACAGACTTGAATTTTCATAAATAAGAGGGTTCGAAAAGAGAACAACAATAGCCCTTTGGCGCAGTTTCATTGTTTCATCGCTTATAATTCTTCATTTCTTTGCAAGTTTGAGTGATAAGCTCATAAATAAAACTAAAGAGCTCGTTAGCGCAACTGTATGGCTGTTTGACGTTCGACCGGTTGCAGAAGCAAAAGAAAACTAGAGTGACCTCTAAGAGTTAATCTACACCATTGAAAAAGAAGTGGATCAGAAAAAAACCCTACCTCTTAAGTTAAACAGTTTATCATTTTTAACTTGAATTCGTTTAAAAATCGAATTAAGTTCTGTGCTTGCTTTTTTTACGTGCAATTGAGACTGCCGATGAATAGGTGTAGGGCATTTAATACATCCTGATGGTTGAAAGTGATAACATATATAAGTCATTAGCATTCAAGCAAAAAAATTTTGGGAAAAAAATCAGGCATTTTTATTTTCAATCAATCCGTTTTTGTTTGTATAATCCATCAAACTGCTATTCAGCCCCTTTTTAAACGCAAATCAGCTATCTTTAGGGGCTATTTTTCCTATGCACGTTGATCTTCAAGTCTTCGACTTTTGAAATGGATTGAGAAAAGAATCCGTCGCCAAAGGAATTTAACGTTGCTTTCGTGATTCCTCTAATCTTAAGTTTCATTAAACTTCATCCATTTTGAAGTGTGCAGCCCAAGTTTGGAAATGGGGACATCTGATAATCTAGACTGAAATAAACCGTGAAGAGAAATACTAAAGTCTCAACCGAACCGATAGATCGCACAAATTGAATTTTTCCAACAAACCTGCTGTACACGGTCTAGGTTTTGTGTTGAATTTTCGAAATGTGATAACGTAAGTAAGGAGGTGTTTAGAAATCAAGAAAAATTCATTTTTTTTTGCATAACTATTTTTTTAAATCTGAAAACTGACTGAAATGGGAAAATTTGTAAATTCAAAAAATGGTCGAAAACTTGAAGACCTATTTGTCTCCAGTTGTTTTCAAATTTTTCTTCTGACTTTGAACGAGAAAAACTATAGCTAGCTGAATAGCATAAGCAAAAGTTTGAAAAACAACCAACCGAAACAAATTCGCGTATTTGAAAAAAATTTGCATAATAATTTTTTAGAAAAAGAAGACAGCTTTACTTTAAATTCAAGCGTGGTTGTTCTTTTGTCTTTTAGTAGAAAGGGCATCGTCTAAATCTTCGGATCAAGAATTATTGTTATTTAAGCAGTACGTGATGCAACTGAAGTTACAAATAAAAAAAAAGAGCATATGAACATTCGTTTCAGAACTGGAAGAACTCCAATACTTGATCCTCAGAGCGATATAAGCTTTTCTCAGAGTACTACTGTTTTTTAGATATGTCCTGTTTCAGCATTCAGGGAGTTTAGAATTCAAGGATAATGTAGTTTACTTTTTCGATCTAAACCTACGTTTAGAAAAATTAATTTAGAATCTTTAAGAAAATTAAAATGACTGAAATAGGAAACCTAAAATGACTCAAATAGGAAACGGAAGTTTTCTTCTGACTTTGAACGAGACAAATAAGAGCTAACCGGAAAATATAGCTTGATTTTCGAAAAATAGACAGCAACAAACCAGTTTCCACAATTGAAAAAGCACATAATCCGATTGAGATAAAGACGCTACCTTTATTGGCCTGCTAACTGCTGGCTGTTATTCTAGTTTATTTGGTTCTACTTCAATTGTAGAACTTAACTTTTTGCAGCTTTTTGCGTGTTTATTATTATTCGTATGCTAAATGAACGGAGACTTTTAGATATTCGGTACAAAATTTTTTTCATTTCAGAACTTCTTCTTCCATATTTTTCATGCCGATACCTCACAGAATTTGAAAATATCTTCTGTTATATTACGAGTTGGAATTTCGGCAAACTCACTTTCAATGGTACAGGTTGAAAGTGACTTTTGTGAATTATTATTACTGAAGTAAAGATGCGGTTGGCATTAAGGAGAAAATTACAGTAAAATATGTTTCAATGCCTGAAACTATGATTGAAATGGGAAATATTTTTCTAACTTTGAACAAGAACACCTAGAGTTAGATGGAAAATTTAGCCTATATTTTGAAAGGCAACCAAAATGAACAAATTTGCATATTTCTAATAATTCACATAATCTTCCTGAGAAAATGACGCTACCTTTACTGGCCTGCTAACTGCTGGATGTTGTTCTAGTTTATTTTTTTTGTACTTCATTTGAAGAACAGCAGTCCTAAATTTTTGCATGTTTCTTATTCATTTGTCGGTTAGTAGAACGGAAACTGTCTATGCAAACAAGATTTTTATTTTTCAGCTGTATGTTTTTCAATTGAAGTCTAAGTTGAAAAAAAAAACAATATATTTTACGACTTGAAGGTTTTCATAAATTTGATTCTCAAAGTTGTAAAACGTTTTCTCAAACCCATGCCGTTTTCTAAATCTATTCTGTTTCAACCACCAGTTTGGTCGGCATACAAGTACTACACAGCCCAGGTGCACATGCTATTTTTTACACAGTAACGTGCTATATGGGAACATAAAGTTTGTAGCGGGGGGGGGGCATGGGAGGAGGAGGGTGGAACATAATTGATCCCGTTTTTAAACCTGTTTCAGGAGAAGTAGGTAATTCGCTGCGAACCTGCGTAGTATAATTGTTGATACACAGCATAATGTAAACCAGGGCTAATATAGGTTAGAGAAAAGCCCCAATTAGAATTAACCAGGTTTTTATACCCCTTTTGCATCTCAGGTGTAAAGCATATGATTTTTAATGTTAAGTAACACCTCCAAACATCTATGTAGAATCGAACAGCTGTTATAGTTATAGTATTCAGAAAAGGCCGAGCAAAAGAAAATTAAGAAGCTTTTTTTTGTAAATCAAATTGACCAAACCAAATTTTCACTCAGGGTGTAATGGTATGTCAAGTTGTGTTTTCCTTTCTGAGTTGGTTCTCCTGTTATTTGTGCTTCGCGAATGCAACTGGAGCAGAATGTAAACAGAGGCTTCGAGTTATACTTGAAACAGCAGATGAAGAAGACGCAGGTAGCTTTCCTATCAACTGAATGAGAACCCTAGTCGAACTCCGACGCTCATCTTGCAAAAAGAATTCGACGCCTATCTTGCGATAATCTTAAAATCTCGACGCTTATCATGCAAGATTCTTGCATATCCGACGGCTATCTTGCAAGAACTTGCAAGATTCTTGCAAGATCTTGCAAGATAGCCGTCGGTATTAGACTAGGGAATGTCCCGTGATCAAATTCTACTTTCAAACGCTTAATCGAATAATCATCTTTTTTTGAAAAAAAATTTATCCAATGTTACACACGATTCAACACAATGCCAGTCATATTTAATTTTGGCTCTTTGGTGTATCCAGCAAAATCGGCAATAATTTTAATAGCTTGTTATCAAAAGTGATTAACATATTAATTAACTCGTATTTTCTGTAGTTTCGCATTATTTCGTAGCTAGTAATTTAACTCATCTTAACAACTTTAACAATCTTGCCAATTCATAATTAATTGTCTTTGATAAAGTGTAATTTTACAGGAAATTCATTGAAATATTTCCATGCTATAATAATCAAAAACAGCAGTTTAATATGCTACGTGAAAAAAGAAACCACAGACGCACAATCATCATCTCGCCTTGAGTTCAGACCTTTTTCCTCAGTAAAACCTCTGCCCAATTTTAACCCAGTTTCACTTATAAAAATATGCAATTTTGCTTCACAAATGAGCCCCTGATGAGCCCTGAAGCAAAGTTCTGTCACAAGATATCTGCGCAGCATGATCCTGTTAAATGTCTTTTGAGAATTATTATAGCAATTATAAGTCAAATTGTATACCAGAAAGAGATATTAAACTTGCAAAAATTCACATATCGTTAAACAAACAACTAAGTGAAAAAATTGTAATGAATTAGAAGGCCCGATGAGACCTCCCATTAAAGAGACCACTAGACAAGATGAACATAAAAAATCAATTAACCGCAAAAATTAATTACAACCGAAACTCGATGTCTATAATTAAAAAACAAAACACTTAATAACGAAATCAGAATCACATCAGATAAAACCTTAACTGAGCAAAGTAACTTGTACGTCATTAGATATGATATGAGACCGCTACGTAATGAACCTCGGTAACAGCTCGACACAGAAAAGTTCCTCTTTTTGGAAAACAATCAATTTCAATGTGATTAAAACCCATGCGTATCAACTCATCTCGCTGCGAAGTTTAATTTTCTACCTTACTGGAAGCAATTGAGGCCACTCATTATCCATAATATGTCAGACAACTACAAAGAACGATAAAAACAGCAAAGACGAAAAAACAATTAAATTTAGCAAGAAAACGGTCTCACAATCAATAAAACCGTTAGCTACTCTCTGGAAACATTACAAATAATTAATTCCGCATTTTCGCAACGCCAAATTGGCCACCCCATTAAGGTGATAATTTGTCAAACAAATAAAAAAAACTAATTCAGAATTTTTTGATGAAAATGGGTAATATAAAAGCCAAGAAACAATTAGCTGAAAAAAAAACAATTAATGAGATTGCATTTTGTTTTAATGGAAAAACGATGCGTCCCAACGTTAAATAGACCACGCTTTAAATTTAGCAGAACCAAGATAAATTTGACAAAGATCAAAAAGTCATTGATAACAAAACAAATAACTGTTATAACTAATGTTAAAAAGTAAAACAAACCATAAGCTTTCAACTCACAAAAACAGGTTAACTGGCAATCCTTCACAAAGTCAACTGTGATGTGCCTTCTTTTAGTGAGACTGAATCTTATGACAAAAAATAACGGCAAGTACGACCAGAACTCAAAAATTCACAAATAATTTATCGAAACCACAGTGTTGAAGCCATTAAAATTATGAGGCATTGAAAACCATAAAAAAGAATCAATTCAGAAAAAAAAGAAATTGAATTCATCGTTTGGGCTCACTTTGATTTTAACTGGGTTTCATGAATGAGTTTAAATGGCTTAATTGTTGTGCGAAAAGGACATCTACAACATGAACAACAAAAATTGACGGCGTCGAAAACTCACGAAACTCATCTAAAAACACCTTCTAAAGCCCTAAAGCCATTAATCAAAATGACCGACGGCAAAATTAACGTTCGGTAGATTAAATTTTCCTGAGACTTGCCAAAAATGAGATTAAATTGTTTGTTGACGACAATGAGAACAAAAATTATGAAATTCAAAAACACATTTTAATTCTTTTGAAAAAAATTTTATCTGAAAGTCAATAAAACCATTAGCTATAACCAGAAATCGCTAAATAAGTTCATGTAAAAATGAGTAGAAAACCATTAAGGACTTTGATCGTTAAGAATATGCTTAAAGGCATCAAAAAGAACATTTAGATGAAAAAAATATATTTGAATAAAATTATAAGCTATTTAATAGCAATTGTAAACACGATCTCTTACGCAATCTTTTTACAACCGTTGGAGTTGTCATTAATGTGATACTTTGAAAAAAGAAGAAAAGGACACAAAGATCTAGCAAATATGCAAAAATCACAATTTTTTATAAATTTTCATAGAATGAAAACCAAGAAATCCTCTGTTAAAACTAAAACCACTATAAAGAGAACTCTTTTCATTTTCTTGGATATTGTTCCGTCTTGAATATATTGAGACCAATCTACATGTGGGCAGAAATATGATTAAAAACCAGCAAAGTATAAAAATTAAGTGACATTTTCTTAAAACGAATATAATCAAAGTGACAACAAGCATTAGATAACAACTGAAAAAATTGCATAGGTTAATTCAAACAAGAAAAATCTAATTGGGTTTTTGATTAACCAGACGAAGTCACCAGACTGCACAAAGAAGAACCACAGAAAGAAAAACAGAATAAATATATTAAATATTACGAAAACACATAGTCAAAGCCATAAAAACTATGAGCTTCTCTCTGAAGACATAATATGTTTTTATTTGGCCTTCTAATAACGGAAATAGGATTTGTAATGCATTGGAATTTGATTAGAAACCAATTTAACAACACAAAAACCAAAAATTTGGTAAAAAGACCGCGCCCGATATAATCCGAAAAGTTATAGATTATAAGAATACAAGATGAGTGCGAACCTAACCTTGATTATGCTGCGCTTCTAAAAGACACTCTTAACTATAGCAAATGTTTGCAGATAGATCAATTAGCGAATGAAATATCTCAATAAATCAAAAACAAATGAAGCATTTTTTATAATTATTAGAAAAAAACTCAAAAAACCAGCGAAATTTTAGGTCCAGAGGTCTCCTATAGGAAGCAAAGTACAACGCTCCACTTTTTGGGTTTTCAAAGATTGTGCCAGTAGATTTTTGGACTCTAATTCTGGCATATATGAAACAAAGTGGGATAAAAAAAATGTTTTGGAGCCATTTTGATGAAAAAAGTCTCAAATTTTTAAAATTTAGCAAAAATATTGACCAAAGGACCCGTATAAAACCAATCAACCAGCCTCATTTGTCTTTAAACGTGAAAATAAAAACGTTGTTGTTGACATTTTTAATAAACTCCGGGAAAATTGACAAAAATTTTGTCAAAATTTCGTAAAATTTGAATAAAATGTGAATAAAAACAACGTAAGTCCGTCTACTATTAACGAAACTTTAAACCTCGATAACTCACTGTAGAAAGCGAAAATCAGAAAAGTCTTTTTAATTCCATATTCTACGCTGGACGAGCTTTCTAATGATACCAGTCATAAATCTCTTCGATCTGTGAAAATTGACTGAACAAAAAACCCATTTGAGAATACAGTTCCTCCCCCCAAAACTGGGTCGGAACAATTATGAAGACTGGATCGAGTGAAGCACCAGACATTCACTAAAATCTGGTTGCAGTTTTTGTTTCTCTTATTACATCTGGACTAGAAAACCGGTTGAAAAAATATGTCATTTCAAAATCCTTCTCAAGAAACAATTAAGTTGAGTGATGTATATGCAGGCTTTTCAGCAAGCTTATCAATTTCAAATTTGAACTTGAGAAAGCAATTAATTCAGTTTCAAGCCCCCATATTTCTTATCTTTAGCCACGTTCACAAGTTTCTTTTTTATGGCCCATAAGAACAAACGAGGATCTTTCGATTTGGTCTGAAATATTTACAAAAAAGTCTTAGGTTACTTGTATACCCAAAATCGTGAACTTTATTTACATTTATCAGTAAAAACGAGAAACAATATCTATGCTGTTATTTCTAACCACTGTCAAGTTAAGGATTTTTTGCCGTCGACAACAGATGCATAAAGTAAAAAAAATGGTACGAAGTGATGTACGTGTTGTCAAAATTAACGGCCCGAATGGCCAAAAAAAAAACAAAATGTAACTTCTGCAACAAAATTTTAAAGTGAGTTAGGTTCTTTAAACTCTAAATGGTTTTATTGATTAGCCCAGAGCAGTAAAGTTGTCTTCGAAGAATTTAAACTCAAAAATTAATATGTGAGCCGAGAGTTTTATGTCCTGATGTTGCTAGGAACCTCGGGGGATGTCGATGTGATGTTTTTGGATATTTTAAAGTTCTCCACTACTATCAATCGCGTAACGACAGACATGACCACCTACAAAAAACCACTGCTGCCCGGGCGAATTTTTACCCGAATTGTTGAGTTCTACGACATGGATTCAGACGCTAGTTGGAATCTCTCAGTATTTTCAATTATGCTCAATGGCGGAAGTGAATGGAAACTGAACAATGTCTTGATTCAAGATGGAGCCAGAACCCATCTTTTCGAATGGAATGACTGGATAAAACCAGACACACGGACTGAGACACTCTTGACTTACGTCGACAGTTTCGATGACAAGGTAAGTCTTTTTTTTGGCCTATGACGCGTTTGGAAACATTGCATTTAAGTAAGCAATGAGCGTGGGGGGGGGGGGGACTAACTGCACGACTTAAGAGAGCGGGGCAGGGGGTGAGGGGAGCAAATAATGGTTTTAGTATCTACGAAGAATCGATTGTGCCCTAGATCTAACCTACGCTCAATTTGGTTCCATTAGTTTGGCCAATACATGAGTTGGACGTGTTTGTGGAAACCCGTACCTAAGGTTCAGTGTCAATCAGTACTGATTCAGAACAATTTCAGAAAAATTTCAGGATTTAGTACTGATTCAAAAGGATTTCAGAACCAACTATGAAGTGCTTTCTGAATTTATCTGAATCAGAGCCAACCAAATTCAGAGAACATAATCTGTATTCCTCTGAATCAGAAGATAATTCAGAATGAATCACTGAATTAGCTCTGAATCAGACAAATTCAGAGCAAAATGTGACCTGAATTAGATTCTGACTCAGTACTGATATCAACTAAGAGTTTGCCACGGGAAAGAAAGCAAAAAACGTTAATAAATATCACACGGGCCATCTTTAATCCACCTTGGATAAGATTAGGTCATGTAAAAAACCGTTGTTCCGGATTTTTCATTATCAGTTAGTAGAGCCCGATATTTAGCCAATGTCCTACCTAGTCGGGCTGCACGTGATCAAATTATCTTTGACCTGATCTTTAACATTTTTTTGTATTATCCGCTTGAGTGGATCCCGCTCCTGAACCCAACTGTCATGCATAACAGTACTGAAACGTTGTAGTCTGGTTATAAATCGCTGGCTCAGGACTGTTAAACTGTATACTGTGTGTGTCTTTGTAACATCACTATGTGCAGTTTAAAAATCAGAGAATTTATTTCTGACTGAGTATGTTTTTGACTTTCCCGGGTCGAGGTGTCACCGCTAAGAATCGCTAAAAGCTGTAAGATTTGCGGTGAATTTGGGTAAAATTGTAAGATTTTCGTTCAATGCGATGAATGCGGTGAAAAAAAACTTTTATGCGGTGAAATTTTTTTTTCACCGCTTAAGCGGTGAAAGAAAATTTTTCACGGCTACAGGCAGGATGCGGTGAAAAAAATTTTCACCGGTACCAGCAGAATGCGGTGAAAAAATTATTCACAGCTAAAATCGCAAATCGGATCTTTTCCGTTTGTGCCCCCCCCCCAAGCTTAGTGGGCGCATATTATTTGCACCCCCCAGACGCACGTGCAATATTTTTACATAGTGATTTACTATGTAATGGCACGTGCTCTGTAACTGAGGGGCGCATAACGTACTGGGGGGGCACAAACAAAAAAGATCCCGCAAATCTTACAAATATTCACCGCGCTAATTTCAACGCTTATCTTATATTCACAGGAAATATCTGTAAAGTAAGTCACAGATGGCGCAGTGGATTACGAAGTTGGTGACACGCATCAGGTAGAGGTGCGAAGCCTTGTTCGGCAGATTCTTTTTTGTAAGAATTCCGGTGAATGCGGTGAAAAAAAATTCACCGCTAAGAACCGCAAAAATTCACTGCATTCAACGCTAAAAGATGCGGGCGCTTTCCGGTGAATAAAGTTTTTTTTCACCGCTATTCACCGCTGATCTTACATTATTTTTCGGCCAACCCTCGAGCCGGGTCTTTTGTTTTACATAACGTTCCTCAAAAAACATAGAAAACAGGTAAAAATTTTGAAAAAATAAGTTTTGAAATTTTGTGCGATGCACATTGAACATGATAACATCTAAAATCTTAAAACATAGCTAGTAATTTTTTATCATAACAAAAAAAGTCCACCCATACTGAGAAAAAATGACGAAACCGACATAAGAAACGTCGTTTTTCTTCTTTTTTGTCCGTATCGTCGATAATATATGTAAGAAAGGTCGATTGTTGTCGCGTTTGTTAGTATTGATGTTGTTTTATATCAGAAAAGTCGATAATCGCCGTTTTTGTCGTTGTCGTCAATCTCGTTCCTGGGTCAGATGAAAAAAATTTTTGGTGAGTTTGATGGATAGAAGGTCAGATTAATGATATCAGACCAGCTATGGGTAGAACATTATCACTTGTACTCTAAATAAAAAATAGATGATATAATCTGATCAGGTGAAATTTGTGCAGGGGAAATTTGCAATTGTGCCCAAAACCTGTTACATGCAAGTCATTCAGAAAAATTCTCGGCAACTAGCTCGCGACCCACGTTTGAAAGACCCCGCTTCAACCCTACTTAAACCCCATTTCAACCACTCTTCGTTAGAAAAAGGGAAAGTGAGGAAAATTCATGTAAACACAAAAATATTTGAAGAAGTCGAGAAAAGAAGATGGAAAGATCCCGTTTTTAAGGCCTTTAATTTGTGATTTTTTGTCCCTATGCTCAAAATTTTTTTTAGATGTTTCTCTCCTTCTGTCGATGCGCAGAATATGTGTACCTTCAAACATTGCGACATGAAAACTTCTGTCTTTAAGATTGCAAGGACTTATCAGCGCAGGTTTTGGCGTTTTTCGTTAGGGGGTCGAGGATAATCAACGCTTTTTGTGTTTGAAAACGAAAAAAGAAACCAGCGTTCTGTGCGTTTCAAAACGGTAAAAACCGACACTTTTTTATTTACAAACCGAAGACCGATAACCGATGGTAATACAATTTAAGAGCGAGGAAAACCGACCATTCTAAAAACTTTAATCCGACGATAACCAATGGTATTTACGCTTTAAAACCGACGCTAACTGGTATTTCTTACGTTTAAAATTAACGATAACCGACGGTTTTTGCGTTTCAAAACCGACGAATACCTGTCCTGTGGTTCTTACGTTTTAAAATCGACGACAAACGACGCTTCTTCGGTTTCAAAATGACAAAAACGGATGCTTCTTGTGTTCAACTCAAAATGGAGTAGTGCCTGAATCGACAAAGAATTTACATCGAAAAGTGGCCATTTTTGTTTCAAATTTTTTCACCATCGCTACCAAGAGAAATATCTCACAATAGTCAATATGCAAGCTGATTAAAACTGACATTCTACTGAGAGAAATTTGAGATTTAATTGTATCATTTCTATCCGGTTTTTGACCATAAAAATATTTTATCAGGTGCAGGAAATTGAAGTATAACACCCTATTCTAATTGGAAAAAACTCACACAGGAAAAAGCACCAATATTAAAACATTGCAATACGGTCGTTATGATTTGTTTGTTGGGATAACTTTTTATCAATTCCAACCGGCCGCAGAGGCATAGCAGCTGATCAAAATTCAACGAGGCGGTTTATTAACGTGGAGGAAAAATTCCTTGGGCTTTTTCCCCAAAAGTTGGTGGGGAATTTTTCTTTGTGAGTTCTTTTTGGATATTAAGGCTTCAAAACAGTTACCTTTAGTGTTGTTTGTTTGCATACGGTTCTCTGGATACTAATCTTAATTTGAGTTGTTTTTGGTTTTTGTGAGCAAAAAATATCTGGGATTTTGTTCTTAGCAAGCAGTGAAAAACGAATCAACTCAACCACCGATTCTGTATAACGGAGAAAAAGAGAATGACAGTCCCCTAAAATCATAAAAATGTCACACTTCTTTCCGAGAATTAACGAAAACCATGTTTACATAGCATAAATCAAGGTTAAAGAGCAGAAACCACGATGCAGATAGTTTTTTGTACACTATAGTTTATATGCAAAAACAGGGTTGAAAGCGTTTCATCGTTTTCTTGAAAAGCCGCTATTTAACCTGAGTTGGGTTGAAACTATAGAAATATATTGTGTTTTAACCTCAGCATGCTCGCCACCCTTTGATCTGACTTGCCTGGATATGTTTTTAACATTTAAGGTTGAACTGTCTCCCCCTTGTCCGAACAACAGTGAATCAGTGATTGGAGTTGAAGGCAGGTGTTTCGAGTATATTGAAGAAGAGCAGGGTTTTGAAGAGGCAATTGACACGTGCACAAACAAGTAACGTCTCTCTATCTGTCAGAATATTCTAGAAACTTATAACCACATTGTCTAACACCATGTGTAAATCACTATTCATCACATTTGAACAAACGTTAGGTAGAATTCAAGTCTGTGCCCAACAAGCACTCAAATTTTCGGTCTTGTCGCAATTTGCGAACATGCGATAAATTCTGGAGGCTTATGGGGACTGTGTTAGGACCTCTTATTCTTCTGTTATATGTCAACGATTTTTCTGAAAAGCTGGAAGGTGAAAAAGATATTGTTCAGTTTGAGAATGACACTAGAATTATATGCAAATTTGAACGTAATGAAAATATTCGCCAAAAAATTGAAAAAAAATTAGAACAAACAGACAAATACATGACAGAGAATCAACTCACTTTAAATGCCGATAGAACATAGATGTTATTCTTTACAAATCAAACTAATTCGGATCCTGTGTTTTCTTTTATAGGCAAAGTTATCAAAGCAGCTCATGCATGTCGTTATCTGGGAGTACAAATTGATTCAAAGCTAACCTTTGGAAATCACCTGAACTCAGTTTTAAGCAAAATGGCTAATGCAATTCGTTCTTGTAAGAAATCAAATTCCTTTGAAAGTAAGAATTGATGTTTTCAAGTCAGTTGTATTCTCTCATCTTTCCTTCAGCGGAGTATTCCCTCAAACTCTTACAGCAAAAAAACATAAACCGCATATAAAGGCAAAATAATTGGGGAATAAAAGTTTGTTATTTTCGACAAAAATTTGACCACTCCATTGATCTTCTCATTAAGAATCGTATCCTGCCAGCCGAATTGCTTATCTCAAATGTTAGCCTAATGAAGCTACAAACAGATATAAGACACTCGGAAATATCCAAAAACTTTAAAATGTTTACTAGTCGCCATAACGCTAGACAAACAAGAGAACAAATCAAATTATTATAAAAAAGAAAACGAAAACGAAGTGGAGTAACAAATCTTTAATCTTGAAAAGCGTTCAAAAATGGAACAAATTGCCCTCCTCAATAAGAACTTTTAAGAGTAAAACTTGCCTTAAAAATGTTTAAACCGAGTTTTTGCTCAATCAACACAAGAAAGTACCCGTTAATAGACAAATAATAGCCTTCAAATCCTATTTTTACCAATGACAACGAACAGCCACATTTTGAAAATTATTATATTAATAACAATGCTGATTAATTTATTTAACATTTTAGAGCATGTAGATATCTAACCTCAGGGTTATAATCTGAATAATTTACGTGTTTCAAAAAACAACCCGGGTTCAGTTAAAATTGATTTCTGTGCAGGTGAATAAAGTAACCATGCAAAGATTAAATGTAAGATTTTAGTTTACAAGTGCCGAAGACTGATTTAACTTTGGCATGTAAAAGTTTAAGTTCTCTACCGGACGTAGATTTTGTTTCAGATTAGGTTACAGAGGTCGCCTTATCGACCCTGAAGTTAGAGAAGATCTGGAAAAAGTACAGCTGCATTATTATCTAGAGAAAGGTGTGTATTTCCTACAATTCTTCGCAAAAGCGTTTTTTTTCGTAACACGCATTTTAACCAATCAAATTACAGAATCGGTGCACTGGACTGGTATTGCAAACCTAAAAATGACGGCTGGCGATTTCGAGCTGAAAAGTCGAGAGTGGAGGGATGTTCACAGTTACCAGTCATTTAATTTCCAAGCAAATATTTGGAAAAGTGAGGAAGCGGGCAATGGATCCGGGCTAATGTGTGGATGTGCAAAAGTAGCTGACGAAGGATTCCTGATGAAATGCAACTGTAATCGAAAATATCCTTTTGTTTGTGAAACCAAAGATTTCTACTGATTAAAAAATCCATGAACTGATGATAAAAAATAAAGTTTCATTTGGACCGATTAACCATTATATTCATGCAAGCTCTGTATATTATTGGCTAGGGATGTTGTATTACATGTTTACAAATGTTGTCTTATGCTGATGTTGTTTTCAACAGAATCTAGATTCAGCAAAGTCAAACAAAGAGGATCGTTAAAGTACGTCTGTACATAATGTTGCGACCCAGCTCAACCACGCTTTTGAACTAATTGACCACCAAATGAGGAAGAGATAGGAAGCTTTCGAAAATCAGTTATTGTTCAAAAAATTTGGTTAATCCGTTCAAAAAACCGCTTTAAGCTCTATCCAATATACAAACGAAACAATAACTTATTAGAAAGTCAAATAACACAATCAATCCAATAAAAGAACAAGCCTTACTTACGATCAGAACTCAGTGTCGAACCATTTTTTTGAAAAAAAGCTATATGAAAAATTCAAAATAGCATCTGATTAAAAGTAAATTAAACCATTTGACATTTTACCAGAATATATATATGGGAACAGTCTTTTTTGAGAATAAATAAACAGTAGACAGATCACAAAGATGGCAAAGTGAGAAACTAAGTCTATACTATTTCAAAACAATTAAATTCAAAAGTCATCAAAGCAGTTAGCTATCAACTGAAATCAATCTACTGCTTCACTTGTACCGTAACTTCAAGCGGAGGTTAAGACATTTCATTTTCTAGAATGTCATACGACTGCAAAGAGAACAAAAACAGGCAAAAATTAAGAAGCGTTTTCAATTTGAGGAGGAAACGGTGTCGGAGCCCATAAGATCAAAATAAATTCACTAAAAATATTGAAAAAAATCAATTTTGCTTTATTTCAAGGCCTTTTATAATATATGTGACTTGTCATTAGCGTGCCATAATTGTGATGTTGGGACAAAAAAGCAAAAGCAAAGGCGAACCATGAAAATTAATGAGAGCCCCAGAGAACCAAAAGAAAAATTATGAAAACTCGTAATGTCAACACCAAAAACCGTCAGTTAAAAAATAAAACGACAACGAAGAGTATATTATTATTTTTTATTTGAGAAAAAAGCGAGCTACTTTATTAGTGAAACTACGCTTAATGATTGCAAAAATTGGATTGAAATTGGCAAATCTTCAAAAACAACTATTTTTTAAAGAAAAATTTTAGAAATATAAGACATAACAACCGCGAAACTTCGACTGGTAAACTATAGTTATAAAACTGTTCATCCTAAGAAAGCCAATTGCTGAAGAAACGACTAAAAATGAATACTTTATACAAGCAGAAGTCGAATGTCGGGAACATTTTCATGCAAAAGATGTTGAATTCAAAAACTATATCCTTTTTGCTGAAAATATAATGCATATTCATTGGCTTTCCTTTGCTTATAAAATTGACTGGATAAAAATTGAAGTGAAATTATAAATAATTCTGCTCTTTAAGTAACATGTAAAATACAGAAAATTCAAAAGTATTTCAAAAGAAAAAAATATACAGCTTCCCCAAAAAAACTGATTAATCCTTTGACTATAAGTATCCAAACTCGAACAAAACTGATCTTACTGGAAATACTTCTCCGTTTAAACAAGAAGTACACAAGAGGTTACCGAAACCATTTTATTGACCAAGAAGTCATTTTATCTAAAATTGATAGTTTTTGTATTCAAATCTAGTTATATTACCAAAAAAGCATTAGGTATCAATTTAAAGCATTCTAGAGTTTCCTTTAGAGCATTGGAAACCCAACTAGAATATTGTTTTAGTGAATCTCTCTAGCTAACAAAATAGACCGACAAAAAGAACATAAAAGTCTTGAAAATCTAAAAAAATCTTTCAAGTATTTGACAAAACTATTTGTCGAATCAGAAGAACCATGAGCTTTACTCATAAAACACAATATTGTTTATTAAGAACTGTTTGGATTTAAACGGTACCTATTATTATTTGCACTTCTAATTTAGAAGAGACTTTTCAGTAACTGGGATGAAGAATTTTTTTTAAAATATTTGAAAAAAAGACAGACCCAAAACAAAATTGGAATCCTTTTACATCGCAAAACTCAATAATGAGGCCAATGCTTGCCCTGCTAACGCTGCTCGTCTTCTACGAAGACAGCCAACGTTAGCAGGGCAAGCAAAATTTCAAAAATTTAGCAAAAATCTTGGCCAAAGAGTGACTTCGAGCAGTTCACCAACTCTCTTCTATTGTTAAACGTGAAACCATTGAAAACGTTCTTCGCTATTTTATCATATTTCAGAAAAAATTAAAAATACTCAAAATTTTCAATAAAACACCTCGAAAAATAGAATTGAAAAAATCTGTTTAATTTGAAATTCTACGCTTGACAAACGTTCTAATGATACCACTCACAATCCTGTTCGATGAATCTACCAATCGGCGAAACTTCGCTGAATAAAAATTCCCAGTTGAGTACATAGTTCCTCCCCACTCAAGCGGGGTCGGAACAATAAAGCATTGCTATAAAAACCATACCTCTAATCTCGTTTGAGTTGATCGAAACTCTGAACACAGAGATGAATGTAATAAAGTTTTAAATTTTGCGTATGCATATGAATTATTATCCGTAAAGTGATCGAGTTCTTCGATGTGACCATTCTTCACGTATGAAGTTTCCACCGAAGGCCATCAAAATTTAGCATCGGAAATAAGTGTATATTTTTATGTCCTAAATTTAGCGGAGTCTTGTTGGAAGACTTCCATATCCAAAATGTCAACAGAAAGAAAAAACTTGAGTGAAAAAAGGCACAAAACCACAATTAATTGATGCTCTCTAAACCAGCAGTTAACAATTTTGAGTTCCATGACAATTTTTTTCCAAACAATTTACAACAAAACCTAACGAGTGTTAATACGTCTTAGGAAGAAAAAATTTTTCATACCTAAATAGTTTCCACCTCTAATGTCTTCAAGAAAATTAAATCTATGCAGAAAATAAACAGAAGAACGCAAAAATTAGATTAAGAGATTTTGAGTTGTAATATTAAGAGTTCATATACTGATTCGAAATCATCAAATTACTCAGTTAATGCGTAAAGTTATAAAAAGTTCTGTTTTAACAATTAACTGGCGAAAGAAATTGACAGATAGAGATTCTGCCACCCGGAGGTGAGTGGCATAGCAAGTGAGCGCTGAATCAGTCTAGAGACAATCTGTTTTTAAATTTGTTCCCGTCACAATTTAAACTGGCTAATTTTGATTTGTTATTAAAATTTACGTCATAAAAAAGGATATGTTCAGCTTAACTCCCGCCAACAAAGGTTGCTTGATATGCAACAAGAACTTCCGCGTGAGTACTCGTAACATTTAATTTCTCTAGCGAGCCGTAACCACTAAGCTAAATGGGCTTTGTGGTAATTGCCTAAAAAATAGCTAATGACTAAATAGTGTGTATATTGTAATTGTATAATGTGTGACCATAGTAATTACCATTAGCAGGCTACAAAAATATGACATTATTCTGCTCAGACTTAGTTTTAGGTTATGAGTAATTTCCATATTATACAAGACAAGTTTGGTCTGGGTAACTCTGTGACCTCAACATAATCATAATGAAGAAAAACAGCACATGGAGAAATTTTACAGAAATATTCTGGAGATTCAATGTTTCGGAACTGAATTAAATTTTTTCTCTTGAAATGTGCTGGTTCAGCGCTGAAATGCTCTGAGTAAAAGTCCGAGTAAAAACTTGAGAGCAATCTAATCCAAGTAAAATCCAAAGAAAATCAATAGAGTGAAACGATATTCATGTGTTTTTGATTTGAATTCAGCCTGAGTCATAATTGAATCTCTGTGAGTAGCGTTTCTTTCATAGTTCAGTTTTAAGAAATTGACCAGGACACATACGCCTATTTTGTCTGATTGGTGACTGGTGTCTTTTACTTTGGGGACGTCTTTTAACTGCGGAATATTGTCGCTAAGGCGGGTGCGTTGAAACCCCTAGATGATGAAGAAGTTCATCATTTTAGCTAATTTTGAGTTTTCAGGGGGCCAATCTTTACTCTGAAAATGACACAGCCAAACCCTTGAAATCATGCTGGTAACCATGAAATCTACTTGGGAGAAAAAGTAAATAGGGTTGCCAGCAGAAGCCCATTAGACTTCATAGATAATTAGGAAACTGTCCGTTTATTTTTTTTTGGAGTCTTTCGCCATTCAGGGGATGATTATTCGCTCTACAGGCGATATTTCCTATCGAAAAATCCATATTGGCATTTATGCTCCTATGCATGTGCAGATGTGCTCATAAGGACAAATTTTTGTAACAGCGGGTATTAGTTCAGTCTGGTAGGAGTTGTAATTGAACCTCCTTCCTTTTAATTCTGGTTCTGATCGGTTCGTTCTCTGTGCCGTACAAAGAAGGCACGAACAATTATATGATCCTGCTCAGGTCACGCCTGAGATGCGACGGTCAACGTTTTCATTAAAATTAAGCGATGTTTATAACAGTTTCTTTTGTTGTTTTCAGCTGTCATATAGTCAGAAAATCGATAACGTAAAGTTTGGTGTTCAAATATTTCTGAGATAAATTATTTAAATTAGTCATTAGCAGTTGTACTGTCTTTTCTCTTAACTCGCTTCTATATTTCCTATACTTCGATAGTTTTTTTTCAGTCCTGCTTTATCAGTTTGGTGCTTGGATTTTGTTGATGGCACTCTGTGTGCGCATCCTAACCCCCCCCCCCACCCCCCCCCCCACCCCCCAAAGAAAAAACATTTTTAGTTTACACGGATCCAATATAGAGAAAAATTTGGTTTTCTCAAGAAAAGATCTTCGCTAAAATAACTCGGTTTTCCGAGATGGAGGTGGTATGCAATATATTCGAATTTTTGTGTTTTTTTTTCTGTTCACTTGATTGTGTCAACTCAACCGTATGCGAAATGAATTCTGTCAAAAACACACTGCTACAGGTGTACTGTTTCCCATGTATGTGAGAGCTTTTTTTCGGGAATTCATCTATCGTGTTTTTTGTCCTCAGTCCTGTTCTTGGAACTTTCGCATACGATCACTCATCCGTAAGAAACCGTAAGATATATTATATTTTTAATAACCCAGAGTACAAACTTTTGCGGAATATTAACTTTTCAAAAAATGTTTGCTGAGAGAACTTGCTTTTTGTGTAATTTGAAACCTCGATTTTCAGTTTTTTAATGAACTGTTAAGTTGTTATGTTTTGATTTAAATTGTGTTTTTCTTTGATAAATACATCAGTATAGTATTTTTCATTAAAGTAACTCCACCACTGCCGGCCCCAAGCTCGAATTGACAAAAGATGGGGGGGAATCATCGGCAAAACTCCAAAGGTCAGTTTGCAACTTTATTTGAGATTTTTCTTCTATCAACCTGTTATTTGATATTAAATATTAAAATAATAGAGTTTTCTTTAATCTTGTTTATTTGCTCGGTTTTTTTCTTTAAGAGAGCTGCGCAAGTAACAAATTTCATCCTACTCTATCAGTATTCTTATAGTTCATTCTAGGTGGATCTATCTCAGCAATGAAAAAAAAGAGGGGGGGGGGAGAAGAACAAAAAGTGTTATCAAAATTACCAAAAATTCGGTTTTCTCGGTTTTCAATTTAACTTTCCTATACAATTCAGGTATGACCGAATGCAGCAAAATTCAAAGATCCGCAAAAAACAGTATCGTAGAAAACATAAATTTAAAAAATGGATCCATATTCTTGCAAAAGGCCTGCAAATTTTGCCGGACTCTTGCAAGACAAATCAAATTTTGCACAATGGCTTTCAAGGATTTTACAAGATTTAGAGTTCTTTGATCAATAGGGTGACCTAAAGTTGCAATAGTGAATCGTGGAAATTACGTATAGATTCGAATATGAAAAGACGCAACCTGTTCACGCACGGTTGAAAATAGGACAGAAATCAAGATATCATAAGGATGTGCAGTATCTGAGTAAAATTTCAAATTGGAATTTGATTTCTAATGATAATTTTTATGGTTTTTCAAAAGTTTTTTTCCATGTCAAGCTACAAATTCCAAGCTCAATTTTCGAGCTGATTTTCAGGTTCGAGCAGGTTTTCAAGCTTCCAACTCGATGGGAGATGAGTTTTTATCTGATGTGCTCTGATATTATATGAAAATGTCACCCCAAATTAAGTAATAACTGTTATGAAGGCTATGAATGTTATGAGTGCACAGTTTTCAACACTAATATCATAACAAAAAAGAATGAAAAATTGCGTGGTTATATTCGAAATGATCTGCGCAAGATTAATTATGTCAATAATGGATTTTAAAAAAGTTACTTGCTCTCAGAAGAAACTCATCAGAAGTGATGAGTATAACAATCATTCGAAATAGTGGTCTGACTTTTGAACTACACTGTAAGTATTTGAGGAAATCAACTTTTATTTTAATCACAAAGTTCCATGACACCAAAAAGTGGTTAAACAGAAATTATTGTTATTCTATTTCCAAATAATGACTTCTATTTTTTGAACAATTTGTATATTAAATCTTTTTCACCACAACTATAGGAAACAATTGATCTTTCCTTTTTGTGGTCTCCCATCTTTGCGTTCATTACATACTAGCTCCCCTACAGAATGGAAATGGGTAGCCTCAAGTTGCAAAACGTGTTTTTCCGAAACGTGCTTCAAAACGTGTTTTTGCTACAACTAAAAAAAATTTTGACTTTTTTCCTTATGTGATTTTCCACCAATATGTTTAGTACAGACTAGCGCCCCTACAAAAGGAAACTTGAACTTGTTTAACTCAAGTTCCACGAAAATCGCTTATTTTTTGGTCTTTGGTGACCAAAATTTTCAACATAATCAAAATTTGTTGAAAGCGAGATTTTAGGGTTGCGAAATATGTAGACAAATTTCACCATATTAAGCAAACAAATTTTTGGTAAATTACTTTTCTGTTGGGCGTTGAATTAGAAAAAAATGGCTCTATTCCATCTTCAAAGCTACTTGTGATTTCACGCCAATTCCACTTAATGATTTTGGGATCAAGGAAAAATATTGTTTTTTGTGAGCTTTTTTTTGGTTTCTGAGTAAAGATACAATTTGAATAAAATAGTAGCCAAAAATTGACAAAATTAATTTAATATAAAATAAAAACAAAATGCCTTCTCCTGTCAGTTCTAACTGGTGATATGTATGAACAGAAGATAAGCAGTGATATGATTTTTCAGAAGGAGACTTTTTTCGTATAAAAAATGTTGGCAAACATTTTCTATTCTATTGATATGGTGCATATTTTCACGGTTCCTGTCAGATTTGATTAAGAAGTGCAATATTACACAACATTTAATGATCAGTAAATACTAACTATAACAAACCACAAAACCGAACATTGATAGTTCTAAATAACGTGAAAATCACTGGTCACTTTTAATAGATAGGTATTTTTCTAAAATTAAAAGATACTGATAAATTGCTATACGCACGGATGTTTCAGAAAAAAAATCTTGACTATTTTCAAACAGAGGGATATTCTTTGAACTTAATAGCTACCAATCCATTACCATACACAAGGAATATTTAGAAATTGAGGTTTTTGGATCATTTTTCATAGATATACATCGTTTTTAATCAAGAGAGATTTTTCAGAAACTAATAACGTTGAAAGATCTGAATCAAATAATAAGCTCATTAGGAAGTCATTTACAGCCATTTTTTGTTATAGGTGAAAACACTCTATCGTAATCTTTATTCGTTATATCATAACGTTAAGGCAACCTTTTTCTGATCAACTGTATCTAACAACGCATAAAGGCCAGAGGCCCCTCTCCATGGCCCGGCAAATCTAGCTTGATCTTTTTTAGCAGGTATTTTGTCTGAGTCGATTTTCGACTCAGATTGGTCACCGATACGTTTTCGAAACATAAAAATATTAAGCCTAAAAAGAGCGCAATCGATTTAGTATATTAGTAGGCTCAACGAAAATTATGTTTAACGAACTTTTTCCGAGCTTTCTATGCCAAATAGAACGTATTTTGTGTGCATTTAATCTTTTTGTAAGGCTTACATGGTTAAGAGATTATGACGTAATAAAGTTTCTCGCTGGATAGATTCTCGCTTTATTTAAATAGCTCTTTAAATAGACTGCTCATTTAGTTTACTCGGTAACATCCTCCGGCCCGGAAGAAAATGTTGGGAGGATCGGTACAAGCTTAACGAGTGGGCGGGCGAGCGATCCGGATGACGTGCGTAAGACGGCGGAGCGGGCGACGCTGTCGGAGCCGTACCGAAGTTCCTCAATCCGAGCGGTTGGATAGTAACCCCTAGGGTTGCTTTCTTCAACGATCCAAACTAAATCACCGACCTTGAGGTGCTGCTCGGCAGGCGTCTGCCACTTAGATCTACGGTTCAACGCAGGTACATACTCCTTGAGCCAACGTGCCCAAATTGCATTGGCGTAAGACTGTGCACGGGCGTACCGCTTACGATGATCGAACTCGTCGACGCCAACGATAGACGGAATTCGGGTTGCTTGGTTACCGAGTAGAAAATGGTTAGGTGTTATTGCGCCTAGGTCGGACGGGTCGGCGCTTACGGGCGTTAAGGGACGTGAGTTTAGTGCGTATTCGACCAGACAAAAAGTAGTGTTCAACACCTCATCTGTGAGGCGACGCGTACCGAGGATAGTGTACAGTACTCTTTTAAAACTTCGAACTAGCCTCTCCCAGATGCCACCTTGGTGTGGCGCACTGGGTGGATTGAACCTCCACTTAATGCCCTTATGTGCAAGTTCGGTGGCAATGTCAAGCGTATTCCATTTTTCCACACATTCACGGAGCTCTTTCTCCGCTCCAATGAAGTTCGTACCATTATCCGACCAAATCATAGCAGGAGTACCCCGACGGGAGACGAACCGCTCCACTCCCATTACACAAGAACTAGTGTCCATGGACGGGACAACTTCAACATGGACAGCACGAGTAGTGAGACAAGTGAAGAGAAATCCCCACCTCTTCTCGGTAGTCCGACGAACTGTGACGTAGAATGGGCCGAAGTAATCAACCCCGGTGTTGGTAAAGGTAGGAGACTGGTATGCCAGTCTCTCCTTTGGGAGGTCTGCCATGATAGGTTGAATGGTTGCTGCACGGAACTTTCTACACAACACGCAGTTTGATTTGATGGAACGCAGTGTGGAACGTAGTTTTAGGATGGCATAACGTTCCTGTACCTTTGACCTTAAGTAATCAATGCCCTGATGATGGTTCTTCAAATGAGTATGCCGCAGAAACAGTTTGACAAAAGTATGACGCGCATCCAGCACGATAGGATGCTTAGTGTCAAAGTCAATTTCCACTAGCCGTCGGAGTC
This sequence comes from Convolutriloba macropyga, assembly GCF_964194025.1. Lineage (NCBI taxonomy): Eukaryota > Metazoa > Xenacoelomorpha > Acoela > Convolutidae > Convolutriloba > Convolutriloba macropyga. The sequence continues at coordinate 2,039,864 of NC_134477.1, forward strand.
GACCAGAGGAACGGATGAGACCATGAGGTCCAATAAACGGAGTAAACTGAGCAATGCGGCTGCTCTTCTTAACGGATTTGTTGTCAAGAAGATCCTTTCTTTCAGTATTAAAGGACTCTCCCTGAACCAAGTACTGGAGATGACGCTCGGCTTCGTCAAGCTCAACAGGGTCGGCTATGCTGCCGTCTACGGTACGGTAACTTTCATGAGATGGTAAAAGACGGAGCACATATGCGGTGACACGAAGTAATTTTTGATAAGAACTGAACTTATCAAACGGAATTAGATTGATGCTTTGTTCCTTAGGGGGCTTGGTTACGGATGCGGCTAGAGATGAGATGGAGTCATCATCTTGTTCCTTAGTTACAACGCCGAGCTTGATGTTGTCAACGACGTCAGTATTTGGTACAAAAGGGAATTGCTTAGTTCTCAAGAAGTCAGGACCCCTCACCCAGCTACTTGATTGCAAAACTTCAGCGGACATGCCACGCGTGCCAGCATCTGCCGGATTATCACAAGTGGCGACGTGGTTCCATTGGTCAACGCTGGTGTTCTCCAGGATTTCACTAACACGATTTGCAATGAAGATGGGGTGTTTGTTCGTTGAGTTTATCCACTGCAAGACGATGGTACTATCTGTCCACATAAAGACTTTGTCCACAGTAACCGTTAATGCTCGACAGATTTCCCTTTTTAAACGGGCAGCGAGGAGAGCGGCTTGTAATTCCAACTTAGGAACTGTCATTACCTTCATAGGTGCAACACGGGCCTTGCCCAAGACAAACTCCAGCTCTGTTATAATCTCCCCGGAGGAGCAAGTTACTTGAGCCCTAAGAAATCCTACTGCACTGAATACGTCTTGCGAGCTATCACCAAACATGTGGAGTTCAAGATGTTGGAATGGTCCTGAAAAGAAACTTCTCGGTATAGTAATCGCAGCTAACCGCGGCAGTTCAACACACCAGGCAAGGAATCTGTCAACTGTGTCTTTAGTTAACTCGTCATCCCAACTTTGTCCATTGACACGCCAAATGTCTTTCAAGATTAACCGAGCACCAACAGTAAACGGTGCGACAAGACCAATTGGGTCATAGACCTTTGACACAAGACTTAGGACCAAGCGCTGTGTTAAACTTTTCGTGATGGTGCTGTTAGTACCCCTGCTCACAACCAGAGTATCGTTGTTGTGATCCCACTTAAGCCCAAGCACGTGCATTGATTCCTCCTTGGATGAAACGATGACCTTCGGTTCAGTGGATTGAGCAGACCCATCAATTCGGTCAGCCAGATCTGGTACATTGCTTACAAACTTAGTAAGCTTGAACCCACCTAGATGGAGAAGATGTACCAATTCCTTCGACCTAATGAGGGCCCTCTCGGGGGATTCCATTGAGTCCAAGTAATCGTCCATGTAGAAGTTCTCAAGGACGGCTTTCGCAGCTTCTGGGTACTCCTTAGCATTATCGCGTGCCGTGCGCTGAAGTGCGTAGTTGGCGCAGGTGGGCGAATCTTTTGCCCCAAAGATGTGGCGCGTATACTGGTGTACCACAACATTTGATGTGGGGTCCTCCCGCCACAAAAAGCGCAATGATGGCTGATCACATGGTAACACTCCAACTTGGAGGAACATTCCCTCGATGTCGGCGGATACGGCAAATGGATGTTGTCTGAACCGTAGGAGTACATAGATTAGGTTTTGCAGTAGGTCAGGTCCGGTGAGTAATGACTTATTGAGAGATGCGCCATGGAATTTTGCTGCTCCGTTTAGTACCCTACGAACCTTGCCCGGCTTGTTCGGGTTAACAACCGGATGGTGTGGTAGGTACCACTCTCGTTCCGAGCGACTTTCCACCTTATGAGCATCTTTGACCCTTACTACGTAGCCTTTGTCTAAGTCCTCTTTGATGGTATTCGAGTACTTTTCCCTTAATGTCTGATCTTTCGTTAGCCGCTTTTCCAAAGACTTTAATTGAACAAGCGCTGAGAAATAATTGTTGGGCAGTTCGATGTTATCTTCAGCCCATAGCATTCCGACATCGTACCTTTTTCCATTATGCACGGTGGTGTTTTCAAGAATTTCATGCGCACGTGCATCCGAGGCGGATCGTGGGTCTACTTGCTTAAGTGCGCCGTACGACTCCATGTCGTACCAAGATTTTACCTGACTAGCGAGTTCAAAATCCTGCTCCATATTAGCTTTGAAACAAGTCGAGACTAAACCTGAAGACGACGGAAGAGGGCCGCTTAGAACCCAACCTATGGGCAAGCGAACAGCGAAGGGCGAGGACTTCTCGTCGGCAGCGAAGTACTCTAACGGGCGGATGGCATGATACACATCCTGTCCAAGTATCATCTCGATGTTTCCATAGCAATATGTAACTGGGTCTAGGACTGCTAGGTGCGGGTATGTTTCCTGAAGTGCTTTAATGTTAATGACATCGGCGCCTACATTCAAATTTTCCTTTACGTAAGGGCTGACTTTAAATGGTTCAAATGCTTGGTTGTCGCGTGGTGTTACAATCAGTTCAACTAACTCAGTGTCTACGACCTCTTCGGTATTTATACCCTTGACTGTTAGTTTCAATGCTGTACCGTGCAAACCAAGTCTATTTGCAAGATCATTGGACACCCAAGAGTTACTGCAAGCGGTATCGCACAAAACTAAAGCCGTGGTATCTTTACCGGAGGAGCTCTTCAACTGTAATTCAGTCACCTGAAGGAGGCCTTTCACATTACTCACAGATGACAAAGTAGTGGTCTTACTCGATGATTGGACACTAGGAAGTTTACTTTGATTTGCGCCAGCATTAGAATTAATGTTGTTGTTGTTTGAAGGGGATTTTGGTGGATACACCCTCTCAGCTCCATGAAGAAGTGTGTTATGGGAGCTGTTGCAACCGTCCTTCCTGCATTTCCTGGGATTTGGGCATTGCCTGAACATGTGCTTTTCTCTCAAACATGAGAAACACAGTTTTGCTTCGGCCACTACCTTTGCTCGCTGAGTGGGAGACTTTTCTTTAAATACCCTACACTCCCAGATGCGGTGGATACCTTTACACACAATGCAGCGAGGGGTTGCAGGCGTTGCCGATGTTGAGGCTGGTCTCTGAGTGCCCTTAGTTTGTGTATTAGCAGCAAAAGTTCTTGAGGCAACTTTGGTCTTTACTACTGAGTTGGTGTTATCCTCAGTTCTTGCCTTCGATGAAGTTTGTTTCATTAAATCATGTGCCTCGGCCTTCTCCTTCAACCAATCGTTGAAGTCAAGGAGTGTTGGCTTAACCCAATGTTTCTTCACTGTGAAGAGTGACCAAGACTCTTTCAGATTGGGCGGCAATTTTTGCACAGCCGTGTTGAGAAGTGAGGCGCTCTTTAGGTCCGCGTCATATGAAAGTGATTTAAAGACCCCAACAAGACTGGAAATTGTTGCAGAATAGTTTATGATGTTGTCACTATTGTGCATCTTTAGTGGTGGAAAAGAGCTGAGTTTTTCTAAGTGTGCACTGACTACTGCCTGTGGTTGGCCAAATTTACGTTCGAGTGTCTTAAGTGCGTCCTTATACATTACACCGCAGTATGCGAACTCAGCGATGGCGGTTTTAGCTTTTCCAGTTACAAGAGTTTTTAGGTATGTTAACTTGACGTCATCAGTCAAGGACTGTGCGTCTATGGCGCTTTTAAACTGTCCGAACCATTCGTGCCACTGCAGGGGATCACCGTTGTACTGTGACAACTTCCACTCGGGCAGTGGATCGTTCTTCTTACAAGTAATTGCATCCGCCAACTGCTTTATCAAATCCGCAGAGTCCAAAGAAGGAGCCGAAGGTGTGGGATGCGGCGGGCCACCCCAACACAACGGGTTCGGAACGGTAGCTCCATACGTTGGCGGAATGATCGGAGTGACAAAGGTGGGGGCGGTACCTGTGGAAGAACTAAATGGATTCGCTTGCATGAAGTCTGATGTTACGTAATTTTGAGCGCCTGCTGCTGCTTGTACATGAGAGGAGCGGTGCGATGTAGATATATGAGGGTTGATTAACGGGGCCGGTTGTACGGTGTATAAGTTTGCGGATGATCGTACAAGTGGTACTGCATTAGATGGGACTGCTGCTGGAAAACGCCAGACATTTGGATCTGGAGGAGCGGGAGGTGCGTGGGTTATGGGTACAAAATTTTGGGGCTGAAAACTCTTTTGTGGAGGTGGTGGATGAATTAATTGAGGCACGAAATTGTTTGCGGAGGAAATGAATTGTGCAGGCGGAGAATGGGGCAGCAGATTGACATTATTTGTCACGGGGTTAGTGGCGTGTAGTGGGGGTGCTTGTGGTGGCGAAGGAGGAAAGCGGAATGCTGGTGGGATTGACGGGAATTGCGGTAGTACGGGGTTTAAAACGGGTGATGTGGGGGCTGGTACATTTATGTGTGCTTGTGGCGGATTAGGTGCTAGAGGAGCATTAACGATTGCATTTAAAGGTGGTGAACGCGGAGGGCTGACTAAATTCAACTGTCCCGGCATGCTCGACCTGCGCGGGAACTGATGATCTAACTGTAAACCATCGAAGTGCATTGTTGCTTGAGACAGTTGTCGGGCAGTGTTTGGGGCGTTTAGTTGAGTTGGCATACCAAAGTTTATTGGTGATGGAGGCGTATATTGAGGCTGTTGCTGTTCTTGCATGATGTTGTTTGCATTATGTGCTTCATTGGTTACATTGGTTCTACTACTTGGTTCATGGACAGGGAGGTTGATATTGGCCTCAACTTGACCATGTGTATTGAGATTGAAGTGTGAGTTTGGAAGTTGAGCTGAAGAAGGTCGGACAATTGCTTGGTTGGATTGGGCGATGGAACCAGAAAAGTGCAAACTCGGTTCGTTTGCAACATCTGCCATGTTCCCGGCTGGTGACGAATTAACCCAATCTTGAACAAGTTTCTTGCTCTTGACTGAACTTCTTTCCGTAAAGAGCCCACTCATTTTGCCTGTACCAGACCCGTCCGCTGATGATTTTGTCATCAATTCAATTTCCTCAAGGGCTGCAGCAGCTACTTCCTTGCGGTGATCTTCCTCAAGCTGTTCAATTTCTAATTCCCGCAATTTCGTTTGTTTTTCAATTTCGAGACGCTGTCTAGCAATGCGAAGCTTTGCTTCATGTTGTTTCTCAAGTTCTTCCCTTTTAAGTCTTGATAATTCTAGGTCTCGTTGACGCTGACTTGATCTTTTTGAGGAAGTCATGTGTGAACCTGATCTTGAATGGTGAGAGGTATACTGCTCTGCTGTCTCTTTGTCTTGGACCGAATTGATATACCCTCGAGCAGCAGCAGTGAACTCATCAGTTTTCTTTGTTACAGTCTCTAACCATTTTTCAAGGTTCTTACAGGCAGCATCTGGATCTTCAGTCTTTTGTGCCAGATCAAAGAGCTCTTCATTCTTATCAACTACTCTAGTAAAAGCATCCTTGCACTTAACAATCAGACGTTCGATCTTAACTTTCCTGTCTTGCTTATCAACAGCATTGTTAATTTCACCATAGATGTTATAAAGTTCAGCCTCTAATTTTGCCCTCGCACTATAAAGTTTGTTGAATTTGTCCTGCAAAGTTGTCATGGTCTTATCAAAACAGGAGCCACAAGTTTAATTTAGTACTACTATAAAGTACACAGACATGCAACAGCACAACACAAATGGGTTATACCGAACCCTAGTGTGACGGTTTGCCTAGCAAACCGTAAAGGAGCAAAGATGTTCGTCGAGTACAATAGTACCCGGCGAAAGAAAGAAAGAACGGTGCGCAGGAAGCGCGAAAAGGGGCAGAACGGGAGACGGGACGGACGAGACAGAGGTGGATTTGGAAGAAAAGCCGAGGGTGGTTTTGGAGGAGGTGGCTTCGGAGGAAATGACGAGAGTGAAGGCGGATTCGGGGGAAACCGAGGTGGATTTGGAGGAAAATCTGAAGGTGGCGCAGCTCGGGAGCAGAGGGAAGAATGGACGTGCTCCTGTGGATCGACCAACTTTATGGATCGTACCTCATGCAGAAAATGCAGAGAGAGTCGACCTGAGGGTGCAGGCGCTAGTTCAGCCGGGGGATTTGGCGGTGGAGCTGATGGTGGTGGAAATCGCGGGAGACCTGGAGATTGGAACTGTTCCTGCGGTTTCAAGAATTTCGGCAATCGTAATACATGCAAGGAATGTCAGGCCGAAAAACGAAAAGGGGGCAGAACGGGAGACGGGACGGACGGGAAGAGACGCCGAACGATTAACGCACGACGCAACGGGGAACCGGACGGACAAACGGGAGCGTCGGGCGAAAAGCGCGCGACGAAGCGGGAAAATGGCACGGGCGGGGCGGAAACGTCGGGCGGATGGCGCGCGACGAAACGGGAAAACGGCACGGGCGGGGCGGAAAAGTCGGGCGGATGGCGCGCGACGAAACGGGAAAACTGGCACGGGCGGGGCGGAAACCCCAAGCGAGGAGGCGGGAAGATCGATGCTAACAGACCACAGCAACAACTCAACCAAACAAGCTAGCCGTAACTCCAGAATAAACTTAAGTCACACCCTAGAAAGAAGGAGACGGGCTACTGCCAGGTACACTAGCACAAATCATTATGGGGCTTTAACAACGGCATCAAAACACTAAACATGAAACAATTTACGGCAACAGTGTAGTATAACTAAAAGTCGAAAAGGTCAGGAACTTTACTAGCCGTAACTCCAGAACAAACTTAAGTCACACCCTAGCAAACCACCCTACCCAGACAACAAAAGTGCATACTATAAATTAATAAAGGTACAACAAATTGCTAGCAAACAAGTGTGGTGAAAGTCACGAAACAAACCAGCCGTAACTCCAGAATGAACTTAAGTCACACCCTAGCAAGGAATGAGACTACACAACAAACCAGCATACTAGCAGAGAAATTTTACTACAGCAGAAACTCAACATACTACATCATACAACAGATAAACGGGGGATAGAAGGAAACAAAGTGACAAGGAAACAAAAGAACGGAAGCGGAAACTGAAACCAGATAACCTGCGAAAAACGGATGGTAGTGAAAAACTCGAAGAATGGGGAGAGCGAAACGTTTAGTAAAGCGCTATCGGAGAGAACCAACCACAAACTAACCCGTAACTCGTGAGTTAACTAAGTCACACCGCCAGTCAGCGGGTAGACTCCCACAACAGCGCAAGACTAAGTGACATTCAGGTTATCAAAGGCTTGTGTGAGTTCCGCCTCCTCGAACGCATGACGGGTGCGAAGCGTTTTACGACGGCGCTTTGAAAGTTTCTTCGGTCGCGAGCGTGTTATCAAGGACCGGAGGTTGTTCTTATGAGCTAAGACTATAGTGAGTGTTTTCAGCTCAAGCGCAGGCCTTTGGTGTAATGCTCTGTACTCTTTAAGTAAACTAAGATCTTTCTGTTTACGTTTAGACACAATGTCTTTCACTAAATGGATGGTAACTAGAGTACTACGCTTGAGCTGATTGTAAATATCAGGAGTTCCCTCTCTGGTGCAATACACTATAGCTTCTATGCGCTCCTGATACTTTTCAAGCACTTCAATAAGCTGCGAAGGTGTTAAAGGCTTATTGTTGTTACTGCGATGACGGGACAATGAATTGTTCACCACATCATGCCATATAACTAGCCTCTTTTTATCACGGAAGAAGTGACTCAATTGAAATTGCGCGGTTTTTCGGACTTTCAAAGCGTTAGGATTAAAACTCAGACCCGGTAATGCGTAAATTCCTTTTTTATAATGGTCTTGTAACGCTTGAGGCAAGGTTTTTATGGCGTGATGCAGTGAACTTGCAGCTAATATAAAAACCATATAATGTTTTTACAACATAATTGATTTGAGCTTTGCTCAAACTCCGAACCTTGAAGTTAAGTGCACGATTTTTACGAGTTACCAAGAATAAGCGCTTAATCGAGGAAAAAATCAGTTACCTGATCTCTTTTTTGTAAAGTTTGAAAAACTTGACCAAACTTCTTTTTTTTTTACAACGTTTTAATCCATCTAACTAGTATATGGGTATGCTAGAATGATCGGATAGACTTTTTTCCAATTTTTCAAATTTGGTCAATTTTTTCAAACTTTTTTTTTTTTGCTTCGCGTTTATGTCAAGAACTGTAAAAAACACCGCAATTTGATTATTTCTGGATTTTGACAAAAATTTGTCAAAATTATTGTTTTCCAAAAAAAAATGTGTATGGGATGGGTTATCGGTGACCAGGGGTAATGTCAAAATACCAGATTATAGGAAATGAAACCAAATATAAGGGGGGTTACTAGATTTGCGGGCTAAATCACTTTACAGCAAAATAAAAAGATTTACTACGTGAAATAGAAATTGCTGAATGGAAAAAGTTTAAACCGGATTAGTCTTACAGTTTTTTTTTTTGCCAGTCCAAATTCTCACTCTTTCTTGATGCTCTTCGCTGGATGTAAGTCGGTGGCAGCATGAATATATGCAACATGAATTCCGCCGATTGCAACAGCACTAATGGCTTCTTGTTCTTTTCCATTTCCACCATCAACCACAAATACAGCAGAAGACGATGTAGGAGATACTGGTACTGTTGGTGTATTAGTACTTCTTCTGTTAGTGTTGTCCATGTTTCCATTTGGCAATGCAGACAAAGGCACAGTTGTCCCGTTGAACAGCTGTTGCAATGCTTGTTTTGACTCTACAAGTCCACTGTTCATTCTAGATTAGTTTCCGATTGACGCTTTCTGTTGGCCCTCAACTGACTCCTGCTGTTTTTGTGATGGGTAAGGGTGATAATAATGCGCGGGCGCGGCACCAGAAATATAGGTGAAAACACTCTATCGTAATCTTTATTCGTTATATCATAACGTTAAGGCAACCTTTTTCTGATCAACTGTATCTAACAACGCATAAAGGCCAGAGGCCCCTCTCCATGGCCCGGCAAATCTAGCTTGATCTTTTTTAGCAGGTATTTTGTCTGAGTCGATTTTCGACTCAGATTGGTCACCGATACGTTTTCGAAACATAAAAATATTAAGCCTAAAAAGAGCGCAATCGATTTAGTATATTAGTAGGCTCAACGAAAATTATGTTTAACGAACTTTTTCCGAGCTTTCTATGCCAAATAGAACGTATTTTGTGTGCATTTAATCTTTTTGTAAGGCTTACATGGTTAAGAGATTATGACGTAATAAAGTTTCTCGCTGGATAGATTCTCGCTTTATTTAAATAGCTCTTTAAATAGACTGCTCATTTAGTTTACTCGGTAACATTTGTGAATAATACCAATTTCCTATAACGACATTGAAATGCGAGCCCAGTAATTAAGCGTTGAAGAGGTCCGAGAAATTAAAAGCCAGACTCCTAAGCTGAAGCTTAAAGTTACAAATAAGCAACTAATTTGAACAGAACTATTGAGTTTTGTTCCAATCAGTAGAGTGTTATTCAGCACTCCCTTTCAAAAATTCCTCACTTTATTTTTTTTCAAATTACGCTTATAAATAAAGTTATCTTTAGCTCTTAATTCCGGCGCGAAAACAACGAATTTGAATTTGTACAGTCTACGTCAATTAAACGAAAAACAATTATAAAATCATGTGATGCGGTAAATTTTTGAGAGACTTGTGGTTTATAGAGATGAATATTTTATTTTCACCGCTTTTTAATGATAAACGCGACACTTTTTTCGCCGTTAAAACAGCTAAATCCAGCTAAACAGCTAAACAGCTAAAACTTACCGGTTCATATTACAACTGTTAAACGCATCCATCCATATTCTTACATTTTTAAGCAAATTTTGACTCTGAAACCTCGACCCATGAAAGTGCCAAGCTCATTTAACTTCTTAAAAAGGGAGAAGTAGATAAGATTGCGAGAAACTTAAACCAGAAATTTTTAGGCAGCAGGACACGAATTTCACAACACCAACGCACTCAATGCTAGCGAACGTTTTTTTTTTCATTTCTTTTGATTTTCACCGCAACACCTCTACTCAAAATATTCATCACTAATTGTATGCAATAGAATTAGTTGCATTAGAACTAGTTGCTGATAAATGAGTTCGAATTAAAACTAAATTCACAAGGTCACTTTGAGATCAGGTTATGTTTCTGGGACACGTGGAGTTAAAGGCAGGCAGTTTGAGAGTTTTTTCCAGAGTACACCTGTAGATACCCCTATTTTGTATACTTTGCAAATTTGGCAAACATATATTTAACCAGATTTATAACAATTAATTACCGCACACCGTAGGTGAAACAGGGTTTAGTAACAAAAATATTGGAGCAAATTGAGATCACTATATAAGCAAAAATTCAGTTTTTGATACCGTGACCACAAGCAATGTATAAAATAATAAAAAATTTTCTACTCGTTTTTTGTTTTCAATTAATGATAACCCAAGCATGCAAACAGCGCCTCAATTTTATTGTCGAATCCGGGAAAGAAGACGATTCAGGTACTTTCTCTTGCTTTTGTTCCGAACCCACTTTAGTGGGAGGGAGTAACTATATACTCAAAAGGGTTTGTATTGTATGGTCAATTTTGGACGATCGATATATTTATGGTAGAGTTTTGAGTGATATCAATACGAAGCCCGGTCAGCGTAGAACATATAAAAAAAGATTTTTTCGAATTTGGTATTTTCCACGAATTTATTGAGGTTTAGAGTTTTGTGAATAGTAGGCAGATTTCCGTTGCGTTAGTTCAAATTTTCAGCACCAAATTTTCGCTAAATTTGACAGAACAAATCTTTCAGTTTTTCAGAAAAACTGTTTTCGATTTAACCTCCACAGATTGAGGAGTGTTAATGAATGGTTTGATCCGAATTTTTTTGCCCTTTTTGTTCTATATTTTATCGAACTTCAGACCCTCTAATAAAACTTGGTACCAAACCTTTTTAACTCACTTTGTTAAAATTTTACAGAGGTAAAATTTTAAAACAGAGTTTTCGTTAACTCATGAGAGGGTTACTTTCGATTCCGCTTCCTGCAAAACTCTTTTTGAAGTGAAAAATCGCTCTTTTGTCGCTACATTATACCGAAATGCATTTAAAATACATTGCTTTTTCGATATATAAAAACAATTCATTGAAAAAATTATCTATTTGGCAATTATTTGGGACAATTAGGTGTCTTAGTCGCGCAGCGATATAAGGGCTAATTTTGTTTTCCTCGTGGTCTCAAAATATTTTCGAAATTTATGTTTTTTGTGTTAATTACAGACGAAAATGATTTCAAATCAAGACTCCATAAATTCTTATCCTTTTGCATGAAAATGCGCCCAAGTTAACAAAACATATCAGCTTTTGAGTATGAGCTCATGGTTTTTAAGACTTTGAAAAAGTGTTGTTGAAACGAAAATTAAATGTTTGTTTAAGAAACTATCAGTGATTTTTTGACAAATGATTCCTGTTGCTTTGTCTCATTAAAGTCAACTCACTCTTTTTTTGTTAGCGAAATCAAGGTTAAACTCAACACTGTTTTTTAACTAGTGGTTTCTTGGCTTTTCAAAACGAACTTTTGGATTTTAGAAACGGGCCCCAAATTTAAGGCTCATTTTTGGATGCTTGACAAATTATCACAATAAATACAAGTCCAATTGACTTCTAAGGAACGCACAGTGGAGCATGTACATTCTAGGTTATTTTTTTCTCTGTCGGTTAAAAATTTGCCTAATGTTTTCATATAATTTTTTATGAGTTTACTATACTAACCATTTACTCATGTTCTTCCTTCTTTTTCAACACAAAGCCTTTGAAAAAATGACACAATTTCAATCAGAAAGGACCAAGATGTAATGGAAAAAGTTCAATTTACCAGTTTTTCATTTGTTTTATTAATATTGTGGTTTCGTAAAATTGTCTGTTAAAACTTGTGTCTGCTCCGTGCTCATTGCATATTGTAGCCCTTTGACCTGGTTTCACTAATTACAACCCAATCGGCAGTCCAGGGAATTGCAATTTATTCAGTTTTGTTTTTAGTTGCAAACTTATGGTTTTTTAATTTTGAAAAGGCTTCTTTTGAAAAATCAATGAACTTTTGAGCTTTTTCACCTTTATCTTTTTTGTCAATAGGTAGCGTATGGTGTAAAGATAGGCCGCATCCTCTTTCTAGCTATCCAATAGTCAATTTTAAAAACTGATTTGTTTTACACTAACGGTTTCTTGGCTTTGATACCACGCTTTCTCAACTAAAAATGCTAGTTTAGATGACTTTGAAATTTTGAGGCTGCTGTTTGTCTCCTTGCGTCAATGTCACACTAACGGGCAGGCCCCATTAGCGTTGAAATATTGAGCAACTAAACCAAATTTTCTCTGTGATAAATTTATCGTTTCGATGGATGCGACAGCGTTTTCTTGAGAAATTATTTAATTTTTTCAAAATAAATTTTTGCCTGTTTTTGACGTTCTAAGTTTAGTCGAATATCATAATCTGGATAATGACAGCTCTGAGAAGAAACCGATTAATAGGTTCCAATTTATTCCACAATTATACATCAACAAAAATAAATGAATCTTTTCATCATTTCAATTTGATACCTAACGTCTTTAATCACTCAGATAAAAAGTTTTTCGAAAAGAGAATTTTCTTTGAACTTTGCCCGTTCTGATGTCTCTTTTTACTTGCCACGTAGTGTTATAAAAAAAAACAGGTGTTATATCTTCATATCTCTTTTTAAGTAAGGCATAGGACAATATGTTTTGCTTTGTTGTCATTGGTGGCCATTCTGCTTTTGTTATTGCGTTTTCTTTTAAATATAGACATCAGGTTTGAGTTTTGTCGTACTACTAAGGGGCCTTTTGTTAGTACGATGATAATGATGGACGTATCGATAAAGCCTATAGCTATATTCAAGAAAGTCGTTATATGAAAGAGAGTCAGTGACAACTATTCAATTCAAACGTTAAGGCAGAACTGCGCTTAGCCAATTCGCAGTTAGCGTATTAGTTGTGACCAAGGTCACGAACTACCTGTCACTGAAGTAATAGTCAATCGTCGGACGATTGAGAGTATGGGTAACAATGATACTAAATATGTACTGCGATATAAGTAGTATTAATTCACTGCACCGATAAATGGTGAGGTGTGATATGGGTACCACAAGTTTAGTTAATGTTTGTTTTTATTTGAATCTTACGTTTTTCGTACCTCGCAGTCTCGTTAGTGACAGGTTTGATTGGTTTCCTAGTGCTTCATTACTTTAAATTGAATGGTTTGATGAATAATATGTGAATTTTTGAAGGTATGCCAGTTTTTGGATTCTCTTCCTCAGTTCTTCCTCAGAAAGGTTGGTTAACTAGGGTACATATGTTAACAATGGAATTGAATAAATGAAAGTATAATATATATAGATCATCAAGTTTCTACTAAAGTTTTTGTGAAAGCAAAGTTTGTTTTGAGTTTTCTGAGATGTACTTTCTTGGATGCTCATAATGAATTAGAGCTCGTGGGGTTGGAGGTGACGTTCGTTGTCATCACTACTTTGTTCGGCCTCGTTATCGCCGGTGTAAACCATGTTTATTTCGTCCTGCGATTGGAGGGCTGGTCCGGTTGTTATTTTGTTGCGGCTGGTTGAGGTTACTGGAATTGTGCTATTGGCTGGTGATGTTGGCGGGTCCCCCATTGTTGTTTTTGGTGGTAAGTATGATGCGAAGCTTGCCGCGTGCCTCTTATGCGGTGGCTGCTCTTCTTCGGACGAGTCAAGGAAGTCGAGATTTGTAGTGTTTCCGTAGTGTTTTGTTTCTCTCTTTGGTCTAGTGCTTTTGCGGATCTTGTCCTTGCCTGATTTAGAGTCGTGTGTTCGTTGATCAGCAACGATGTTGACGTTGGGGTCCGAGGGTGATGGAGGTTGACCTATGTTTTTGGCCATGTACATGTCTTGGCTGTCGTCCGTTTCTTGGTACATGTTGTCCTCCTGGTTGGAGTCTTGTGAGGAGGCTGTTGAATCTTTTCGTTTCTTGGGGGAGCTTTTTCGTGGTGATGGAGTGTATGACTTCTTCTTCGGGATCTTGATTCTATTGACTTTTGATAGGTTTGACTTGATATGTCTGTCTGCTTTAGTAGCTTGAGTGTCTCTCTTTCTGATGTTGCGTTGTCCCGGTATCTTTTGTTTTTGTTCCTTTGCGTGTTGTTCCATGTTGTCGATGAGTTTTTTGTGGGGGTTGCAAACTGTTTTGCGTGCGGCAAAATTAATGAGGGGTATCTTTCGTTGGTCTGCTGTCCCGAATCTTGCAATGTCTGATTTGTTGAGTACAGTGTCCTGTTGTCCTGGTACTTTTATGGTGAGAGTTGTGTCGGTCGTCTTTACTAGGGCGGCTCCTTGCGGTATGGCTTCATATACGCCTTGTAGTTGTTTTTTGTTTCTCTGGGCAGCTAGTGTTCGACGGGCGAGTTGGAGGCGTGAACTTTGTCGGGCGAGTGGTTGTTGGATGCTGGTAGATGGTAGCGTGAAGATTCGTGGTATCTCACTGTTGTCGCTCTTAGCGTCTTCGAGTTTCTGCCTCTTGGCCTCTTGTACTTCTGCCTCGCTGTCTAGATCTTCGTCGTACCATCTTTCCTCTGATATCAGCTCCTCGTCGCCTATGATGTTGTCGTCTAAATATTTAATTGTGTTTGACCAACTTAGATTATTTTTGTTTGGTTTTGTTGTTATGTTCGATAGGGTTGTATTTGGTTTTCTACCGTAGTAAGCTTCGAAGGGTGATAGTTTAGAGTATTTCTTCCTACAAATTCGTAGTTCGAAAGTATGTCTCTTAGGGCGTTTTTAATATTAAATGGTCGTTGGTTGGGGTCAAGCTTAATACATCCTAGTCGTCGTTTGACGGTTTGTATAAGGCGTTCTACCAGACCGATGGGGCGATGATCGTTGGCCGGTGCGTAAATTAGGTTTATGTTGTGTTTTGTGCAAAGGAGTTTTATTTTATTACCCTTTAAGCAGCGGGCTTGGTCGAGTCTAATGTTGCGTGGTACACCGTGTTGTGCGATGTATTTGTTTAAGAATTTTTCTTTGTTTGGGCCGCTTGCATGTGTTACTAGTTTCAGAGTGGGGAATTTTGAGAAGCGGTCTATGCATGCGAGGAAATACATTTCTCTCCCCTGTCCGTCAAATATTGGTCCCCCGAAGTCTAATTGAATTTCTTCGTTTGGTTCTGTGCATTGTGGTAAAGGTGCCCAGTGGCTTTTGGGATTTATGCTTTTTAAATTCTTACCGAATTCTGTACAGGGTCGACATGTTTTGGATTTGTTTATCAAATCTCGGTTAATGAAGGGCCACCATATGCGTTGTCCTAACTCGGTCATGCCCCAAGCTCCCGGATGTGTGGAGTGTAATACATCTATGACCGATTCTTCGAGGCTGTTGGTGATAGCGAGTTTGTTGTCTAATAGTACGCAGCCGTTGTGTACGCTTAGACTCCTCCACTTGGCGTGGATTTGTTTGCTGAATTTCTCGCATCGTTGTTCGTCCCCAGATTGGATGCAGTCGCGTACTTCACGAAGTACGCTATCGCGGTTGGTCATGGCGGCTATAAGTTTGGTGTTGAAGATGTCGTCGGGGGGTTTTGGTAGCTGTTCCTCTTTTTCTTATGCTGTGCCTATTGTTGATTGTTTACGGGGTGGGCTTAGGAAACTGGTCATTGAGAAGGTCTTTTTAGGAGAGGGTGATCCCGTAGTTTGATTTGTTTGTTCGTTGGCTGGGTTGTCCATTTGTTGAACAGAGTTTTTGAGTGTATTTAGAGGGGGCTGCTCTGTGTTAGGTGAGATAAATGGCAAATGCGCTTTTGCTATTGTGTTGTGAGCGAATTGTTGGTTTGTTCTGACGTCATGATTTGCTGTGTTGAAATCCGTGTTATTTAAGTTTTGTGCACTGCGCAAGTTGTAATTACTTACCGTATACGGTTTAATTGTCTTTGTGACGTGTTTTTGACTTGTGTCTTGTGATTTCTTGTGGCTGTTCTGTAATTCCTTTATGGCTTTTCTTGGCCTGCCTCTTTGTCGTGTGTGTTTATTGTTTGTGTTAGTGTGCGTGGAGTCGTTGGGTGATTCCGTGTTGTTGTTTTTATTTAATATGGAATCGGTGGGCGTTTTCGTTCTATTATTTTTGTTTAGTGTGGAATCGTTGGACGTTTCCGTTTGGTTGTTCATTGCTAGTTGAATTTGTTGTTTTCTGGGTCTACCCCTTTTTCTCAGTATGTTTAACGTTTCGCGTATAATATCTATTGTTGCTATTATGAAATTTTCGTCACATTCGTTCGGTGGTTTTGCGGGTTCTGATGGGTTTCGTGACATGTAATCAGCTAGTCCCATTTTTGTGCCCGGTATGTGTTCGATGTTAAAGTTGAATGGTATTAGTCTATCGTACCATTGTGTTAGGCGGCTCTGATGTATTTTACTAGTTCGTTCTTTAAGTATGGATAATAGTGCTCGGTGGTCGGTTTGTACTAAGAAGTGGTGTCCCAGTAAATAGTGTTTGAAGTGTTCTACTGCCCATACGACACCTAGTAATTCTAGCTCGTTGATACTGTATTTTTCTTCTGCTTTGTTTAGGAACCGTGATGAGTAAGATATTGTCTCCCATCCGTTGCATGTTTCTTGCTCTAGTACTGCTCCTAGACCTGATCGTGAGGCATCAGTTTTTGACTCGTGTATTTCGTTTGACGTCATAGTGATTGTTTTCTGTTAAGTTTTTGATGTTGTTTTTTATTGTTTCGAAATCTGATTGGTGGTTTTCCGTCCATACGTATTTTGTATCTTTCTATAGTAGGTCTCTGAAGCCTCGGCATAGTGTTGCTAGGTTGGGTATAAAGTTAGTGAGATGGTGTACGCTGCCAAGAAATGATTTAAGTTGTTTGTGAGTTGTTGGTGGCTTTAGGTTTATTTTTGCCTGTGTCTTGGAAATGACGGGTTTTATTCCTTTTTCTGTTATCTCGTGTCCCAACCATGTTATTTTGCTTTTGGCAAAGTGACATTTGTCTAAATTTATTGCCAAGTTTTCGTTGTTCAGTCTGTCGAGGCAGTTAAATAGGTATTTCTTGTGGTTCTCTAAACCTCCGCCTGTAACGATGATGATGTCGTCTAGGAAGCTAAATGTGTTTTTCAAATTAAATAATGTTTTGTCTATCGCCTTTTGGAATTCTGCAGGCTTATCTGTGAGTCCGTAGAAACCAGTATTGAATCTGTATGTTCCTGTGGCTTGACC
This sequence comes from Convolutriloba macropyga, assembly GCF_964194025.1. Taxonomy (NCBI): domain Eukaryota; kingdom Metazoa; phylum Xenacoelomorpha; order Acoela; family Convolutidae; genus Convolutriloba; species Convolutriloba macropyga. The sequence continues at coordinate 2,057,048 of NC_134477.1, forward strand.
GCCTATTATGTTCAAATAGCATTGGTTAGCTGTATCTTCATCTACTGGTAGTTGGCTATATGCGTAACGTAGGTCTATTGTTGAAAATAGTATTTGTCCTTCGTTGGACGATTGTGTTATTGATTGGGCGATGTTATCCATGAGGCACTCGATGTTGTGCATTTGATATTTGTTTTTATGGATTGCTTTGTTATTCGTTTTTGAGTCCATCGCTAGTTTTATTGATTTGTCTTTTTTGACTGTAATGACTATTGGTGATATGTAGAAATCGTCGCTGCATTTTTCTAATTTTGTGATATGTCCGATGTTCTGTAATCTTCTGAGTTCATCATCGACTTGTTTTTCTAGGTGTAGGGGTACGCGTCTTCCCCTTTGATGGACCGGGGTGAAGTTGCTTTTGAATTTGGATTTTACCTTATGATTTTTTGACCGCCCCAGTCTGGTTGTTAAATTTTTATATTTTGTTGCTACCTCTCGTTTAACGGGGCATATTGACGTTATTTCTATTGAATCTTTGTTCTTACCTTGTGCATTTGGGGAGTATTTTTGTTTGAGGTGTATTCCTAGTGGTTGCAATAGATCTCTCCCCACGATGGCTCTATGTTTGTTGGGGACCACGATGATATCTGCTCGTCCTGCTCGCCACCCATTACATTCGATGTCACAGTAGAGAGTGCCCAGATTTTTGATCGGGGTGTTGGTGTAGCTTTTCAGTTGGACTGGATTTGTCGTTCGGCTCCACCAGGTGTTGCTGTCTCGTGCTTCGATGTCCTTCGCCATCTGTTCTGTAACTAAACTGGTCGAACTTCCTGAATCTACCATTACCCAAAACTTGCTGTGTCCGTATTGTACGTGGAGTTTTGACGGAGTGGTTGGGTCGTTTGAGGTGTCCATCATGTTTACGGAGTAATCGTCATCTGAATTCCCATACGTTGAGTGGATTTCTGCCTTTAGGGATATCATGTTAATTCCGTCGGACGATTGTTCCATGCTCTGATTGTCGATTTCGTTTTCGGAGCGTTGTGTTGGTGGTCTGTTCAGATTTGATCTGCATACTTTTGCGAAGTGGTTTGGTTTGTTGCATCTGCGGCACGTTTGTCCTATTGCCTGGCATTTGGCTTTGTGATTGATGTCCCATGTTTGTCCGCAGTTTCTACAGTTGTGGGGTGTATTTCTGCTGTTGTTGAATGTTGGCCTGTTGTTCCCTCTGTATGGTCCTCGGGGCGTTGTCGTTCTATTGGAACCGCGGAACCTTGCGCTTGATATTTCTGAGATCGTTTCCTCGCGTCCGACGAAAGCGTTTTGGTGAGGGTCGGCTAGTTGTTTTGAGTGTATGGCTAGTTGGCTTTTGATTCCTAACTCTATGCTAACTGCTAATTCGAGGGCCTTTTCTGGGGGAGTGTCGTCTTTAACAGTTCTTTCTGTATTTCGTGGTCGATCATGTTCGCTGTGAATATGTCGCGTAATAATTCGTCCTCCAGGTGGGCTAGCTGAAAATGCTCTGCTAAAGATCTTAGGGCTGAGTGGAACTGTTCCATTGTCTCTCCGCGTTGTTGCTTTCGGGTTAATAGTAGGTAACGGTCGAATGTTACGTTTCTCGGGCGTATGAATGCTAGTTCGAGTTCCTCCCAGATTTCTTGTGTTATTTTGTTTTCTACATTTGTGTGGGGGAACTTCCTGGCATGCATTTTTCGTCCTTCAATGCCTAGGCTTAGGTAAATAAGTGATTTGGCTTTCCTGTCTGCCGTGTCTCATGGCTTATCACCGCATAGTACGCCTATTCTGTCTATTTGATTACACTCATTTTTCCACTTGGCTATCACCTGGTTGTATCGTGTTTATCTCTCTCTTTCCATCGTTTGCGTAGGGTTGTGGACTGGTTGTTCCTCAACCGGTTCGGGAGGGTAGATGACTGTTGTCGGTCTCTCTTGGAGTAGTTCGTCCAGTTCGATGTTTGTCTTCGCAACTAGAGCCATTTTCAATTGGCTTCTCCACTTCTCCCATGGAATGGGCGGGTTGCTGCTGGGTTTATCCCAAAATGGTTCGAGACCGAGTGCTGTACGTCCTTTTGAATCTGACTGCGCAATGTCGTACCACTAAGGGGCCTAGCGTTAGTACGATGATAATGATGATGGACGTATCGATAAAGCCTATAGCTGTATTCAAGAAAGTCTTCAAATGAAAGAGAGTCAGTGACAACTATTCAATTCAAACGTTAAGGCAGAACTGCGCTTAGCCAATTCGCAGTTAGTGTATTAGTTGTGACCAAGGTCACGAACTGCCTGTCACTGAAGTAATAGTCAATCGTCGGACGATTGAGAGTATGGGTAACAATGATACTAAATATGTACTGCGATGTAAGTAGTATTAATTCACTGCACCGATAAATGGTGGGGTGTGATATGGGTACCACAAGTTTAGTTAATGTTTGTTTTTATTTGAATCTTACGTTTTTCGTACCTCGCAGTCTCGTTAGTGACAGGTTTGATCGGTTTCCTAGTGCTTCATTACTTTAAATTGAATGGTTTGATGAATAATATGTGAATTTTTGAAGGTATGCCAGTTTTTGAATTCTCTTCCTCAGTTGTTATACCATTATGTTAAAAATTTGGATTATAGGGGTCAGAACAATGTGTGCAAACGCTCATTAACGAGCCTCCTTGTCACAAACTAGAGTCCCCTGTGTTTCCCTAGTGAAAAAATTGGGAAATTTTGAGGTACTATCACAGCTGTGAGCATATTTTACTTAACAGTTACAATGTGTTATATTATCTGGAGTTTCGATCACTTAGCTCTGAAAATTAGCACAGTCGATCAAAATTTTACGGTGGAGCAAATAACGGAAGTCATGTTGCCAACCAGTTTTTTCTCCAATTCTATTAAGTTGAAAAATGCTGGTCAATCTGATGTAATTTTAGGAACATGGAACGTTATGTATGTCCGTTTTCATAACGACCCAAAATTTGCCAGAAAACTGAACTTCAAAAGCGACAATGCAACCCAAATTCACGCGAACCGCAATTTCACGGCTAACTTTCAATTCGACTATATGAATGCTCAGGGGCCAATAGGGTTGAAGGATTTTGTCATTGGGTTTGGAAACGAAATTGTGGCACAGGAAGACAGAATTAAGGAATGGAAGCTGTTTCTCCCCCCCCCCCCCCCAACTGGCCTCCCATCAACAAACTTTACAACAAACTCAAGAGTTTTTGGCTCAAGAGACTATATTTCATAGGCTTATGGAGGAGAGTTTTGCTACCACATTCAGGACCTAACTTCACCCTCTCACTTTTGTGTCAATATTTTTTTGGTAATGATTACTAAATTCGCTCGTTTTGTAATTGAGAGTTCTTAGCAGCCATTGGGGGGCACTAGAGAGGTATATCCGAAATCATTTTTTATCATTACAAAGGAGTGGTAACCATAGTTGCAGTTGCACCTCGTTCTGTGAGGGAGGGGTTAGTGGGGGAGGCGGAGGGAACAATTCATCCATTTCCAGATAAATAGAATTTGGATCCAGGATGGAATCACCACACACTATTACGAATGTTTCTGCTGGATTTATCCCAAAACTGAAAACCCAGAAAAAGGAATTGCTTGGCAGGAACCAGTACTCATCGGAAATTACACAGAGAGAGTGAGTTAGGAGTCTTATTTCGCGTGTTTTTCTAACCCCCCCCCCCCCCCCACCTTCATTCCAGATCAAGTGACTACGTAGAAACATCAGCGAATTGGTTTACATCGGATCTATTCTGTTTCACCCCCCCCCCCCCCCCCAGCTTAGTGAGCATAAATTTTTCATGACCCCAGGCGCAAGGCGCACGTGCTATTTTCTTACATAGTAACGTGCTATATAACAACATATAATTTGTAACTGGGGGTCATAAAAACACTGGGGGGGGGGGGGGGGGAGACAGAATAGATCCTTTAAATCTAACGGTTTGAATTCTAATAACGCCAAATGTTCGACAAGATGGAAATTTTCCCAAATAATTGACAAGATTGGCAAATATAAAGAACGGGCCCGCATCATATAGTAAATCAGCGCTGAATCATAGTATTCCTCAGACTGTTTTTTTTAGTTTGAACATATTATGATTAGACCAGAAGTTGTCAGACCCAAAGCTAAGACATTCAGGCAAGATTTTGCTAACTGAAAAAAAACCTGAATATGGGCAAATTGCGCCTAAAAGTTAAAATTTTGGCAAGTTCCTACCCTCGTCTATTTATTGGTTTCGGCGGGTGTTTTTTCTAATGTTGATACGTTTCGTGCACCGTTTTAAGATTGTAAGCCGTCGTCATGCTCCAAAAGTGCACCGTCCGAAATATTTTTAGAAACTTAACAATTTTTCATGATTTCCCTATGAAGATCAAGCAGGGAATCAAAACCAAGTTACATTTACATGTTTCATTTTTATCCGAAACCTGTCATTGTCACATTATTTGAATATACGAATTATCCTAAATTTGAAATCGCAAAAATGGAAACAAAGAAGCAAAATGTGGTTTAACGGAAACTAATTTCAACCGTCAATATTCACTCACGATCCGTTTCGTCATGAGTCGAAGGATATGTGAATAGTTTTTTGAAACCATAATGCGTGATGAAAAAGTGCAGAAAATTCTTGAATAATTTTAAAAGTTTACTTGAAAAGGACCAAGTTATCAAGCGACTTTCTAGATGACTCATATCTGAAATCAGAAACAAATAAAGTGTTCTTTTCCTTGTTAATTGCCAAATTAAAGTGCTCACAATATTTTTATTTGAAAACGTCGGGGAGTTTTAACATGAAGGCTGTTTTGGTTGCATAAAACAATTTTTGGCCAATTTAATTCATAGGTATTTCTTTTCCCCCATATTTGCGACAATCTTGCCAAATAAAAATTTTCATACGAGTCAGATAATTTATTTGTCATACATTTAAAAAACTGATATCCTAATTAAATGGAAACGGACTCTTCCTATCTAGATTGCCCTTCATATGGACAATTTCTGTCTAGGTTGTTTTGAACATCATTCGGTCTGGCTCCTCAGCCCGGTTAGTAATTGCTTTCTTCTTTAGAATAAGTTTTTGAAAAAAAACGATATATTATAATTTTTCAGATCTACAGCCACACAAAAACCTGCATTATAGTCTGTATATAGTAGTCAGTCAGTCGAAAAAAATTGTATCAGAGAAGCAGATAACAACTTTTCTGATAAAATTGGTTAAGTTTACTTCCCTGCGTTCTACCTCATAGTATACCCTCAGATACAAATAACAGAGATATTTATTAATAAATATAGAAAGACGATATGAAGGTCACAGAAAGCAGTTTACAATAATTTCTAGTTTTCTTTAAAGAAACATATCATCATAGCTTTGTTACTAAAAATTTCATTGTTTCTAGAAAAATAAAGGCAACAAATGGTCTGTACAAACTTCCCAAGGCTTAATCTAAGTGATAAAAATTCTAGGAACAAATAACAAATTATGGTTTGCTTAAACAGGAGAAAAACTTGCTCTGATATATTTTGTTTTTTACCTTCCTTCTTAAAAAAGCATCATATGTCATTCAAACATATGCACTTCAAAAATAAAATGAACAAGGATGTATCATATCCTAACTGCCACACAACTAAAAACTTGACTTCAGTTGCTACAATTGTTCAAAACTTGGAAGAAAACCAATTTGGATTTCAATAATTCTGTTGTAGTAGTTTGTGATACCTCTTGCTGTGGAGGTATATAATCGAGCCACGAATCCGCTGTGGATTATCTGAATTGAATTCGAGGCGCGAATTCAATGTATTACTAAATTGTCGGATTACCACTTTTAGGTTTACTCTGCAATACTGCTACGATTGTTTTTCTAATATGACGGCGTGGATTTCCCTCTCGAATCCGGATAGGATTATTCTGATTGCAAAACTGAGAAGATTGAGAACAACTGAATTATGAAAAACAATTTAGAAGAATGAATACTAACAAAAGTGGGAGTTGTGAACAAACTGAAAAGTTGACTTATCAGTCGGCGGCAAAATGAACTTAAGTGAAAATACGATTAGGGATGACATTTAAGAAGACAAGGGCAAATTTAATATAATTTAGTAGAAATCAACTAAATATGGTACAACCGTACCACATATCCTCGTCTTCAACAAATTTTAAACTGCATAAGAGTAAAATATTGTGATATTAATAACATATGTACTGATTATTATAAATAGTAAAAAATGCGAACAATAACCATCCAACAGATCAAATGCAGGAAAGGTGAGGAAATTATGCAAATTGGATTAATTATAATGTAAATCCGTTGTGTTTACATTAAACTGTACGCATGAAACTTAACTTACTGCACAATTGAGACGCGAATGCAATACATTTCATCAAATTAGGTGTACAGTACTGAGAGTCCATATTAAATTTATAATTGTAAACCGAACTAAATTACAAATAAATAACGACAATAAACAGAAAATATTACGCAATTGTGGCACAATTCCAGATTTAATTTTAACAACTGACAATATATAACAAAATAAACTAAAATCGCAAGATTTCAATAAATTGTTCAGTTTTTTAGTGGTATAGTTTTATACACAGTTTAAATGTGATTTTCGACGTCAAAGACGCTCATACTAATTTCTTTTGCATAATCTTCATAGTCGTAGGCTTCCCGAGACCAGGTACCGATTGGAAGGGATGCAGGAGGACTGACCACTGGCAGCTCAAATGACGTGTCAGGTGCAGGAAGTTGCAGTGCCTCTTCCTGTATTACCGTCTCGATGACGGGATTTGTCGATTTGTGTCTCTTTGGCATCGGAGCGGAGTCGTCGCTGACTGAACATACTGAGCTTTCAAAACCGAAAGAATCTGGGGCCTTCCGGTTTCTTTTCAATTTCGACGTAGATGTGGAAGGCGAGGCGGTTGACGAGGTGACTGATAACGCAGCAACTGAGGAGGCATTCTAGGCGTTTAATGTGGTTTAAGATTGACGCGATCAATTTCTTCCTGTTTGCGGCTTTTTAGGCTTGCGGGATGACATGTTTTAGAAATGTTGCTGTTAGCAGACGAAACTCTTGAAGCAGCGTCAGACTGGTTAGGTCTGTGTCTGATCTTGATCTCCCCACGATATTTTTTCTTCGGATATTTTGTGTGTCGGGCGATCTTATCTTCGGTTGTTTTATCATAGGGGAGGGGACTTCGTTGAGCGTACTGAAAAAGATCCGTGTTATGCTCGGCACGGGTTCCGAACTTGGCTAGGTCGTTGTTCCTGACTCGAACTTCAGGGACTCCGGGTTCCTATTACAGTAGTCGTGGGTGAAGTTCTCACGACAGTGCTTCCTGGGGCCAACGTCTCCCTGAGTCCTTGGAGATCCCTCTTTGATCGTTTTGAAAATTTTCGAGCTAGCTTAACTTCTAACGATCGTTCTGACCGCGGTATCGGATTGTTTAATTTGGGTTGCATAATAAATTGTGATACTGATTTTTTTGTCCCCATTGTATCTTCATCCTGCGTCAACTTGCGCTTTTCGCATCGCCTCTTCTATCAGAATGTCACTGCGGTTACCAGTCACCCAGCCATTGTCATCTAGATAGTCTCCCACGGGAACTGTGTCTGCGTCTAAATAGTGGTGAAGAATTTTTCATATGAGAGATTTGACGACTTTAGTATTGTACTAATATTAGTTAGTGGTGTGTTTGGCTTTCTTCCAAAATGTGCTTGGAAAGGTGTTACGTTTGTTGTCTTTTGTTTACCTATGCGTAATTGATATACTACTGACTTAATTGCTCCTTTAATTGTGAATGTGTTATTTCTATTATCTAATTTCATGCAGCTTAGACGCCTTTTAATTGTTTGTGTCAAATGCTCTACTAATCCAATGCCTCTGTGGTCGTTTTCAGGAGCAGTGATAATGTTAATAATATGTTGTTTGCATAAATAGCTTTACTTTATATCCAATTAGACAACTTGCTTGATCTAAACTAGTGTTTCGAGGAATACCATGTATTTGAATATATTCACCTAAGTATTTAATTACATTAGGTCCATTAGCTTTATCAAAAACTTCTGCAGTAGGGTATTTGGAAACACGATCAATACATGCCAGGAAATGTATATCTTGATCTTTTTCATTCGTAATGAAACCATCGAAGTCAATTTGTATTTCTTCATTAGGTTCTGAAAAATTTAATAAAGGTTTCCATTTCGGTTCGAAATCCTTACCATTATCAGTACAATGCTTGCACTGGGCAGCTTTGTTCAAGATCTTGCGGTGCATGTATGGCCAGAACGCATACTGCCCAAGGGTAATCATACCCCATCTGCCAGGGTGGGTGAGATGGAGGCTTTCTAAGACAACCTCTTGGATTGAATTTGGTATTGCCACACGATCGTCTACGCAGACGCAGCCCGACCTAACGTGAAGGTCCCTCCAATATGAGAAGAGGTAGGGGATCGCCTCCTTGCATCGTTGTGCGTCGTTTTAAAGGATACAGTCTCGCACTTCTTTGAGTACTGCATCCTTGCTCGTGAGAGCAGCCAAAAACCAATTGGTGAACAACTGTTTCAAGTTATTCTCTTCTTTGGACAGTTCAAGATTCGGTGAAGTTTGGCCTTCATTGGAGGAATGTAATGAATTCACTGCCGAATTTGGTGTTGATTGGAAGATGACCCTACTGTGGGTAGGAGGAGTTTGCGTAATTGACTTTGGGCTACTCATTATTGCGTTAGAATTTAAGAGTATTTGCGTTGTGTTTGTTTGTAAATTAGAATGAGATTGGAGTTGGGTTGAGATTTTGAGCAGATTAGAATTTAAGTGGATTTGTGCTGCGTTTGCAGAATTATCAAGAAGCAACTGAGTTGTGTTACGATTAATGGCAGAAATCAAATTGGAATTGATTGTTGAATGAGGAATTGAGGCACGTGTGGAATGTGTGTGATTGACGCTGCTGAAGTGCTGTGATTGGCAGTTTTGCTGTGTGGTATTTACATAAGTTGCTGCAATGGCGTCACAAATGCGGGTAATAATTGCTACCGCAAATTCCTCATCGTATTTGTTTGTAACTTTTGCTTCTTGATTTGGTTGGCGAGAAATGTAATCTACCAGCCCCATTTTTGCGCCTGGTAAATGTTCAATATTAAAGTCAAATGATAAAAGACGATCTACCCAACGGGTTAAACGACTATTATATGATTTGTTAGATCGGTGTTCTTTCATAATAGAAAGTAGTGCCCGTTGATCTGTGATGATTTTGAATGATTTGCCAAATAAATAAAATTTAAAATATTCTATGGACGACACAACCCCTAATAATTCTAGTTCGTTAATGCTGTAGCGTTCCTAATTTGAATTCAGGAATCCAGATGCGAATGCAACTGTATGCCAAACTGTCGGTGAACGTTGTTCTAATGCTGCTCCTAATCCTGCTATAGATGCATCGCATTTGATCCGGTTTTCCAAATGAGGGTTATAATGTGTGTTTTCTGTTGCATTTGCTACTTTTTTTAATTGATTGCAAATGAGTTTCAAGTTCGTCATTCCAGATCTATTTTGTATTCTTTTTAGGCAATGGTCGAAGTGGATGGCATAGTTGAGACAAATTAGGGATGAATTTACTTAGATAATGAACTGAACCTAAAATTGCACGTAATCGTTTTAAATTTTTAGGTGCTGTTAAAATTAAAATTGCTGCTGTTTTAGTTTCAAGTGGTGTGATTCCCGACTTAGTAAATTTATGACCTAACCATTCTATTTCGGTTTTAGCGAAAAGACATTTAGGTGAGTTTATTCCCAAATTACCGTCGTCCAGTTTTTTTTAAACATTTATAGACTAACTTTAATTGATCTTCTTTAGAGCCGCGACTGACTATTATAATATCATCTAAGAAAGAGTGAGTATTATTTAGTCCGACTAATGTATAGTTCATTACTTTTTGGAATGCTGCTGCATATCAGTTAATCCGTAAAATCCTGTAAAAAAGCGATATGTTCCAGTGCCCTCACCACTAATGATATTTAAGTTGCAATGCCTAGCCGTTTCCGGGTCTAAATTAAGTTGGCTGTATGCGTACTTCAAATTCAATGTTGAGAAATATGCTGTTTCATGTGATGCTTTTGTATTCAGATTTGTTGGATTGTGTCAATTAGGTTGTCTATATTAGGCATTTGATATTTATTTTTATAGATAGGTTTATTTAAGATTTTTGAGTCTAGGGCTAGTTTAACTGTTTTATTTTTTTAGCGTGATAACTATAGGTGAGATGAAATTTTAGCTGGAAAAGCGTTTAAATTTATGATATGCTTTTCTGCAAGTAATTTTGTAAGTTCGTCATAAACTAGAGGTTGTAGGTTAATTGGGACCCTACGGTCTTTTTGGTGTGTAGGTGTAAAGTTTTTATGAAATGTAGATTTATCTGAGTGTTTTAATAAATTACTGATTCTTGAGATCAGACCTGGGAAATCAAATGCTATCTGTTTCTTGATTAAACATTGGTTTTGGTTGACATTTGCAACTTGTTTTATTTGGGTGACCGAAAGGCCAAGTTGTGGAAAGAGATCTCGTCCGATTATGGGTCTATGGCCATCTTCCACTACTTTCACATTAACACCCGCAGCTACCCAATCTTTACATTTGATTGAGGTCTTTATCACTCCAATGGTTTTGATTAGATCATTAGAGAAAATATTTAGTTCATGCATCTCTGTTGATTGTACCCAAAAGCCTTCTTTACACTCCGACACCACTGTAGTTGCAAGGATTCGGTTAAATATAGTACACACACTTCCCGAATCCACTAAAGCTTTTGTACTGGTATTTCCGATGCAAATGTCTAAATTCACTGGCTTCACCTCTCTAGTGTCGTTACTGATGGGAATTGTAGCAACACAATTGTCATCATAATCATCATAATCCGAATCGTACTTAGCATCGTAGATACTTTGTTTTTGAAGCAATCTATCTATATGGTTAACTTGCTCTCCGACTGTCGCTGAAGTACCTACCGTTGCTGCCTGGGAGATAGAATCATCAACATTGTTTACTCTAGGTTTTGGCTTATATGGGTGTTTAGGTTTTCTACATACTTTCGCGAAGTGGTTGGCAATTCCGCAGTTTTTGCAATTCTTTCCACGGGCAGGGCGCTTTTGTTGATGTGCAGCTGACCACCCATAGCCACAGTTTGGACAAACTATAGGTTTCACGAATTGGCTCGTTGAAGGTCGCGATCTATTCCAAGACCCTTGTATATTGTTTACAGATGTAGTCGTAATTTCATTTGTGGTCTGATGAATCGTGGTTCCAGATATCTTTAACTTGTTCTGTATACCCATCTAAATACTCATGGCAACTTCTAATGGCTTTTTAGCAGTTCTCGTCTCTTTAAGTAGTCCCCCTCTGAATCTCGCCATCCTGCATGTATGCTATAAAAACGTCACGAATGATTTATTCTTCATGCCATCCTAGATCGCAGTTCAGAGACAGTTCCCGGAGACAACCGTAGAACTTGTCTACAGGTTCTCCTTTTGAATTGTTTCCTGGTTAGGAAGGTATATCGATCGAAGGTGAAATTTCGCTGTTTTGTAAATACCTGATCTAGACTCTCCCAAAGATCCTCTGTTGTTACACGTTCAATCTATATATTCGGTTCTTGGGAACCAAAATTTCGTCGTCCTTCCATCCCTAGACTAAGATAAGTCAGAGAGAAACCTTTGTTGTCGCAAAATTTACAAGGCTTGTCGCCGCACAATATACCTGCAGGTTCTATCTTCTGACATCGATTCAACCACGCATTCTTGAGTTGATCCTTCCTAGTTTTCCAATTTCTCTCGCTCTGAGCCGTACTGTTTTCTACATTATTCTCGTAGATGGGTTCTGGAGGGTAGGTAACTTTTACCGGGGGATCTTCGCGAAGGGTATTGATCGAAATACCCTCTTCTGCCAGGATAGCCAGTTTCAACATTATCTGCCAACGATCCCGCCGTAAAGGTGGTTCTAGCGTTGGTTTCTCCCAAAAGGGTTCAATTTCAAGTAGTGCACGTTCTTTGACTGATGACTGCGCCATGTGATACCTCTTGCTGTGGAGGTATGTAAGCGAGCCACAAATCCGATGTAGATTATCTGATTTGGATTCGAGGCGCGAATCCAATGTATTACTAAATTGTTGGATTACTACTTTTAGTTTTACTCTGCAAAACTGCTACAATTGTAGTTCTATTATGACGGCGTGGATTCCGCTCTCGAATCCAATTAAGATTATTCTGATTGCAAAACTGAGAAGATTGAGAACAACTGAATTATGGGAAACAATTTAGCAGAATGAATACTAACAAAACTGAGAGTTGTGAACAAACTGAAAAGTTGACTTACTAGTCAGCGGCAAAATGAACTTAAGTGAAAATATGATTAAGGAAGGCATTTGCGAAGACAAGGGCAAACCTAATATAATTTATTACAAATCAACTAAATATAGTACAAGCGTACCACATAGTTTATGAATTTATTCGAACACTTTGCCAGCAAGCAAAATTTCATAAGTAGTCGATAATTGGCTCTTGCCGGTTAATGGGCAGTCGGCAGTTAATTCGTGCCTGTTGAGTGACAGTCGGCATTTATGTCTTGCCAGTTAAGTGGCAGTCGGCAATTAAGTCTGGCCAGTTAAGTGGCAGTCGGCAATTAAATATGGTCAATTATGTGGCAGGCGGCAATTAACTCTGGACAGTTAACTGGCAGTCAGCAACTAAGTCTGGCCAGTTAAGTGGCAGTCGGCAATTAAGTCTGGCCGGTTAATTGGCAGTCGCTAATTAAGTCTGGCCAGTTAAGTGGCAGTCGGCAACTAAGTCTGGCCAGTTAAGTGGCAGTCGGCAATTAAGTCTGGCGAGTTATATGACAGCCGGCAATTAAGTCTGGCCAGTTAAGTGGCAGTCAGCAATTAAGCATGGCCAATTATGTGGCAGTCGGCAGTTAAGTCTGGCCAGTTAAGTCGCAGTCGGCAACTAAGTCTGGCCAGTTAAGTGGCAGTCGGCAATTAAGTCTGGCCGATTAAGTGGCACTCGGAAATTAAGTCTGGCCAGTTTAATGATAGTTGGCAATTAAGCCAATTTGGAGGCAGTCGGCAAATAAGTCGGGCCAGTTATATAGCAGTCAGCAATTCTGTTGTGCCTGTTGAGTGGCAGTCGGCAATCAAGTCTGGCCAATTAACTGGCAATCGGCAATTAAGTCTGGTCAGTTTAATGACAGTTGGCAATTCAGTCTGGCCAATTTGGAGGCAGACGGCAAATAAGTCTGGCCAGTTAAGTGGCAGTCGGCAATTAAGTCTAGCCAGTTAATTGGCAGTCGGCAATTAAGTCTGGCCAGTTAAGTGGCAGTCGGCAACTAAGTCTGGCCAGTTAAGTGGCAGTCGGCAATTAAGTCTGGCCGATTAAGTGGCAGTCGGCAATTAAGTCTGGCAAGTTATATGACAGTCGTCAGTTAAGTCTGGCCAGTTAAGTGGCAGTCAGCAATTAAGTATGACCGATTAAGTGGCAGTCGGCAATTAAGTCTGGCCAGTTAAGTGACAGTCCGCAATTAAGTCTGGCCAGTTAAACGACAGTCGGCAATTAAGTCTGGCCAATGAGGAGGCAGTCCGCAAATAGGTCTGGCCAGTTAACCGGCAGTCGAAAATTAAGTCTGGCCAGTTAATTGGCAGTCGGCAATTAAGTCTGGCCAGTTAAGTGGCAGTCGGCAACTAAGTCTGGCCAGTTAAGTGGCAGTCGGCAATTAAGTCTGGCCGATTAAGTGGCACTCGGCAATTAAGTCTGGCCAGTTTAATGACAGTTGGCAATTAAGTCTGGCCAATTTGGAGGCAGTCGGCAAATAAGTCTGGCCAGTTATGTGGCAGTCAGCAATTCAGTTGTGCCTGTTGAGTGGCAGTCGGCAATCAAGTCTGGCCGGTTAAGTCGCACTCGTCAATTAAGTCTGGCCAGTTTAATGACAGTTGGCAATTCAGTCTGGCCAATTTGGAGGCAGACGGAAAATAAGTCTGGCCAGTTAAGTGGCAGTCGGCAATTAAGTCTAGCCAGTTAATTGGCAGTCGGCAATTAAGTCTGGCCAGTTAAGTGGCAGTCGGCAGCTAAGTCTGGCCAATTAAGTGGCAGTTGGCAAATAAGTCTGGCCGATTAAGTGGCAGTCGCCAATTAAGTCTGGCAAGTTATATGACAGTCCGCAATTAAGTCTGGCCAGTTAAGTGGCAGTCGGCAATTAAGTCTGGCCAGTTAAGTGGCAGTCGGCAGCTAAGTCTGGCCAATTAAGTGGCAGTTGGCAAATAAGTCTGGCCGATTAAGTGGCAGTCGCCAATTAAGTCTGGCAAGTTATATGACAGTCCGCAATTAAGTCTGGCCAGTTAAGTGGCAGTCGGCAATCAAGTCTGGCGAGTTATATATATTATAATTATATGACAGTCGGCAATTAAGTCTGGCCAATTAGGTGGCAGTTGGCAATTAAGTCTGGCCAGACGAGTGGCAGTCGGCAATTAAGTCTGGCCAATTTGGTGGCAGTCGGCAATTAAGTCTGGCCAGTTAAGTGGCAGTCGGCAACTAAGTCTGGCCAGTTAAGTGGCAGTCGGCAATTAAGTCTGGCCGATTAAGTGGCACTCGGCAATTAAGTCTGGCCAGTTTAATGACAGTTGGCAATTAAGTCTGGCCAATTTGGAGGCAGTCGGCAAATAAGTCTGGCCAGTTATGTGGCAGTCAGCAATTCAGTTGTGCCTGTTGAGTGGCAGTCGGCAATCAAGTCTGGCCGGTTAAGTCGCACTCGGCAATTAAGTCTGGCCAGTTTAATGACAGTTGGCAATTCAGTCTGGCCAATTTGGAGGCAGACGGAAAATAAGTCTGGCCAGTTAAGTGGCAGTCGGCAATTAAGTCTAGCCAGTTAATTGGCAGTCGGCAATTAAGTCTGGCCAGTTAAGTGGCAGTCGGCAACTAAGTCTGGCCAATTAAGTGGCAGTCGGCAAATAAGTCTGGCCGATTAAGTGGCAGTCGCCAATTAAGTCTGGCCAATTATGTGGCAGTCGGCAATTCAGTTGTGCCCGTTGAGGGGCAGTCGGCAATCAAGTCTGGCCGGTTAAGTGGCAGTCAGCAATTAAGTATGGCCGATTAAGTGGCAGTCGGCAATTAAGTCTGGCCAGTTAAATGACAGTCGGCAATTAAGTCTGGCCAATAATGTGGCAGTCGGCAATTCAGTTGTGCCCGTTGAGGGGCAGTCGGCAATCAAGTCTGGCCGGTTAAGTCGCAGTCGGCAATTAAGTCTGGCCAGTTAAATGACAGTCGGCAATTAAGTGTGGCCAATGAGGAGGCAGTCGGCAAATAAGTCTGGCCAGTAAACCGGCAGTCGAAAATTAAGTATGGCCAGTTAATTGGCAGTCGGCAATTAAGTCTGACCAGTTAGGTGGCAGTCGGCAACTAAGTCTGGCCAGTTAAGTGGCAGTCGGCAATTAAGTCTGGCCAATTAACTGGCAATCGGCAATTAAGTCCGGCGAGTTATATGACATTCGGCAATTTAGTCTGGCCAACTAGGTGGCAGTCGGCAACTAAGTCTGGCCAGTTAAGTGGCAGTCGGCAATCAAGTCTGGCCGGTTAAGTCGCAGTCGGCAATTAAGTCTGGCCAGTTAAATGACAGACGGCAATTAATTCTGGCCAATGAGGAGGCAGTCGGCAAATAAGTCTGGCCAGTTAAGAGGCAGTCGGCAATTAAGTCTGGCCAGTTAATAGGCAGTCGGCAATTAAGTCTGGCCAGTTAAGTGGCAGTCGGCAACTAAGTCTGGCCAGTTAAGTAGCAGTCGGCATTTAAGTGTGGCCAGTTAACTGGCATTCGGCAATAAAGTCTGGCGAGTTATATGACAGCCGGCAATTTAGTCTGGCCAATTAGGTGGCAGTCGGAAACTAAGTCTGGCCAGTTAAGTGGCAGTCGGCAATTAAGTCTGGCCAATTAAGTGGCACTCGGCAATTAAGTCTGGCGGTTTATATATATTATAATTATATGACAGTCGGCAATTAAGTGTCAGTCGGCAATTAAGTCTGGCCAGTTATATATATTATAATTATATGACAGTCGGCAATTAAGTCTGGCCAATTAGGTGGCAGTCGACAATTAAGTCTGGCCAATTAACTGGCAGTCGGCAATTAAGTCTGGCGAGTTATATGACAGTCGGCAATTTAGTCTGGCCAATTAGGTGACAGTCGGCAACTAAGTCTGGCCAGTTAAGTGGCAGTCGCCAATTAAGTCTGGCCAATTAGGTGGCAGTCGGCAATTAAGTCTGGCCAATTAACTGGCAGTCGGCAACTAAGTCTGGCGAGTTATATGACAGTCGGCATTTTAGTCTGGCCAATTAGGTGGCAGTCGGCAATTAAGTCTGGCCAATTAACTGGCAGTCGGCAATTAAGTCTGGCGAGTTATATGACAGTCGGCAATTTAGTCTGGCCAATTTGGTGGCAGTCGGCAATTAAGTCTGGCCAATTTGGTGGCAGTCGGCAATTAAGTCTGGCCAATTAACTGGCAGTCGGCAATTAAGTCTGGCGAGTTATATGACAGTCGGCAATTTAGTCTGGCCAATTAGGTGGCAGTCGGCAACTCAGTCTGGCCAGTTAACTGGCAGTCGGCAATTAAGTCTGGCCAATTAAGTGGCCGTCGGCAATTAAGTCTGGCGAGTTATATATATATTATAATTATATGACAGTCGGCAATTAAGTGGAAGTCGGCAATTAAGTCTGGCGAGTTATATATATTATAATTATATGACAGTCGGCAATTAAGTCTGGCCAATTAGGTGGCAGTTGGCAATTAAGTCTGGCCAGACGAGTGGCAGTCGGCAATTAAGTCTGGCCAATTTGGTGGCAGTCGGCAATTAAGTCTGGCCAGTTAAGTGGCAGTCGGCAACTAAGTCTGGCCAGTTAATTGGCAGTCGGCAATTAAGTCTGGCCAATTAACTGGCAGTCGGCAATTAAGTCTGGCGAGTTATATGACAGTCGGCAATTTAGTCTGGCCAATTAGGTGGCAGTCGGCAACTAAGTCTGGCCAGTTAAGTGGCAGTCGGCAATTAAGTCTGGCCAATTAAATGGCCGTCGGCAATTAAGTCTGGCGAGTTATATATATATTATAATTATATGACAGTCGGCAATTAAGTGGCAGTCGGCAATTAAGTCTGGCGAGTTATATATATTATAATTATATGACAGTCGGCAATTAAGTCTGGCCAATTAGGTGGCAGTTGGCAATTAAGTCTGGCCAGACGAGTGGCAGTCGGCAATTAAGTCTGGCCAATTAGGTGGCAGTTGGCAATTAAGTCTGGCCAATTTGGTGGCAGTCGACAATTAAGTCTGGCCAATTAAGTTGTAGTCGGCTATTAATTCTGGACAGTTGATAGGAGCAATTAACTAAATATATGGACATATGAATAATAGAATAATGAATCATTAGTAGTTCAAACTACAGACGGCGCACACTAATATTTGACATGAACAGAGAATTGCGAATGCAAAAGTAGAGGCTTCTAAACGTCATGCTTCGGCACTGAAAGACGCTGTCTGCTACTTCAGAGTTACTTTCAGTTATAAGATGCTTTTTCTCCAGAATGAATGGCCAGAAAACTGTCCAGTCAACTCTTCCTATGTCGTTGGGATTCCAGACAAGTGCTTCCATCATATTGAAGAGGAAATGACCTTTGAAGAAGCTAGAAGAACGTGCAAGGAAAGGTAATATTGATTAAGATATACGCGATATTACCATGTTGCTAACGAAGTCAACCAAATTAACTCCAATGCTGTTACACAACTCTACTATAGTCCTTTAAGGAGCTAATTTCAAACAGGAACACGAAAAGTTCCCATTCTGCAAAATTATAATTAGACAGAAGTCTACCCCTTGCTCCCACAATGTTAAAATATCAAAACTAAATTTTGTTTAAAAAGATGGTTTTTGCAATTCCAAAATATTCGCGCAAAATTCTTTCACAAAAAAGCAATAATAAATAAAATGCAATAATAGAAACCCAATCTCGTTTATGAAGTCTGTCCGACAAATGTCTACTCTTATTAGTTGCTACTGATGCAAGAACTCTTCACATTTTCAACGACTCTCACCAATTCTGGGAATTTTTCACTGAGTATCAGATATCTGCGAAAAACAGAAAAAACGCATAGGGTTTAACAAAATCCATTGATCTATTTGCCTGAATTTTTTTTTTCAGATTTTGTTGCCTTTTCAATACTTGGGGAAAATTTTTCAAGGGATGGTTTTACGATCTTTCGGCAACTTTGTGATATGTTCAGTAGAGTTTGGTATCTTTTACCGTGATTAGCAGAGGTAGGGTTTGTTTTAATATCAAGTGGTTTGCGTTTTTCTAGAGAATTTTGAAACATTACAACACAACAAAATTTTCTTCGATCAAACCTGATTTAGGAGAACCTAGGCCCTGTCATACTTTCTTCTAGCGGCGCTGGTGGACGAAATAGTTGTGCATTTTTAAATTCTTCAAGATACTAATCACCTTAGTATGATTCGCGATTTTTTGAATCCTTAAGAAACAACTTTTTATAAAAATCTTACAACTTTTTTAATGCTCATCCATGCTCTGGATAAAATCATTCTTCTTTATATAGGTCTTAAGTTGAGTTGAATTTGAAAACACATAATTCTCTTCCAAGATTCTGATTCTGAGACAAAACTTATTTTCCATGTTCTCTTCAATTTTAGCACTCATCGTTGATTAAGAATATTTAATCTATAAAGTAATTTCGTTTGCAAACGATTTTGCATATCTACAAAAGGGGCTTTAGATACATATAGATTTAGTTTATATATATATATATATATATATATATATATATATATATATATATATACGTATATATATACATATATATATATATATATATATATATATATATATATATATATACATATAATGAAAGAAAAACATGCTTTTGTCCATATAAAACGTAACTTTAAAATTTAATATTCATCAAAAATTCAATTGCTTATTTCTGTCGAAAAATGTACAATTTTGCATGTTCCTACCCTCCTGTTGTTTGTCTGAAAAAGGTGGCAAACGATTCATTTCAGATCGTTTTAGGACCTGATTTTTTCTAATGTTCCAACATCGTTAATGCATTGGTGAATAACAGTGTAGTCTACAAAAGATTTTTCTGGCGCTAAATGGGATCTGTTTCAGGCTGTTCGAAACTCTGCCTTAGAATGGCTTCTTTGCTTTCAGTAATGGAAGTTCCTACTCTAACAATGAGTGAAAAATTCTTTTTTTTGTCTGTCTTCAACAGTCATTTCGAAAATCGGGAGTTGCTATTTGACTGTTGTTGAGGCGTTCTTACGCACTGCAGTCGAGACCCTGTATCTTTGGGAAACTGTTGGCAATTTGATGTGCCTGATGGAAGTGACCTCTGATCAGACCATTCCAGGCCAAATTAATCTCATATCAGATCATCCCAGACGTCTGATCAGAATGATATGCAGTCGAAACCTCAAGGGCGCTCGAACACCGCTCGAAGCTCCTACATCAGTCCTTTCAAGATAAAAGTGACCGCTGGGCAAGCCAAAATCAGTCCATCGTCCAGACCTTTTTGACAGCCTGGCTCAGATCAAATTCAGACAACTTTCCAGGCGTTTGTGTGCTTAAAAGTATCTGATCAGCATATTATGAGCTCCAAAATCACTCTTGATCCAACTAGTGTGAACTTGAAATCTCCTCTGATAAGACTCAAGTGTGCTCGAAATAGTCTGATCAGAGAATGGTTTTAATTATGATCAAATCTCTCAATTTCTCTAAAACCTATTCATTTCATAAAAAACTGATATTTACAGAAATATACTCATGTATGGAAGCGCCAATTGTTGAAGTATTGCAAATAAAAAGAACAGTCTGAAATGTGGGGAATTATAAGAAAAAGGGCAGCTGAGAACAGGCTATTGTAGGCCTAATGCTGTTCCGTTGCGATTAAGCAGAAACCACAATTATTATTATTATTATTATTATTATTATTATTATTATTATTATTATTATTATTATTATTATTATTATTATTATTATTATTATTATTATTATTATTATTATTATTATTATTATTATTATTATTATTATTATTATTATTATTATTATTATTAAAGAAAAATAAAACAAATGTTGAGAACATATGTCATTTAATAAACGTTAGTTCATTTTTCGAATGAACTTAAAAAGTTTCCGTCAGAAACTTCTTGATCTACTGTTAATTTAATTTTTATCAGCTGGACACCTTGACTCTGGTCAGAGCCATTGGAGTTTATATGAGTCTTTCATCAGAACGCTGCTTCGTTGTTGCCTGTTGGGAGAGCCAACATCTCTTAGTAAACAAAATTCATGAAAATCCAATGCAAAAATGCGCTCGAAGTGGTTTCTGATCAGACCCAATTGGTCTCAAAACCTTCTCTGATCAGACTAATGCGCACATGAATCGACCTCTGATCAGCCCATCCCATATGGAATTGACCTCTGATTAGATCAAAATTAGACCATTGTCCAGTCCAGATTTGGTCTGGAAACACACTTTGCGCGTACGACTTGCGTTTGGTAAGAAGTCACTTCCATCTGGCAACTCGACCTGGGTTGTCATGTTGTAAAAATAGGCTTTTTTCAAGATTCATTCTTGAATAAACATTCTTGAATTCCAAATAAAATTTGTCTCCGTGACTGCTAAATTTTGAACACAACTTGGGGGGAGGGTCTTGTTGGGGGAAGGAGTCATATGGCAAACTCTTCTACTCAAACTTCAATTTACTAACAGGCGATTGTGAGACCTTTTAAGTCTACTCACGGTTCGATTCGAGAGGACAATAGTCTGGTGGAAATGATTTCGCATGATAGTATGACAACATATCACTTCATTTTGGGTCGGTCTGAGCAGTGGCTGCTTTGTCCCGGACGGTCAGCCGGTATTTGTCTGGACCTCAGCTTGAGCATACCTGAAATAATTTGGTTCAAATTTGCCCGTTGACTTTGGTTACGTTGAAATACAGAAAATAGGCTCAATTCTCTGACCGTCACGCGTTAGTTCCACTTCTGCGGTGCGGTGTCACCCAGACTGAGGTTTGCGCTCGAAATTGTCATGATCGGACGCACACCTAACCATTTTGCGCTCGAAATTACATTTGGAATTTTTGAGAGCAGGATTGGGCGCAACTTGGTCGAATGCAACTTGGTCTGATCATTAAGGGTTCGATTGTAAATGGTTCTGTTCAGAAATGATTTCGAACGCAAGTGGGTCCGATCAGGGACAATTTCGAGGGCATTATTTTTTTTTCAAATTTTTGTGGTTTTTTTACAGAGAGATGATGGGTCTGACGAGTTAGTCAAGAATCCTGCGCTCAAAGCCTTTCGATCAGAGCGCATCTCGAGCGCAACTGGGTCTAATCAGAAACGACTTCGAACACAAGTTGTTCTGATAAGAGATGATTTCGAGTGTATTGGGGGTCCAGCTGGTAGCAAATGCCGTTCATCTTAAGAGGAAATTGATTAACTGTAGATCAAGAGGTTTCATATGGAAAGCTAATTAGGTTCATCTAGATAGTTCTAAATATGCACTAACGGTATAGCTGTGAATTGTTTTTTTGCCGCTTAGTGGTTAGCGGGAATTTTTTTATTCACCGCTAACTGATTAGTGGTGAAAAAAATTAAAATTTCACCACTAATCTTTAAGCGGCAAAAAAGTTCTGCGCGATAATTTTTTCTGAATTTAGCAGTCAATATTTGTAAGATTTGCCTTTTTAGCGGCAAAAAATTTTAACCGCATTCGCCGCTAAAATCCGGAGAAAATTCATGGAGACTGGAGTCTGATCAGAAGTACATTCGAGTCCAGGTGAGTCTGATCAAGAACACAGGTTTTTTCGAGCGCACAGAAACTGTCGAACGCGCTTAAGTCCTGTCAGCGACACTTTCTGTCTGGAACGGTCTGTTCAGGGCACTTATGGTCTCGGACGATCTGATCAGGACAATTTTCATCGCACACCTTAGCTTGGACATAATTTTTCGTATGTTCGTAATCTTTCAACTAAGTTTTCAGTACAAGAATTGATGTTTTATGTTTTAGGTTGGGCTATACGGGAAGCTTGTTTTATTCAAACTCGCAACTGAAGATATCCAAAATTGAACAACACTTTCACTTGCCGTTGGGTACGTCATATAATGAACATTTTACATCAATATTTTCTACTCCAGTATTCAATTGAAAGAGAAGCTGTTTTTTATAAGGTAAAACATATTGGATGGGATTTGGGCGCTGTGCTATCCAAATCTTGTATATTGCCGATGCCCCTCTTGTTCAACTTCCTTGCTGGAAAGTCGTTGACAGTTTTGAGTCAATTGATCCAGAGAAAATTCAATGGGCAGCAGGACAACCTGTTCCAGATAATGACACCAACTGTGGATGCGGAAAGGGTGACGCGCGAATGCACGAATGCGATTGCAATGAGAAACACGTCTTTGTTTGTGAAACGACTGACTTTCGTTCAAAATAGTAGACCTGGATTAATATTATATGTGTGGGTTTTGGGGTTGAAAAAAAACTGTTCGACTAAATGTAGCATATCATATTGAATTAAAGATTGCATATAAAAATAAGTTCCGAGGATGAGTTCCGCCACCCAAGACAGGTAAGGGCTAGACGGTTTTGGGTCGCGGACAGGGGTCCAGGTGCGACCCTCTATCATAGTCTGCACGGAGTTTGGGTCCTGGCATTCGTTTGGCTCAAAACTTTTCCGTCTGTTTGGTCTGGTCCAAAGCCCATTTTGATCTGTTCGCTTTGGCGCATACACAAATTTTGGTGTGTTCAGTTTGGTCCATACGCAATTTTCGTTCTGTTCGGTCTGCTCTGTATCTATTCTTTTTGGCTGTTCGATCTGACCCATGCCCTTTTTTGGCATAGCTAGAAGTTTTTTTCATATTTTTACCCCTTTGTGGATGTAATATCAAGAAAATTGGCTCTAGTCAGCCTCAAAACAAGCTATTTGAACTAATCAAAGTGCCGAAGTCCTGACCAATACGGTAGCCAGCCATCTGCAAAAGAATTAACAAATGAGTACTGGAAAGACGGTGTTTACAACCATCACAAGTAAAATTAGAGGAATAAACATGCACTGAATTTCGATTACTGAATACTGCATTGTTCTTGTATTTGACATTTTTTGTTAATAAAAGCAATCAAAAAAATTAAGTTGATATTTAGGACTTTTTCATTTGAAAATTTGCATAATTTTTAATTACCTAAGGGTACTTATACTTCCTTGAGCGTGTCTGGTCCTGTGTCTGACTTTATTTTGTTTGCTCTTGCCCAGCCTAACAAAGTCTGTCTAGTGTGGCCAATGGTCTCCCTTCGATCTTTTCGGCCTCGGTCAGAATTTGTTCGATCCAGCCCGGTTCTGGTACTGGGTCTGTTCGTTCAGGCAGAGGGTCCAGCCATGGGTCATTTGGGTCCGGCCCCGAGTCGAATCTGCGTCCTTTAGGTCTGGCCCAGGGTAGTCAAGGTCTGTTCGGTCTGACCCAAACCTGATTTTTGGTTTGCTTGCTCTAGACACTGTCCGGATCCCATACCTGTCTTGGGTCACTGACATTATTCCGGGGTTTCTTAAACACTCACTGCTAAGTTTACACACAAACACACACACACACACACACACACTCACACATACACAAATAAACAAGCACGTTTACATACAAATACATCGAAACACACCCACTCACACGCCACACAACTGCGCACAAATAAACACACACACACAACACACAAATACACACACAAACACATGCGCGTACACACACACACACACACACACACACACACACGTACACACACACATGCACACACACACACCCACACACACACACACACACACACACACATACAAACAACCCGTACCTTGGTCTACGACTAATCCAGCGCTGTAACATTAAATTTTTCATTCTGATTTTTTGCCTGACACTTGTTCTGTTCATGTCAGTTTTGGGAATTTATAGTCTGTTTTAAAAGATGACTCATTAGGGCATCATTTTGTCGGTGGAAGTCGGCGGAGGTCGGAAGTCGGTGGAAGTCGGCGGAGGTCGGTGGAAGTCGGCGGATGTCGGAAGTCGGCGGAGGTCGGCGGAAGTCGGTGGAAGTCGATGTGTCAGTTAATTGTGGTGTAGTATGTACAAGTTAGGCTAGAATGCAGCTCCGGGTATCGCCACGTTGAAAATTTCATGCATGATATCAGTCATTTGAAATTTTCAAAATTTGCTATGTACAGTCTGTTAGTTCTTCGTCTGTACAGTCTGAACTGAGACATTCTGTGCAGTGTTAACCAATAATGTAAATGATGCTGCGAAGAAAAAAAACAGACTGGGATTTTTCTTAATCGACTCTGGGCAGACTGGCAAATTTATTTACACTGCTCTTTGTCTGGTACAGTACTGGTTACAATTGAAAGTCAATGGTACAGCGCTGAAACTCACTGCAACCTAGGTACGGGAAACACATACCTACAGACACACATACAAACACCACCCACACACAACGAAACACATACACAAAGGAGAAAGGAGAAATGCGAACACATACACAGACACAGACATAGACACACACACACACACAAAGAGAGAGAGAGAGAGATAGAGAGAGAGAGAGAGACGTACACACAAACATATACACACATACAAACTTACACACACATGGCTGCTGTTCTCGATGTTTCGTTTCTGGAGAGCTGTATGGAAATCTCTAGTCAATTTTTCTGATAAATCAACCTTGAATTTAATAAACGTTTTTTTCTTTATAGACGATATCTTCCGAGTTGAAAAAATTCTTTTTTATATCTTTTAATTATTTCTGTTTTTGAATTCATCTATTGTTATTTTTTGTATTTAAAGCTAAACAAAAGTTTCTTTGTTTGTAGACTATATCTTCCGAAATTGAAAAATTCAACTTTATATCTTTTAATTACTTCTGTTTTTAGTTCACTTATTGTTATTTTTTGTATGTTGTCTTGTGTGTGATTACAAGGCAGCTTTTTCATTTGTAATGAAGATTAATTCCCGTTTTTGTTTTTCGTTTCAAGTATAATCCTTTTAAAGGTTATTTGCACTGTTTTCAGTGGAGCTATATACCAGCTAGTGTTGGGAACGGAGCCTAAACAGCCCATGCAAAGACTAGAACGAGGTTTCTGATGCGAAAACCCCACCTATTTTGATGCCCTACCCCCCTTCTCAAAATATTGTAAGATTCCTTTGTGCTGTTTTCTTCATCGTTGAGTTTTCTTTATATAATCCCGAGATGCACCAATAAGTATACATGAGTATTTCATGCATCCCAGTGTTTGCTCACGTTCCCTGGCAAATTGCATCAAAGAGTCGATCCATTGATCATATTTATAACTAACCCGTGTCTAATTACAGGTGCGTTTCATTATTGGGCTATTGTAGATGCAATTCCTCATCATTACTGAATCATGAACTGATTCATGTCAGCTTTTGGAGTTTGCAGACGTTCGTTCATCCAGATTTCTTAAGCCATTTTGGTGCCAATTCTGATTTTTTATTTGCCAGACTTCTGCCAATTCTGATTTTACAATGGCCGCAGTTTCTGATTTTTATATTTGCCAAATTAGCGCGAATTCTGATTTTTGTCCTAAAAATGGCCGGCAAACTTCACAATCAGCCAAAAAATAGTAAAATACCCGCAAAAATAAAATTAGCTGAGAAATGTTAAAATTAGCAAAAAAAATCGTCTAAGAATTCCGAATAAAAAACAGCCAAAAAACAGCAGCATAGATCGTCGGTACAGCAGCAATTTCATAATGAACTTGACCCTGACTCTTTTAAGGTTAACACATTTCAAAAATGTAAAAAGAAAAGTTCGTGAAAATCTGGCCAAAAGCGATCTGAAACGGTTACAAAACTATCCAGAACAACTGAAATACCCTCAAATCGGACCAGTTTTTACCAATTATGCCCCCGGGGTGTTTATTTACTGTTTAGTATGCCCCTGGAATCAATTTATGGGAATAAGGCTTAAAATAAATGCGATAATTAAGGCACAAATTGTCCTGGAATTCGAAATTTACACTCGACATATTTTGAAAAAGTAATTTAGACTTGGGAATCAGTTGTCTAGTGCGATTCAAGTTGGATATGAAAAATAGAATTAATTTTGTAACGATTCGTTATTGATTTTTCTAGACAGACTGACATATATATGTGTCCTTTGCCTAATCTTATTTGGAGTCCTGTACGGGAAAATAATTCATTTCCAATTTACAGGATTCAAGTTTCCGGGATTCAAGGTTAGAATTTCATTTAATCCATATGTACACAAAGTTTTTTTTTATTAGTTTTTTTTTCGATGGTTTTCCTTGTTTCTACTTTCTTAATACTGCCTGTAAGACTGCATGGGAGTTAGTATTTTGGGCTTCAACAGCCCTCTGAATCCCTTTCATCCTTGCTCGTAGCCGTAGATTCTTCATTTTGTATTCATCAATTCCCATCGTTTTTGTATTTCTCGTGTTTTTTGAAGGTCTATTATGGTGTCAAGATTTTTGTGATCCATGAGCTTTCAATTTGTTTCAATGACAAACTAGTTTTTGTGTATTGAATCCTTTGTATTTATACCGAATGGAGGGGTGTTTATGTTGTTATTTATTTTTTGCCAAATTTGAAACAATAGAGCTTTGTAAGGACAGTAACTCCTTTTTCCACTATGGTTCTGTGGATAAAGTTCATTCATGCTGTGTTGAACAATTCTAAATCTTAAAAAACTGTTTTTGGCATTTTATTGAGCATTGAACTTCTAACTTTACTGAGATCAATTGGATTTGAAATTTTGACTGTTACTTGCTGTATAGTAATCCTGCGTTGAGAGCCAGACTCTTACCAAACAGGAAGGACAATTTGGTTCATTTTACCTCTTTAACTGATTAATAGGTATCTTTATTAAATGACCCTTATTGTTTGGGATATGGCAAAAAATGATGATATGGTATGGTATAGTTATATATCGTCGTTTTTTGTCGTCATATTTTACAAATTAGTTAATTAGTTGAAGTGTCTTCTGATGATTTGCGGGTTATATAACTCGGGTTGTTGAGTGAACACCCTTTTGAATTCAACGCTTTTTTCTTTACCCAGTCCTATGTTACTAAATATCAAATTCTCAAATCAGAAATTTAAAGAACAAAAGATCCCACCCCCGCCTTAATGGGTCCAAATTTCTCCCCAGCCCAAAAGTCCAATTGCCAAGAGCCATAATGTTTTGCTCATAAAGATTTTATGATATACTGTACATTGGGTTCCCTGTAAAGGGGGGGGGGGTTCATAACGTAGAAAGAGACAGTGAACTAATCGCTAAGGAAATGACCGAGCCGATTCGAATAATGTGAAATAATTGGTTCGAGTATTGTGTTTTTTGTGCCTTTGTGTTCTTCAAGGCTTCATTTTCCCAATGAAACATAAATCGAAAAAAAAGATATTCTATTTAAGTTATGCTAAGTTTCCCTTGTGCAAAATTTACTCTAAGTTGTATTCTCATGAACTCAATAAATGAATAAGCTTGACTTATCACTGAACAACATGTCACGGTGAAGACCAAAAATAAAAAAAAAACTAGAACAAAAACAACAAAATTAATCATTTTTTTACCTTTGTCAACTCAGAAAGACATTGTTTTTGTCATGAAAATAAAGCATTGAAAGCCTGCAGGTTCGCTTGAGAAAAAAATGTTCGCATACGCCCACCTCGCGCGAGGCATGAACAAAAATTTGAAAACTTATACATTCTTAGGTGGTTTTAATTGGCTTCAAAATTGTTGTATTTTGTTCTAAAACAATTACAAGAGTTCCTGCCAGTTGGACACGCAAAAGAACAACGAATAATGGCCCTTGACCCGATAACTTTATTAACTTAACTCAGTTGAAAAATTGTTCGTTTGCTTATAAACTCAACAACGCATCACTTAAGATAACCTCAATTATTCTTCTCATTAATTTAAGCAACAAATAAAGCTGTATTAACAAACAGTATTCAGCTCACTCTAATTAGATACAATTTTTTCATTTATGGATTTGTAAACATTTCTATTCGGTCAAAGCTTTTTATTGGTTTTCCATTTTTCCATATTAAGTTTTGAAATTTCACCCAACTTTTATTCGTTTTACTCGAGATTTTTGCAGCCACATAAGATTATATTCCCCCAAATACTGTCCCCATATAATACCCCCCCCCCCCCACTCCTGAGATCTGATCAAACAAAACTGACAGTACTTTACTCGATCTTATTGTGTTGAAAAAACGGATTTCTTCTGAGATCAACACTAAAGTCTAATCTACTGCTCACAGTTCAAAAACGCATCAGTGATCAATGTAATCACTACAGATTTTAGAGCTCCAGAAATTCTGATCAGAGGCAATTTTGAACAGATGGAACTCTATCGCATGTAAGTTTTCCGCAAGAAATAGGTCAGACATAGATAGTTTTGGGTCAACTTGCATTCCAGTGTTGAAAAAATATACATACAAAGCTTGACCTAAACCAAAGAATTGATCCGCAAATTTTTCGCCCGTGGTCTTAGCTTGGTACCCAAGGTACTACAAGAAGTTTCATGTTTTGTGTCTAGACTTAATCGTAAATGTTGCAATTTACACGTCAGATCTAGGGTTCAAAACTTATGGTGTGAGGCACCACTAACTGCGGCACTCATAAATCTATTGGTTTCATTTCAAAGGACACATAATGCTGTGATTAAGAAGTAGCGGACCTATAATTTGCATGCCCATTAAGTTGGGGAGGGGTGGGAAATAAAAAGAATAGATGCGCTAATTCGATAGAATATAACAATGATTATTGCAATTACCCAGTTTCTTGAACAAACATGTAAAAATACGAGCTCTCGGATTATATTTAACCGGCCACATCAGAACTCAAGTGCATATCTGTACCCATGTTGAAATTCCAGACCCACTAGACCTCCGTTCAAACTACCTCCGAGCGCACACTAACACTTATTGCGCTCGAGGTACCCGATATGAACAAGTCTTCGAGCGCACTTTGTTCTAGACAAGGGTCTGGAACTTGTATGGTCAGGGGAGGACACACGAGTAAGATCGTAAACTATTTCAAGCGGGTTTATTTCTCATTTTTGTTTATTTTTTACTGCGAGAGGCAGCAAGAGGCAACAATGCAGCGCCGATCAGCGACTCATTTAGTGTCAGATGATCTTGAGGGGTCGAGTCGTTCGATAATGGTCACCACTTTAGCAGAGTTTTGAATAGGTGTAAATCAAGACGTTTTCATGGAAATGTTTCCAAGTTCATTTATGGAGTCAAAAATGAACCATTGGCTTACTAAATCGAATTATCTTTTGGTTTTTTTCCACTAGCAATTTTTTATAGGCCTTTTAGTTATATTTTCATTAGAGGTTTTTTTAGGATTGGAGATTTTCTTGAAAATATATTAATAAATACAATAATTTCTTTGAAATCAAGTTATAATAGCGGTATTAAAACATTCGCTCATGTTTAAAACCAGATTATTTTGAGTGCACTTGAGTCAGGTCAATTGCAACTTCTAAAGAAATAGAAACTGATCTGAGTGGATTAAGAGTGTTATGTTAGCATCAAAAGAGTTTATTTGAAATATTGAATTACCACTTGTCTTCTAGCGCACTATCAACCGTAGTGAAAGATCTATATCTGGCTTAGTACATTAGGCAAAACCAGTTCTCATTGATGAATGCTAAAAGTCAGCATGAGAGATATTTCGCTACCCGTAACAGGGTTATTAGCGGACGAGACAAAACACTTAAAAAAATAGAAATTAAAATCAAACAAACATAAGCAAAAGTTTGTTGAGTTTGTTGTGCTTTTCGGTTTAATTTTTAACCCTGGCTGGTTCTCAGTTTCTCACTATGTCAAACCGCTTGCTCTCTCAACTCTGATTTAAAGTTAAGCTCCTCCCATTTTCCTCCTCATTGTTAACGTGGGTTTGCTGTAGTGGTTGGTCACTTACTACTGTATGATTTAAAATATTGAATTACCACTTGTCTTCTAGCGCTAGAGTGAGATCTATCACGCGTAGTGAGAGATCTATGTCTAGCTTTGTACATTAGGCAAAACCTGTTCTCATTGATGAATGCTAAAAGTCAGCATGAGAGATAATTCGCTACCCGTAACAGGGTTATGAGCGGAAGAGACAAAACACTTAAATAAATAGAAATTAAAATCAAACAAACATAAGCAAAAGTTTGTTAAGTTTGTTGTGCTCTTCGGTTTAATTTTTAACCCTGGCTGGTTCTCAGTTTCTCACTATATCAAACCGCTTGCTCTCTCAACTCTGATTTAAAGTTAAGCTCCTCCCCATTTTCCTCATCATTGTTAACGTGGGTTTGCTGTAGTGGTTGGTCAATTACTACTGCTTGATTTAAAATATTGAATTACCACTTGTCTTCTAGCGCACTATCACGCGTAGTGAGAGATCTATGTCTAGCTTGGTACATTAGGCAAAACCAGTTCTCATTGATGAATGCTAAAAGTCAGCATGAGAGATATTTCGCTACCCGTAACAGGGTTACTAGTGGAAGAGACAAAACACTTAAATAAATAGAAATTAAAATCAAACAAACATAAGCAAAAGTTTGTTATGTTTGTTGTGCTTTTCGGTTTAATTTTTAACCCTGGCTGGTTCTCAGTTTCTCACTATATCAAACCGCTTGCTCTCTCAACTCTGATTTAAAGTTAAGCTCCTCCCCATTTTCCTCATCATTGCTAACGTGGGTTTGCTGTAGTGGTTGGTCAATTACTACTGTATGATTTAAAATATTGAATTACCACTTGTCTTCGAGCGCAATATCAAGCGTAGTGAGAGATCTATATCTGGCTTAGTACTTTAGGCAAAACCAGTTCTCAATGATGAATGCTAAAAGTCAGCATGACAGATATTTCGCTACCCGTAACAGGGTTATTAACAGAAGAAACAAAACACTTAAATAAATAGAAATTAAAATCAAACAAACATTAGCAAAAGTTTGTTGAGTTTGTTGTGCTTCTCAGTTTAGTTTTTTAACCCTGGCCGGTTCCCAGTTTCTCACTATATCAATCCGCTTGCTCTCTCAAATCTGATTTAAAGTTAAGCTCCTCCCATTTTCCTCCTCATTGTTAACGTGGGTTTGCTGTAGTGATTGGTCAATTACTACTGTATGATTTAAAATATTGAATTACCACTTGTCTTCTAGCTCACTATCAAGCGTAGTGAGAGATCTATGTCTAGCTTGGTACATTAGGCAAAACCAGTTCTCATTGATGAATGCTAAAAGTCAGCATGAGAGATATTTCACTACCGTAACTGGGTTATTAACAGAAGAAACAAAACACTTAAATAAATAGAAATTAAAATCAAACAAACATTAGCAAAAGTTTGTTGAGTTTGTTGTGCTTCTCAGTTTCATTTTTAACCCTGGCCGGTTCTCAGTTTCTCACTATATCAAACCGCTTGCTCTCTCAACTCTGATCTAAAGTTAAGCTCCTCCCCATTTTCCTCATCATTGTTAACGTGAGTTTGCTGTAGTGGTTGGTCTATTACTATTGTATGATTTAAAATATTGAATTACCACTTGTCTTCTAGCGCAATATCAAGCGTAGTGAGAGATCTATGTCTAGCGTAGTACATTAGGCAAAACCAGTTCTCAAAGATGAATGCAAAAAGTCAGCACGACAGATACTTTGCTACCAGTAACAGGGTTATTAACATCAGAAACAAAACACTTAAATAAATAGAAATTAAAATCAAACAAACATTAGCAAAAGTTTGTTGAGTTTGTTGTGCTTCTCAGTTTCATTTTTAACCCTGGCCGGTTCTCAGTTTCTCACTATATCAAACCGCTTGCTCTCTCAGCTCTGATTTAAAGTTAAGCTCCTCCCCATTTTCCTCCTCATTATTAACGGGGGTTTGCTGTAGTGGTTGGTAAATTACCACTGTATTGATCTCTTTTACGTTTTCCGCTAGATTTCCCGTCACTTTTTATGTATCATTTTCCGTTAATTTTTCCGTTATTAATTTATTTCCGTTAGTAGGTAATATCTTGCTTGTTTTGCTGTGCTTTTATGTTTTTGCTCAACTGGGGTTGTATGAGCAACGGAAATTATTGGTCCATGCAAGATTTCAGTCTTCCTTACTTTGATTTCGTGCACGTCTCCAATCAATGTTTTTTGTGTTAGCATCGAAGACTAAGTTTTTGCTGTCCGTTCTATAGTGGCTTAGTGCCACGTCCAGGTTACATGTCAGTGGTAGAGGTATCCAGTACTATTAACCCTTTCTTCTCTCGGTCGTCGTTTTTGCTTTACTTTTGTCAGGTACCTTTTTTGGGTAAAGATTTTTGCATCGCATCTGGTGAATTTGTTGCTACAAATCTGTAATTTTTTGTTATAGTAC
This sequence comes from Convolutriloba macropyga, assembly GCF_964194025.1. NCBI lineage: Eukaryota > Metazoa > Xenacoelomorpha > Acoela > Convolutidae > Convolutriloba > Convolutriloba macropyga. The sequence goes on from NC_134477.1 coordinate 2,089,500, forward strand.
GCCATATGGAATTCTTTGGGAATCTCAACCTCCTCGTTTAGGTCGTAGTAGATATTTTTTGACTTCGTATTGGGTGATTAGGACTGCTGTGGTTCTTGTGCGATGCTAGATTTTTATCGGTCTGAGGCTACGTCTTCTGTCCAGTTCTTTTTTTCTCAATTTTATTGTTGTTGGTCCTTCGTCTTTTTTGGTTTCCGTTTTAGATCAAGTCGGTCTGTCTTAATGCTGAAATTATTTAGCATTTTATACAGTTTAACGGTTAACGTTTATACTTCGCTTTTGTGGTAGATTTTTCCGTTAGTTTTGACCTTATGGTCTGTTTCGTTTTCAGTTATGTAAGTTTTTTATTTTAACTTTGGGTTCTAATGTGTTTGCTCTATATTTTTTCCGTTGGAAATACCCAAAACTAACCTTTTTGCTGGTGGTTCCGTTAACTTCTTTGACCGAGTTTTTTCAATTTGCGGTAAAATCGAAGTTGAATTGCAGCAGTGGTGGGTGAACTTTTCATCCCATTATTTTGCCGTTTGTGTTCAGTACCAGTTCCGTTAACATTAGTTCTTTGTTTGCTAAAATTTCATCTAATGGATAAAAAATTAACGTAAATCTTGCCAATTCCCTAATGGCGTTTATGGAGAGAATTAAGAAAAAATCTACCGAGGGTAACGGGTAAGCTGATGTTTGTTCTGCAGAGTACCAGTCCCAGTGCTGCGCCTAGTTCGTTCTGGATATCCTGGTATTCTAACTGGATTAGCTCAGGTTTCTAATCGATCATTTCATGTCGTGTCGCCGAATGTACGCGGTCGCAGTTTTTCTCTGCAACCAGATCCTCGTACTCTAGATACACGGCCTTGATCTGTTATTGGATCGGTGTAATTTCTCCATATACTCTTTTCGCCTCGCCGACTTGGGCAAAGGATCTATTTCGTGTCAAGTTATTCCAGTCTTCTAGGTAATGCATTGGCATATCCTTCTCAAGAACATTTGTGTGGTTGCCGGTTGTAAGCTAATTAGTTATGGTTTTTATTTCTTGCTTAGTGTCCCTTATCTCTCTCATATAGTGCTCCAGCTCCGTTGAATTACATACACACTTTACCCGGCTACCGTTATATAAAGAATGGTTGTTTGGAGCATTTGAAGTTTTTCATGAAGGGCTTTCGAATACTGTTTAGGGCTTTAAATGCACGATAACTAGTTGTTTGAATCCTGTTCGTCCAATTTATAGTTTACAGTTTTTGAAATGCGGTTGAATTAACCAGTATTATTTGAATCTAAATTTTCACCACTTTTGTCACTGATTTGTAACTCGAAATAAAGGAAAATGCGCTTTGCAGATTGATTGTTTCAATACCAGCTTTATTGTGTTAAATTGGAATGGGTTCTGTTTTTCGGCTTACTACTCTAGGCAGTTAAATGGGCATTACGTAATGTGAATGTTAGTTTGCTTTCTGATTCTTTTCGTTTTGTTCAGATGCTTCATTTATAACTCTCATTGCCTGGAGTTGTTTAGAGCCCGTATCAGTTATCATATCGTTTTTTTTATGAATTCATGTTCTTTAACTAGTTAATGATAAAAGTCTTCCAATGCTTTTCCTCTTGTAACGGGTCTTCTTGGAGGTTTCTAGATAGTAGATCCGTTATCCCCATCCGCTATTAGTTACAGCATTCAATTTCAAAATCATAGATATTTAACCGTTATTTCTATCTAGTCAAACGGCTGCTGTATGTTTTGTATATTTTTGTGTCTAGAAAAGACACTTATTAAAACTTTATGGTTCGATTCTACTCTGAATTTGCGGCCTAAGTGGTAAAGTTTAAAGCATTGAGCTCCATGTACTATAGCTAAAATCCTCAGCTTGTTGATTGCGTATTTGTTTTCCTCTCTATTTAGTTTCCTTGATTTGTATTCAATGGGCGTCTTTCCTCGTTATCATCAAGTTGAGATCTTGGTTTCAACTCCGATAGTAGTTGCATCTATCGAGAGTATTGTTTTCAAGATCGTAATGGCCAGGTAATCAATTTTCTTCATTTCGCTGTTAAGTTGGTCTAATGCTGCTTGTTTCTTTTCCGTCCATATCCAGTATGTGTTTGCCTATTCCAAAAGTTTTCGTAGCGGTTTTGTTTCTTTTCCGATAGTTTTGGGATATGTTTTCCGAAATGTTATACGGATCCTAGGCACAATCTGATTTATTTTAATTTCCTCTGTTGTTCAATTGCTACAATTGCTTCAGTTTTCGCAATTTTGGATATCTTCCTATTTCTGAAAGTTTTTAACCCAGCCAGTCAATTTTTTTGGAACAATTTTGATTTTTCGAATAATGCTATAAAGCCTGCGTATTCTAAAAGCTGCAAAATGTGATTTACATCCTTAAAAGTGGGCTTTCAGATAGATTCTAGGGCTCAACTTGCACGATAACGAGATGTTTGAATCCTGTTCTTTTGATTGATTGTTTCAATACCAGCTTTATTGTGTTCAATTGGAATGGGTTCTGTTTTTCGGCTTACTAATTAAGGCAGTTAAATGGCCATTACATCATGTGATTGTTGGTTTGCTTTCTGATTCATTTTGTTCAAATGCTTCATTTATAACTTTCATTACCTGGAGTTGTTTAAAAGCTGTATCAGTTATCATATCGTTTTTTAACGAATCCATGTTTGTTTCCGACTATTTATCCTCCGGTAACGGTTCTTGTTGGGGATTTCTAGATCTGTTATCTCCCTCCGCTGGCTTTTACAGTATTCAATTTTCAAAACATAAAAAGGTTATCGTTCTTTCCATCTAGTCAAACAGCTGCTATATGTTTTGTTAGATTTGTTTCTAGAGAAGACCTTTATTAAAGTTTTATGTTCCCATTCTACTGGGATTTTGCGGCCAAGAGGAAAAATTTAAAGCGTTCGACTCCATGTAGTATTGCTAAAATCTCTAGGCTGTTGATTGCGTACTAGTTTTCCGCTTTATTAAGTTTACGTGAGTTGTATGCAATGCGTCGTCTTTCCTCGTTATCATCAACTTGCCAGATTGTGGCCTCAATTCCAATAGTACTTGCACCTACTGAGAGTATTGTTTTTATATTCGTAATGGGCTAGGTAATCAGTTTTCTTTATTTCGTTTTAAAGTAGGTTGGTTGAAGGTTGTTTGTTTCTTTTCCGTCCATATCAAGTATGTTTATGCATTTTCCGAAAGTATTTGTAACGATTTGTTTTGTCCGTTAATTTTGGGATACGTTTTCCTACGATTGTACGGATCCCAGGCACTATCATCTGATTTCTTTTAATTTCCTCTGTGGTTCAATTGCTAAAATTGCTTCAGTTTTCGCAATTTTGGATATATTTCTCCTTCTGAATTGTTTTATCCCAGCCAGTCACATTTTTCGGAAGATTTTTGATATTTCAAACAATGCTCTAAAGCGTGCGTGTTTTAAAAGTTCCAAAATGCAATCCACGTCCTTAATTTGTTGAAAAGGAATTCCATGGGTACTACTTTTATGTCGTGTTGCCATGCGGGTGTTTCAGTTTTCAGTGTACGGTCAATTTTTTATTGGAAAATAACGCACATGTCACCTAGTGCGTAGTAACGTTTTGTGTCATTGTATTGGCCCGTTATTTTCCCGGCGATCATTGTAAAAAAACGCAATGTTCTGATGTGTCCTCATGAAGATCGAATCAACCAAATGCATATTTCAGATCTATCATGGAGAGAAAAAGTTATTCGGTTTTGTTTTCCGTTATCTTTACGGAAATTTGTGACATGATGTCTTGTGTATTTGGCAATTGTGCTTTCTCTTTGTCTACGTTTTTCTTCAACTCTCTTGCATCTATCGCTATTTTAACCGTTTAATCGTTTTTATTTTTGTGGTAACTATCGGTTTGATAAAATGGTCTTCTCCCATTTTTTCCCGTACAACATGTCCGTTTTATATGAGTTTGTCGATTACTGCTTTGACTTTGCTTTGAAGGTCTATTGGGACAATCCTCCTTCTCTGTTGTAACGAAAAAAATTCACTTTAAACCTTACAAAATTTTTAAAGTTTTGGACCTTTGGGTTTTTGATTGAAAAATTTGTAAAGATTACTCAGAAGTTTTGTAAATTGTTCTTCTATTTTACAATTTGCAGTATTTACATTAATAACGAGTTGGGTTTTTCGGTGGAATACTTGTATGTTCAGCTTGTCCGTGTTGTCAATTCCTATTATTGGTGTGAGTTTGTGTTGCATAATCCACCATTTTTGTATTTGAGAGGTATTTTGGTACTTGGTTTATATTATAGTAGTGTGTTTGATTTTTACTGGTTTCTTTTTGAAGTCCACGAATTGTCTTCGCTAACAATTTTCCGTTTTTGGTTGTCCGTATCTGCCAGTGTTTCTAGCATGTGTTCTTTTATTTTGCAAATTGATCTATCTGTATCAAAGATTGCCATTACTTTTTTTCCGTTTATCGTTAGGTCTAGTTTTGTCGTTTTCTCGTCATCTTCTACTTTTATCCAGTCTTGGATACGGTTGAGTGGAGATATTTTTACGGATCGTTCTGGTTTTTCTGTTTCTTTTCTGACAACCTTCTGATTTGAAATTTGTTGGAGTTTTCGTGTATTGTCTGTAGTCTTGATTTCTCTATTGGCTTTGTTCCGCCGAGTTTTCTTTTATATCCGTTTCTGATTGTTCTGTTTCCGTGTTTGATTCTTCGCTCTCTTCTTCTTCTTCATTCGTTGCTTTGTTTATTTTTCTGTTTTTGTAATTATCTTACGTTTGAATTCTAGCTTGTTGGTTTTGCTTCTGCAAACTACTTGTAGGTGTCCTATATACCCACTTTTGGAACATTTTTTTACCTTGCATTTGTTTTTGTGACCTAAATAGTAACGGTCACAATAGCTGTTACAAATTTTTCTGTTACTATTTTTCTGATTTAATTTCGCTATGAATTCCTGTTTGATGTTGAGCATTTCTTTGGTTTTCTGGCTAGTTGTGATTAGATTTGGATGTTTCTGCAATTCATCAAATATTTTATTTAGCTCTCTATACTGGTTTGCTTAATTTTTGTTCTTTAACACGTTATAAAAGGTAGCGATCGTTAGATTTTTCTCGATATCTCCGGGTGTCTGTTGTGTTACTTTTTCGTTACAGGTGAACCTGAATTCAGTGTCTGATTTATTTTCAATTTGTAATGATAAGAAGAGGTTGCTCAAACTTCTTACCTTGCCCAGTTCAATTTTCCGGATCTATCTCCATTTTCGAGGTTGTCATGACATGTTTGTTCCCACAAATTCAGTCCTGGGAATTTGCTCTCCAGTGTTTCAGTCACTGGTTTTTCATATTCCAGAGGAATGTTATTTTGCAGGTTAGCTGGTTTTTCTCTATGTTCTCTCTCAATTTTTTATCCATTTTTGAACTATCATTGTTCATTTCAATTGTTCTATCTGGGTATAGTTGATAAGACAATGTCATCAATGTCGTGAATGTGTCCCAGTATTCAGAAGTGGATAATGATGGCTCTTGGCCGTAAGAATTTAAAAATGTTGGCATTTGCAAAATTGTTGAATTGTGTTTGTACGTGTTGTTCATTTTGTTCGCAGTGCCATGCTATAAAATTTAGTTAGCATTAAACGAGATGAGTTAAAACAATGTATTACCACTTGTTTTCTAGTGCAGAATCTAGTGTAGTGAGAGATCTATGTCTAGCTTAGTACATGAGAAAATACCAGTTCCTAATATCGAATTCTAAAGGTCAGCATGTCAGATGTGTCAAAGAGCGCAGTTGAATCTGATCAGACGTAAAATCAAATGTACAAATGTCTGCTCAGGTGCGGATTCGAGCAAACTACACATAGGTTGAATCAGAAGTGACTCTCGAGCGCAAGATAATTTAATTGGAGGAGGATTTTAAGCGCACTTGGAGGCCGATGTCAGTTCGATCTGATTAGCGGATTAACTTTTTTCTCGGAGGGTATGATCCGAGACGATTTTGGTCTAGACCTCAACCTGGGCAATCTCTATGCAAAAAAAAACGGATAAATTCGGTTTCTCCCCTGACAAAACTTGAACATGGTTATATATCACGTTACTATGTAAAAATATAGCACGAGCGCCTGGGGGCGTAAAAGTTATATGTCCTCTAATCTGTGGGGAGACGGAATAGATCCAAATAGTACAAGTCATAGGTGTACATTCGGTATCTATTCTGTTTGCCCCCATCCGCTATTCGGTGGGCATATAAGTTTTGGGATCTTATCCGTTTGTACCCCCAGCTTAATGGGTGCATATTAATTGAACCCGCCAGACGTACCATATTTTACATAATGATTTTCTATGTAATGATACGTGCTATTTACCTGGTCAGCTGGTGGTTCATAATGCACTGGGGGGGGGGGGGGGGGTTGAGCACAGCAGATCCAAATCTTGAACCACTCAGGCGCACATGCAAATTTTTTTATCGCAACATCCTGTATAACAAGTCACAATTTGCAAGCGGTGGTCATGAAAAACACTCAGGGGGCGAAATGGATTAGATCGTAGATTTGAACACCTTCCACTTTCACGAGAGTTCTAATTTTTGATGGAAAAACAGCGGTGTGTATGTCTGGTAAAACGGTCAGGGTATAAATGGACATTTACAAATTTCTGTTCCCAGTCAGAGCTAGAGTAGCAGAAAGTCTGGCTCGCATAATGATCAGAGCTCGGATGGATCAGCGACCACTTTGGTCTGTGACCTAAACCTTGAAGATTTTAAAATTATTTACAATTTAGGTTTGGTTGTTTAGGATTAGCAAAAAGTTCTCTGAATTTTACAAAAATGAATTTAGCTGTATCCACGAAAAAATTCAGCTCAATTTTTTACATTATTTGCGCTATTTTGATTATGTTATTGGATCTCAACACCGGTCCAATTAACAAATTGTGGACACCAAAACAATACGTGTATTCTCTTCACAATTTAGTTACAAACAAAAGTCACCAGCCTACCTGGGGGAATTCAGGTAAACCTTTCCAGGGTTTGAAAATCAGATCGTTCCCGAATCATAAAAAGTTATTTTTGGAGGACAGTTCTAGCATGAATAAAATGCGTGAGAAAATACCCACCTTTAATAGACCTAAATGGGCACATCAGAGGCCGGAATGCACAAAATGGAGTGTGGCAACTTCTTTTGGGCGCCAGATGTCGGATTCTGTCAGAATTCAAATGACGTTGCCCCCCGAATGGTGCATGGTTATTGTTGCAGACCGAAAATTGCCTCAGAAACATCCTTTAAATGAGGGGAAAAAAGGACGTGTCATATATCTGAGCCTGAAAGACCAGGACCAGCTAGCATTGGAGGGGGTCATTTTGAGTAAAAGCCTACCTCGGAGCCATTTCGGGAGGAAAAATTTGGGATATCTTTACGCTATCGTAAGCGGTGCCCAGTTAATTTGGGACTTTGACAATAATAACACTTTACTGACAAATCCAGCCAAAATTATAGAACCGGTCCAAATTGACAAATCAGAGGAATTAAGAACTGTTTTGAGAGCTAGGAGCATCAACAACAAGAGTTGCGACTCTTTCAACCCTTTCCCTTTTATGGGCGCTGGCCAGTTGCAGTCCTGGCCCAGAGGCATTCCGTTGGTTGACAGAGAAGCGAAAGAATGCCAACGAGACGCGTACAAAGTAGAAGAATTGAAAACGGTTCCAGAACGCAAAATAGCTGTTTACCAGTCCCTGGCCAACCACCACCCGGATGTTGATGCTATTTATCGTGGGCGAACCCAAACTTTGCCCTTTGATTTTGCCTCTCAATCACAGAAACCAACACTGATTGTAGTTCCCGAAGATTCCTTTGCCCCTTTTAACTCGCAAGCTACCCTATTCACATACGAAGCATTTTTCATGTTGTTTTTACCAGTTACAGTACAGGAAAGAGTATCCGATATTTGGAGGTCTTACCTTGGGCAAAAAGTGCTGAAAGATATAGGCTATCAAATAGCTTTCACAAACCCGCAAGTTGTTCAACATCGAAACGAACACACAATTTTGGCTGACTTAGATTCAGAACGCGATCTATATTTGAAAAGTGGCAAACTAGTCGAGTTTTTAAAATACAATTTTACATCCAACTGCAGTTATTCGCTAGAATGTCACTTTGAATCGGTTGTCATTGCTTTGTACGAACACAATTACCTTCAACTTAACGATGTTTACCTGTTCCAGTTATGGATAAGGTCTTTGGTGAATTATGGTTATAAGTTTCCTCGTGAACCACTTTTATCAACAAAAAAGTGGCCAGACTTGATGTTATTTGCACCCGTTCATCCCAATGGAGGGGTTGAGTTGAACAATTTATTGCTGCGAAGTCTGAAACTGTTCTGGCCCAAAAACAACTTGAAACTTTTGTTTTTGGTTGACGGAGATGAGCCAGTTGGCAGACGGGATACTTTCGTGAAGCGACTTCAACAGTCGATGGCTAATTATACAAAGTCTATCGAAGTGAAATTTAACTTCATTCCTAAAGAAGTGTACTTGAGCCGTGGTCATGATCGACAACAATTGATTATGTTATGGGCTGATAACTTTACAAATGCTGATTATATTGGATTTATTGATGATGACACGCTTTTTACCAACCATGTTTTACTTGAAGATATTTTTGATGAAAAAGGAAGGCCTCATGTTTGGGGGAGGTCCAACAAAGACCATGTTGTCACTCCATATTGTACAGTTTTTTCCATAAGATTTTCTAACTAATCTTGACGTTGTATCCCGTGTCGAAATGTCAGCGCTTTTCCGCGCTTTATTTTTCGACAAGTTCTCTGACCAACAAGGAGCAGTAACGATCAATACTGATTAATAACAATTTCGGAGAATTTTCTAATTGAGAAGTGATTTCTGATATTTTTTGATTTCTTAGTTTAATTCAGAGAAAATTTGCAGTATTCTCAATCAAGAGTACATAATTCAGAATGAATCGATGAATTAGCTCTGAATCAGACAAATGTGACCTGAATTAGACTCTGACTCAATACTGAAGTTGCATTAGAGTGAGGTACGGGAAATCCTACTCCAAAAATTGACTAAGATCGCTCAGATGATTCAACAATTCAGCAGCGATAGACAATTTTTAAGTTTTTGAATTTCACAACAAAAGGACTAAAACTGTACGTTTCACTCTAAGGGCCAATAGGAACGCACAACTGGGAGATATATTGGGGCGAAGTAGAAGAGACAAGTCGATGGACGGACAACTCAAGTATGGAAGTGATGCGAACCATGAACTATTTTCCAGTAGTCGTGAAAACTTGTCATTTAAAAGTTGTTCGTGATAACATATTGAAACACCACCCACAGTTCAAGTATTTCGATGATTTTTTCAAACGCGGCATTCGAGAAAAAAAGAGAAGTTATAGCCAGTTTAACATAATGCATCAGCACTTATGGAAACTGAAGAAAGATGAATATAACTGGCATCTTGAAGGCACATCAGCGAAAGATGATCATTTTAAACTGGTAGGCGGGGTCACTGACGAAATGACATTTCCAAAACCACGATGCTCACTTCATTATAATTATGACATTCGGAAGTTTAGAGTGCCAAAATTTGATGAAGATGTTCTGAAACGAGGTTTTTGCTACTCACTTACCAAATGGGATTTTGATGGGGAATATGGTCGCGTGTGTGAAAAGGCAGGGTATGGCTGGGCTGTTGTGTCAACCATTCCCAATACAGATCAATGGAAGTTTGAGGAACTGGACTGGCGATGGGATAACAGGACAGTTGAAGCGCACAAAAAACGCTTCGCTATCAATCGTATTCGATTAGATTGGAACGAACAAGAGCTCGAGAAACTTTTTAAGACAACTTTTGGGTCAATCAATGCTAAAAATGTGCGAAAAAATTCAAGTTAAATCTAAATAAATTTTCCACATGAAAATGAAGAGCTCTGCAGAATATTAAATTTGATTTGAAAAAGTACCTTGATTTGAAAAAGACATATAATAGCATTCAATCAATTGTTTTACATACAAGTGGATAAAAAATGGATTAGTATCTTATTTCGTTTAATTAAAAATTTTGTTGGATTTTGAGTTTTAAAAGCTCAGGGAGGGCCCAGTATATTTTAACCTATACTGATTTGATTTGCCTTTATTAAGGAGAGGGTATAGCCTACTACTTGTATTGAGATAGGGTGTACATAAGACTCCATGTATAAAAAATATGAGAGTCGTTGGATCCGATTACGTGTATCAAGATCATTTATAGACTACTGCGCATAATTTAAGATTAGGTTTGGCCAAATACATGCGTTAACAATTGTTGTATCCGACTGATGGTAAGAATATGGGTAATAATAGGGCTTTGCGGAGTCGTTTTTGCGAGGCGTTATCTCACCTGAACTTAGAGGTCATTCAAGAGCAGTGATACCTGGGTCGAGAATTTTCGTACGAAATGCGGTGAAGTGCGGTGAAAAAAAAAATTTTCGCCGCGTATTTCTTACACCTATTTGCAGTAAATGCGGTGAAAAGCGGTGAGCTATTTATTTTCACCTCGTTCTGGGTCTGGATACAAAAAAGATACATCCATACGTGGGTTTGAACCTCCTACTTCCTGAATGTCTTCCACTACTCATGTCATGGAAGCTCAGTAGTGTGTTGGAGAAATTGATAACTATTAATTTTATTCAATAATCGCTTAGCTACAAATTAAATCGTTGTTACTATCACGTGTGTTCATTTCCAATTTCATCTTTGACAATTTTGCAGGAGTTTTCAAAGACACGATCTTGCTAACAACTTATTCCACTGCGCCAGATGTCACTTACTTCACTGCTATTTCTTGTGATTTTAAATCAGATTCATTAAACGTTGAAAAACAAAGCAATGAATTTTTGTAAGAAATGCGGTGAACTTCACGGTGAATTTTTGTAAGAAATTCTTTGAAGTGCGAATTATTTTTTTCACTGCATTCACCACATTCACCGTTTTTCTTACATTAATTTGACACAAAAGTCAATGCGGTGAAAATTCGTAAAAAACGCGGTGAAATTGGCGGTGAATTTTTGTAGGAAACGCGGTGAAATGCGATGAATTATTTTTTTTTCACCGCCTTCACCGCAGTTGCCGCATTTCCTACAAGAACTCGCCGCATTCCTTACAAAATTTCACCCAAAAACCTCGACCCGGTTGGAAATAGCATGCAGGCGAAAAATTGGAAGTATCCCCCGTGGAACCCAAGGTCTGCTAAAAGATAGCGCAACAGAAACTATTGCCATAAAACTGGAAATTACAATTGAAGTGCAATGACACTTCTGAGTAATCTTATACATAGAAAAGTTTTTTTTTTAATTTGAGCGAGGAAAAGTTTAAAAGACAGAAAATTAGATTGATGTTTTTGCTGCTCTCGTTCACGCTATGATGCCACCAGTTCCAATATCAAAGTTTGATTAGACTATAACCGAGACTTTTGTTTGTCCTTTTTTCCAGACTAGGCCGAGACTTTGGTCCACGATCCGACTTTTGTGCAACCATTTTTAAGAGTATGTAACTGTGGTGCCACTCCTGCCCAGACTCTGGTGTGACCATTGTTCAGAAGTCGTCGAGACTTTGGTCTCTGTTTAGGGTTTGGTGCGAATTTTGCCCTGAATTTGGAGTGACCATTGTAATACTCCGTTTGGTAGGTTAGCATTTGCATTGCTAGTACGGCCTAAGTTAGATGAGTTGGATTCGCGGCACAAACCCGTCTTTAGATGTGTGGCTTGAATTTTCAGTGTTTTAATTTAGTGGTGGAAAGCTGATACAAATCCACGCTGAGAACTTGCCTTGGAAAGCTGCCGTGTTTCCCATACGGAATATTTTGCGCTCAAAAGTGAGAGTAGAAAAAACAACTTAATTATGTTAAATTTGTGAAGGGAATGATTTGTTAGGTAAAAGTGGGCGGCATGAACGAATTTACTTCTTTTTTAGACGCAGGTAAATTATCATCAGGTGAACAACATACGAATATATTATACCACAGTGAGTTGTGGTCAATTATTTGGTACACAGTTTTCTAAGGTAATTACTACATATCCGATGCTTTGACAATTTTTTGAGAGCAACAAAAATTGATAGCAAATTAGAATTTTGTACAGAATTTTAAGGGAAAGACATTTTTAAATAAAATATGAATTATGGAGTATATATACTCATAGAATTAGAATTTATAGTAGTAAAAAATTTGCTTGTTATCATATCTAAAACTTTACATTTGCTCGTTATTATAAATAGTGATAAGTAGTAATTCAGGTATATTGCACTTGATAGCAATTTTTGGAGAATGTTAGGTTTATAAGAAGAGCACATTACAAATTGTTAATGTTTTTGCGGTGGGTTTCCAGTAAAGTTAAACGAATATGGAAAATTAACACTGTGAATAAGATAAGTGTAATAATTAACTGAAATGAAACGGGAAATATTTTACGAATAATTGATAAATTAAAAAACTTGAAATGGAATGAAATTTAAGTTGAAAACTCACATGAATTTGAAATTCAATTAAGAAGTTTGAAATAGAGAATTTGGGTTTTCACAAAATTTGATTTTCGGCGTCAAATACCGACATATTCTCTTTCATAGTCCGAAAAATCATGATCCGGGGGAAAAGTGGTGCTTGGCCTGATTCTTGCACCTGGATGGCTCTCTACAGGAATGAGAATTCCTCCTTTGGTGTTTGTGTGAAAAAACACAAAACTTTCCTCCTTTGGTGTTTGTGTTTTTTCATCCTGAATGAGAATTGCGATTACGTGATTTCCTGTCCTTTATCGTTTTTGGGACATTAATTGACTCAAACTTACTGACCGAACAGACAGAACTTTCGTAGCCATAATATGTTGGGATTTTTTGATACGTCCGCCAGTTGATATTAGAGGTCTCAAACTCTAGGAGACTGCCGAAGTAGTTAGGTTAGGTGTAATTCTGCCACGAGTGAGCAATTGTTCAGGCTTTGATTGTTTTCTGTATGTCATTGCTTTTGAATTGTTTCTGTTCGCAGAGCAAATACTCGGAATTTTGTCAGCATGTCTGTGGCGAATCTTTATGTCTCCTCTGTATTTCATCTTGAAGTTTCTCATATGAAAGGGGTCTGCGTTGAGCGTACTTCCATAGTCAACTACTCTTCGCTTCGCTTTTCTGCCAAATTTGGCGATATCGTTCTTTCTCACTCTTACTTCACCGACTTGGGACTCTCTGAAAACCGTACATGCTGGAGAGGTACGTGTCACTACAATTTAGGGAGCAGGGGTATCCCACAAACCAAGAAGATCTTTCTTAGAACAATTGGTCTTTTTCCTAGCCCGTAACAGCTTCAACAATTTCTGCGAGAAGAATCGGATTAGTGAGATTTAGGATTACAAAAATTGGGATAGTGATTTATTTTTATCACCATTATCGCGTCGTCTGGTGTCTAGTTGAGCGTGTGTAATGGACTCTTTCATCATGATTTCACTTCTCTCTGCTGAGTCCTATCCAGTTACCGTTCTACCGGAACCGTATTCGAGTCTAAGTAATGATTCAATATCTAATCATTTGCAGAATTTGGGGATGTACATGTGTTGCCTAGTGGAGTGTTCGGTTTTCTGCCAAAATATGCTTTGAAATTGATTAGGTTTGTTTTTGTTTGTTTACAAATGCGCAACTAATATGCTATTGGCTTATTTGATTTTTTTGTGAACGTGTTGGATTTACTTACTAACTTTATATAACTTAAGAGTAAATATTATGTATCAATGGTTCTACTATTACGATAGGTAGGTGCTCATTTGCAGGTATTGTCATTGATGTTGTTTTATTGATGTTGTTTTATTGTTGTTTATTTGATGTTGTTTTATTGTTGTTGATAAAATTTTTTAAAAAAAGTCGTCAATTTTACTTCCTCGTAAACATTGAGCTTAGTCTGAACGAATTTTTCGTAGTACTTTATGAAGTTGAAAAGAATCATTAAACAATTTTCAAGACATTGGGAATAATAGTTTTGTCGAATAATTCTACTGTTGGATATTTTGTGGAAAGATCTATACAAGCCAGAATATGAATATCTTGATCTTTCTCATTCGCGATTGGACGTCGAAAATCCATTTGTATTTCTTTATTAGGCTCGGAACAAATTTCCTCTTTGATATAGGGATTACCGGTTTAAGCTTCTCGCCTATATGGGAAAACACTTTTTGAATTAGGCCGCTTTGTTCAAAAAATTCCGCGTTGCATGTAGATCCAAATGAGTTTTGGCCTAGTTACCGATTATCCTCGTTGAATTTTTTTACGGCGCTGATAAACTAATTTGAGCTGTTCCTTTTTTGGTCCTTTACTGACATTAATCATACCATCTAAGAAACAATGTGTGTTTCTAGTCCATTCAGGTTATAATCGTTTATTTGAAAGGCTGCCGGCATGTGAGTGAGGCCGTAAAAACCAGTTATGAGACGACATTTACCTGTACGTTCGCCACATATTCTATCAAAATTGAAATGGCCAGTCGTTTCTTGTATACATTTCAATTGACTGTAGGCATATTTTAAATCCAGTGTTGGAAAAGATGCATTCTCATTTTAGGCGTTTGCATTATTATTTTAACGGATAGTGTTTTTTCAGCACTAAATAAATCTATTATTTCAATACTAGATATCTCATACCTGTTTTTAGGAATATATTTTGAATTGTTTTCAACCTAAAGCAAGTTTTACAGTTTTAGTTCGCTTTACAGAAATTAAAATTGAAGATATCAAGTTTTATCAGAATGAAGATTACCATTTATGATGTGCTTCTCTTTATTTTATTTTTGCAGTTTAGAATTTACTAATGATTGAGGATTTATTGGTTTTCGTCGGCCTTTCTGGCAAGTTGGAATAAAAATTCCGTGAAATGTTTATTTGACAGTGTGTTTGCGAGACTTACCAATACAGGAGATGATAGCATGCAAATCAAGTAATACTTGTTGCTTCATTGGCCATTGATTTCGATAAACATATAATGTTAGTCTTGAATGATTTCAAGATGCTCCCAGCTGAGGGAAGATATCACCTCCAAGAGTTGTTCGGTGTCCGTCTTCTACGACTGTAACTTTAACACCTTTTGCCAATGGTTGCATTGTACTGTAGTGTTGATGACAACAACAATATTGATTATATCGTTTGAGAACGTTTTTAAACCGTACCTTCCTGATGGCCTTACCCAATAGTTGTTTTCGTGTTTCATAGCCACTGCAGTTGCTAAATTTTTGTGGATAATCATTGGGACGCCTGCCGGAATCTGCTAAAATTTCTGTCTCAATGTTTTTGTCTCAATTGTCGGAATGTACCTGTACATTGACTGGTTCTGCTTACCTGAATTTGTGGTTGTCTGTGATAAATCCTGCGCAGATTTCTTTGTTTTTATCGTAAATAGAGTCGTAGTTTGTATCGTAGAGATTGTGCATTTTTAGAAAATTAACAATTTGATTGACTCGTTCATCTGCCGATGGCGATGTTACTACTGTAGCGGCCTCACAACTTAAATCCTCTATATTGTTGGCTTTTGGTCTTGTTTATTACGGGGATTTTTTATTTTTGACAGGCTTTTACGAAATTATTGTTTGTACCACAGTTTTACAAGCTCAACCTCGTGCTTGAAAATTTTGACCATGGCGAGGAGATCATTTATTGCCGCTGGCTGGAGAGAGAGTCAGCTTGTAGTTACTTGGGAAAGTCTGCGCTGGTTTACCAGTTTATGAATAATGTTAGCCGACGGTTTTATGTTTTAGCTCGATACAGTGTAATCAGGTGTTCCCCTATTTTTGATGGATTTTGTGTACCCATTTCTACATTAATGGGTAGTTCTAACGCTTTTTTAGGGGATCGTGTTTTCTTTAAGTGTTCGCGATGAATTTCTCCATCCTGCATCTTTGCGGTGAAAACGTCTGGTATTATTGATTCTTCATGACTGTCCAGATAATAATTGTTATTTTTCTTTGTTCTGTAAAGACATTGTCAAAAATATGCCAAATGTCCTTTGTTGTTGTTTGGCCTTTTCTGACAGTAGGTTCTTATGAACCGAAAATTCGACGGCCTTTGGTGCCTAAACTAAGATGAAAAAGGGAGACGGTATTGCTGCCACGATGTTTCCAGGGTATAACAACGCATAAAATTCTCGCAGCCTCAATCTTTTGACTTTTATTTAGTCATGTATTCTTTGGCTGTTCGTTTCAAATTTTTCAATCGAATTTATTTGAGCCGCGTTATTGACCACATCTTCCTCATAGATCGGTTCTGGCGGAAAAGTCACTTTATCCGGAGGTACCTCGCGTAGAGTGTGGATTGAAAATCTCTTTTTGGCTTGATTAGCTATATTCAGAATGGTTCGCCATCGTTCCCATCGTAGAGGGGGTTCCAAAATAGTTCTTTCCCAAGATTTGAATACCAAGAGGGAGATGGGCACGTTCTTTTGATGCTGACTGCGTCAAGTGATGCTCCCTTGGGTAGGTTAGCAATTGTACTGCTGGAATGGGCAAATTTAGTTAAATTGGATTTGCGGCAAGAATCCGTATTTAGATGTGACGCCTGAATGTTAAAATTTATTAAATTTGTGGTTGAAAGCTGATAGAATTATAGGTCAAGATTTTGCCTCGAAAAGCGCTACGTTTCCACTTCGAAATAATTTGGGCTCAAAATCGAGAGAGAGAGAGAAGAAAAACCCTACTAAACTAAGGTTGTGAAAGAAAGGATTCGTTAAGTAAAATTTGGCGAACAACATCAAGTGAACAACATACAGTCATGAATATATCATATCTTAGTGAGATGAGGTCAATTATCTGAAACACAATTTCCTAATGTATCACAACGCTAATGTTGACTATCGAGCGAATATAACACTATCAAGTGTCTGTAATTTGGGTATAGCACCCTGATTGACCCAAATTTTGTGATCAGAACATGACTTGGGACTGGGACTCCAGCTTGGGTTCGTACAAGATTCTGGTGATTTCGTGTTCGGTGACTAAAATATGAGACTCTGAAAATGAAGCTTTGATGAGGACCCTTTGCTGATTCAAATGCCAACAAGCTAGAAAAAAAAATTGTATATCTTCAAACGACAACTTTGATGCCTTTTTGTTGCATTCGCTGAGCTGGAGGCATTTGAAGTTAGAGAAGACTCTTTCAGCGACATGTTGGATTAGTATTCTGGACGCACACTAAACAGAACAGGCGCTGCCACCCTGCATATCGAAGATTAGTATCCATGCCATTTTGGTGCTGTTTTGATAGATGTAAGAAGTGAGAAAGCTCAGGAAAAAAATATTTTACTATGGAGAGCACGTTATTGGTAAAAAGACGAAAACTCATTTGGATGGGTTCAAATGGGCTCACAAGGGGCAACACAAATTCTGAAACCTCACAATGAGTTCTGTAGAAAAAGCTGATTTTGAAGCTTCTTGGATTGCTCCTTGCTTTATATGTGACGGAAATTTTGACGGATGTGAAAAAGAGGGTAAAGTGGTCCATCATTGTTATTTGACAGATATTCAAGGCGATGCTCACATGAGGTGCAACCTTAATTGCAGTGTGATAAAATTTTTGTCCTTTATTTCCACAATTTTTCTCGCTACGAATCTCATCACATTATTAAATAGTTGGAAATTAACGATGGAGAAGAGTTGAATGCAACTGCTAAACCAGATGATACCTTTTTCTCGTTTTCAGTACGTGTAACAGTTGGAAGTTTTATCGACAAAGAGGCCTCACAAAATGCATCAGAATTGATATCCAGTTTTTGCATAGTCAGATTTTCATGGCGTCTGGCTTATTTTCACTGGCAAAAACACTCTCTGACGAATATATTTGTCTTTTGAAACAAAATTTTTATCCCCATTCAGAGGAATTATTTGGCGAAAAGATTTTCTGCTATCACTAATTGAACAGTTCTGAAAACTTTGATGCCACTGGATCAATACGCTCTCGGGTAAGATTGATATTGCTCTGGAGCAGTACTAGGAAGCGCATGAATTTTTTGAGATTATCACGACCTTTACCTAATATTTTGACGTATTTCTTCTTGCGAGTGTTTCTGAGAAAATTCGTGATGTCTGGTTGACGTCTACGTGTTGATTCCTGCTTTCTTTTATGGCGTTTCAAAATTTAAGTTAGAATGCGATGCTCGTTAGGAGGGGTGTCGAAATAGAATAGCCTCAAGACTAGGACATGTTTTGGTTCTGCGAAAAAGCAATCGATTTAGACTGAAGGGCGTCGGGCCTTGGCGGTACTTCAAATCAATTAATAAGTATATTCCTGAATTCAATGGCAACGAAATTTCCGTTTCTGGAGCCCTCTTTGATTCAAAGTAGCTTTAAGATGAAGCAATGATAAAAAACTACCGATTGGTTATTTTGAAGATACTTTGACTGTGGAGATTATTTTGGCTCACGCTTGCGAGGAAACATACGATTTTGTCGTTGAAGATGATCTTGCACATCTGTGTGAGTTGCATTTCGATATTTCGATCACCGGAGTCTGCCACTAGCCCC
The DNA here is from genome assembly GCF_964194025.1 of Convolutriloba macropyga. Taxonomy (NCBI): domain Eukaryota; kingdom Metazoa; phylum Xenacoelomorpha; order Acoela; family Convolutidae; genus Convolutriloba; species Convolutriloba macropyga. Next base: position 2,107,984 of record NC_134477.1, read on the forward strand.
TAAAAAACTTGTGATAATTTCTGACTGGCTGTCCAAGTACTGTTTTTATTTCAATGAGTAATGAGATGTGTATATTCCAAAGCTTTCAGAAAAGTTTTTTGATAAAAACAGCTAAATTTGTCATATGAAAAACCTGCGTTTTACATCCAGAACAAGCTTCAGATTGTCAAATTTTATAGTGTACTCAACTTCAACTGTCAAATTTGCTATCAACAAGTATAGAGGAAATCACAGTGATGCGGAAGCAGGCCAACAGTCCTTTTGAGAAACAAATTTTACAAACTGATGTCAAACACTTGCTTCTGTAAAACAATGGAATCAAAGCGAAACCGACAAACAAGAAGCAAATAATTTTTACAAGCAGACCTAACTATAAATCTTTCGATATTTTGACTGAAAATCTGTGCCCTGTCTCCCTGTTGCAGCAAAAGATATTTTGGGACAAACCCCCGCCAGTTGGCTTGGTTCTTATTCATCTTTTCAAGTTGTTATTGTACAGTTTTCACTACAATGAGATGAAGCCACGCTGCGAACAAAAAATCTTGTTGACATATAAAGACACTCACTCTTTTCTATACCAAACTGAAACATCTAACCTCTCTGAGGACATGACACATTTTAAACAACTCCTAGACCTCTTTGACTATCCTTCAGTTCACCCATTGCTTTACACAATCGACAAAAACAGTTCTTTTGACAATGACGGATGAGCTCACTGGACAAATAACAGAGGAGGCCCTACAACTGCGTTCAGAATTGAACAGCATCAAGTAACGAGGTGTTCTAAGCAGAATGTAAATGGAGTAAAAAAAATGTGAAAAAGAGTTTGTACCATGACAAATTTGAACTGCTTGAAAAACAGATCAACTGAAACGGCACCAATGACATCGGAGAACCATCAAACTATTGTAGCAATTAGAAACAGAATTTCATTGAGCTATTTCAACGTAAACAATAGATTCTTGGACCAGGTATATATAACCTGCCATATAGACACTTTTGGCTGAACCAAGAAAGGGAAGATACAGATTCATCAATACATGCAAAGGGTGACCGTGAAAGTTTACTCTGTCAATTTTGTGAGATTGATGACGGTGAAAGCAGCAGCAGCAGCAGCAGCAGCAGCAGCAGCGGCAGCAGCAGCAGCAGCAGCAGCAGCAGTAGCAGCAGCAGCACTGAGAGCAGGTCAGCTTGTAGTGAGATTTCCTTGGGGGATCAGAAAAATGAAATCAGAGTTGAACTTGAAACTTTCAACAGTGCCTCATCAACTGATTTTTTTTGTAGGTTCCTTGAATTTGGATGCTTTACCTTGTAATAAAATTAATAAGTTTTGGTTTGCTTCTGCTACATCAGTTCCAGATCCCAGGTTTCTTGCGTGCGATTTCTAGGCTGACAGTGACGAAAGCAATATTGTTGGTTGGGATGCACTCAGCAGTAATGAGGCCTTTGAAGAATGCATGGGAACTTGACGTCATTGTAATGCCTTCCTTGATGACGAAGCGGTCGACGAAGCCGATTGAACGGAAGATGAAGCAAAAGTCGAAGTTGGCTATAATGATGAGGGCGCCATTGATCGTAAGCGGAATCAAATTAAGCAAAACTCTCTAAATATTTCGCAAAATCGAAGCAGAGGAGATTAACAAACAATGCTGAATTCAGATGAAGTATAAAAATAATGTGTTTCATTTTTTCTAGTTATAAAAATGTAAAACTAAAATCGGTAGATAATCTAGATTTGAAAAACCGCACCAATATGATTTTAATTTCACTAATGAAAAGAATGCCATTTATGATGAAAAGATAATTTGCTCATCAGAGAGCAGACTTTTTTTTCTACGTAGTAATCGTTTTCGAAAAAAAATAAACCGCATCTATACAAAACAATCTCCAAAGAATTCATGACACTTCCTACGCTGATGAGGAAATTTTGTGCAAAATATAATCTTTGTTATTTTATAAATGTAAACTTAAGTTTTAGCCTGGTTTAAACATCAATGGAAAAGCAATTTGTAAATGCCAATAATAGAATCCAATGAGTGCCGCTCATGTTTGATTCTGTTGTTTTTATAATTTGAAAGACAGCGCGCTTTTTTGCAACTTTTGGCAAATCTGAGCCTACCACACTACTTCAAAGACATATTTAAGTTTCTGAACTGTTTTATAGCTGCAGTAATTGAACGGATAGCCATGAAAATTTGTTAAATGATGCTATTTAAAATCGATTAGAATGATTAGAATGATTAGAATGATTTTCGCTATGGCTCCAGAGCTGTCTCAAAAGAAAACTTGAGGTTAATTGGAGCTTCTGTAAATTCAGGAAATACTTTAATAGACTTTTAGGTTTCTTGCGACGCAATCAGGTCAAACGTAACCATTAGTTGATAATGAAAATCGTCAATTTGGCTACCTTTACCACCGTTTTTAAAACCAAAATCAGTCGAAGTGTTGTGATACACGAGAACTGTTGGGAGCATCATCATTCCAGTAGTTGTTGAACCGTTTACACGACTGATTTCCAAACGTTTTCATCCAAATTTGTTGTCGTGAAACTCAATGGTTAATGTGCCCCTAAATATGTACCAATCTCGATATGGGGATACTTTTCAAATTGCACGTTCAAAAGAGAGCATTACTGATTCCCTAAGGATAACTTTTCTGACGAAAATGGACGCTTTTTCGAGAAATGCACTGAGCTATTTTTCGGCGTCATCGCCAAAGCCAATCAGACTGAACTCGTTGCTAGAGAGATATCGAAAAATCGACATATGGTGCTCCGTGAAAGTTGAGCCGATAATCGAAGGCAATTGTTTTTGCAGTTTTTTTGAGTACCAATATGTTGTAGTTCGCTTTTCATCTGGATCAGTGTTGTAGCTGTAGCCTTGACAAGCGGCCCACTTTTCCTTACTATCCTTATTTTTCGTCAGCTCTATGAATGCTCAATGGTGATACGTGTTGTTGCTGTCTGCTATCAGGCAACCATTCAAAAAAAGTTGTACTTGCAAAAACAAACTATGTTGCGCATTGTTTGCGAAGAAATCTTCCACGCCGTCAGATGCTTTTTTCCGTCGGCATCATAAATGGTTGCTTCCAGAGACAGATAAATGTAATTCACGTCAATACCATTCCTATTGGCCCTACTCAAAACAAAATTCAGTAGGCCCGTTTGGTCCGCATTGCGTGAAAACCTCTTGATTGTAAGCACTTTCATAGTTGCCCAAAACACTAGTTTTCTCGGAAAAACCCAGAGCCGTGTAAATTACTGGGTTTGCAACATGGTTTTCAAAAAGAGGCATCTTCCCCTTGCCTCTTTTAATGACATTTTTAGCTAAATTTTCAATTTGCAAGGATACCGGTTGAAGAGGCAGAGAGGCGAAATCGCTTCAAAGTTTAATTGGAGGACCCGACTGCACTGGATTTTTTTATTATCATTTGTTATCTTTGGTTTACCTAAGGCAGTGCTTTTCCCGTGCGACCCTTCCCGCGCACCGGCTGGCCCCTCAGCGCCTGCCCTCTTCGGCTCGCACGGAACCACCCGGGAGCACTGGTCCGCCATGTCTGGACAAGCCTCTTGACACTGAATGAGCACCCTGAGGGGCGCTCGCTCATGGTTGAAGTGTTAAGGCAACCGACTTTTTTACCGAAGTTATGAGGGAGCTCTTAATCTTCTTCTGTCCTCCTCCTGGAAGGCCTGTCCCAATTCTGGAGTAGCTGCCTCAATTAGGTTCCGTCCAACTTTTTTGTTGAGCAGCAAGTCATATTTCCACAAAATTGGAAGTGTGGATTGTCAAAACAGCACAGCCAAGGCAGCCAAATCAGAACCAAATTGCCTTGCTTGCTAATCAGTCTATGTTGCGCTGGCTCGGTTTTGTGCATCATAATATGATATCATCATTGAAGATGCTTGTTTGCGTTGCTTTTGTGCGTCAGATTTTTTTTTGGTTTTGATGTTATCACCATGATGCTGCAAAAAACCTCTACACTAGACAAAATATTAGAGTTAGAACACGCAAAAAAAAACGAAATCGGACATTCCTTTTCGTTTTGCAAACTGACAGTTATTGACTGAAAGGCTGATTTAACAACATCCTTCCACTGCAATTTTTCAAATGAACGATAGCAATCTGCAGGGAAGCTCTCGAAATCATTCGTCAACGTAATGCTACGAAGAGGAGACATAACCTTGTCACCCAAAACCTCATTTTGGACCAAGTGACAGTAAAATAGGATATTAATTAGGCCAGCGTCAGCGTCCACTCTCCTAATTATTTTGAGACCAGTTTAAAAGAGAAGAGTGATTGTTGAGGGAATTTGTCCAAGCAACCAGCAACAATTGTTGTTTCGGTTTGTATCCTCGGTGCCAAAGACGATGATGAAGTTTTTTGGAACAAGTCATCCTTCTCTTCTCGCTTAACTTTTGTTTCATCGTGTTCGTCGATATGTTTTAAATTTTTGCTATTGGAAAAAAGGTTAGAGTCATCGTTATCATATTCGATGAAGGCTGAATCGATTTCAAAAAATCCTTCAGTGATATTTTTGATGGCAAAGGGCAAGGATGTTTCCAAAAGACTTTTGGAATGTGCTCATTTACTTGTTCAAACTGTTGCTCTTTTTTATATCAGCGATACTAATTAACCCATATAAACCAGGTTTACTCCTCTTGCGGCTTTATTCCTCTATGCGTTTAGTTACATTTTGTTCCTTTCTACGAATGCACTCTTCTTTTCATTTTACACTTCTTGGCAAATAGAAATTTTTTGATTGGCAGTATTTGCCGAAAGCACCCAAAAACTCTGCATCGCCGTCAGCCCACAAGCGCTCAGGCCCAACTCCACTGTTTATGAAACCTGTTTTTTTGGCAAAACCCGTTATCACTCGGCAAAATGCTTGTTTTGATGATGATAGATTTTTTGCTTCAGATCACCTAGTAAAAAAATTCGGCTCAAAATTTTCACATTCTTTAAAATCCATCTCACACCGTTGTTGAAAGACTGGACAGATTGCATATCTGCAAAGTCAGTTGGCCAGATTTTGTTCAAGCAATACTAAAGAACCTTCAATCGTGCACGAACCACAAGTTGATTTGCGGGGCCCTTGCTCGGACTCCACGCCTCCAATTTTTAGCAAAAGGACAAATATCAAGTCAGCCAAGGACCAATTAAACATTGAAAAGGGAGGAGATTGCTCTGAAAAAAGGAACCCATGTTGGTGCCGCATAGGTATTGGGTTGCTGCTGCTGGTGGTGTTGGTGGCCAGGACCTGGTACTTGTGTGGAGCTGGATGCAGATCCTGCCTCCCTCTTGTTAAATGTGTTAGCGACAAGATGCGTTACTTGCAGCTGCGAAACAATCTCAGGGTCTTCATTTGCCAATTTTTGGTTTGGACTCTGTATATTAGGGAGGAAACAGAGTAGGTTACTGGAGGATTTTGAATTGGCTTTTTTGTGTATTTTTCCTGTTTCCTTGTATAAAGTAAAATTTATTTCGTATAAAATTTTCAAAATAAGCTTAGTTTGGTTTTTTTTCCACTGCTCATGCCACTTTCCAACAGATTTCCAAGTACCTTCTCGACAACACAGTTGAAAAAAAAATTGTTTCTTAACATTCTTTTTGTCAACTGGAATAGCAGCTTTCTGATCAGTTGTTCGTGGTTCGTAGGTTAAAAGCTCTTTGCTTTGGATTGTTATTGTTTAAAAGTGGAGTCGAATCGCCTAATTTGGTTATTACCTCCGAGTTGCATTGACTGCTAGAGGAGCGTTTGCTTAAAATGTCAGTTTTTGCTCGATCTAATTGGTAGGCAACATTCACTGAGTTAGTTTGAGGGCCAGGAGGTCATTATCAGAAGTCAACTATAAAAGTATGTAGTTCTCACAACCATTTTGTTCCGTTATTTCACTCTTGACAAACAGAGCAAGACGTCTTGGGCAATCATTTTTAGGATTACAATTTTCTAATTTTGTGCAAGAAGCCTTCTCTCCTCCGAAAACTTCACTTTTTTGACAGATTGTCACAATAAAAGGACAAAATAAGGTTGATTTTTATTTGACAAGCAAAAGTTCCGCTCAACCATATTAAATAAACAACCTTCTACAGACTTTAAAATAATCTATCGGCCATAATTAAAACAATCAATGTAAAACTGGCTTAACAGCTAAAGAAATTGTAAAATACTTTGGTTTTGTGTAAAACTCATCAAATTTTATGAAGTCGAGATTTGTAGAGTTTATATTGATTAATCCGTGTGAATTGTCAACAGCGCAAATATGTGACACCAAGCGTAAATTTTTGTCATAGCGGGCATAGAAGTCAACCAGAAGATGACCATATGTCTTTTATGTAGCAGATCGATGAGCAGATAACAAAAGATCCCGATCTCCCAGCTTGTTCAAACTGTTAAACTTTTTTCAATGTCAGCGATACTAATTAACCCAAATCGTCCAGGTTTACTCCTCTTGCGGCTTTTTTCCTCTATGCGTTTAGTTACATTCTGTTCCTTTCTACGAATGCACTCTTCTTTTCATTTTACACTTCTTGGCAAATAGAATTTTTTTGATTGGCAGTATTTGCCTAAAACACCCAAAAACTCTGCACCGCCGTCAGCCCACAAGCGCTCAGGCCCAACTCCACTGTTAATGAAACCCGTCTTTTTGGCAAAACCCGTTATCACTCGGCAAAATGCTTGTTTTGATGATGATAGATTTTTTGCTTCAAAACACCTAGTCTCAAAATTCGGCTCAAAATTTTCACATCCATTAAAATCCATCTCACACCGCTGTTGAAAGACTGGACAGATTGCATATCTGCAAAGTCAGTTGGCCAGATTTTGTTTAAGCAATACTAAAGAACCTTCAATCGTGCACGAACCACAAGTTGATTTGCGGGGCCCTTGCTCGGACTCCACGCCTCCAATTTTTAGCAAAAGGACAAATACCAAGTCAGCCAAGGACCAATTAAACATTGAAAAGGAAGGAGATTGCTCTGAATAAGGCAAGACATGTTGGTGCCGCAAAGGTATTGGGTTGCTGCTGCTGGTGGTGTTGGTGGCCAGGACCTGGTACTTGTGATGCAGATCCTACTTCCCTCTTTGCAAATGTGTTAGCGACAAGATGCGTTACTTGCAGCTGCGAAACAATCTCAGGGTCTTCATTTGCCAATTTTTGGTTTGGACTCTGTATATTAGGGAGGATTTTGAATTGGCATTTTTGTGTATTTTTCCTGTTTCCTTGTATAAAGTAAAATTTATTTCGTATAAAATTTTCAAAATAAGCTTTGTTTGGTATATTTTCCACTGCTCATGCCACACTCCAACAGATTTCCAAGTACCTTCTCGACAACTCAGTTGAAAAAAAAATTTAATTCTAAACATTCTTTTTCTCAACTGGAATAGCAACTTTGTGATCATTTGTTCGTGGTTCGCAGGTTAAAAACTCTTTGCTTTGGATTTTTATTGTTTAAAAGTTGGGACGAATCGCCTAATTTAGCTATTACCTCCGAGTTGCATTGACTGCTAGAGGAGCGTTTGCTTAAAATGTCAGTTTTTGCTCGATCTAATTGGTAGGCAACATTCACTGAGTTAGTTTGAGGGCCAGGAGGTCATTATCAGAAGTCAACTATAAAAGTATGTAGTTGTCACAACCAGTTTGTTCCGTTATTTCACTGTTGACAAACAGAGCAAGACGTCTTGGGCAATCATTTTTAGGATTACAATTTTCTAATTTTGTGCAAGAAGCCTTCTCTCCTCCGAAAACTTCACTTTTTTGACAGATTGTCACAATAAAAGGACAAAAGAAGTTTGATTTTTATTTGACAAGCAAAGGTTCCGCTTAACCGTATTAAATAAACAACCTTCTACACACTTTAAAAAAATCTATCCGCCATAATTAAAACAATCTATGTAAAACTGGCTTAACAGCTAAAGAAATTGTAAAATACTTTGGTTTTGTGTAAAACTCATTAAATTTTATGAAGTCGAGATTTGTAGAGTTTATTTTGATTAATCCGTGTGAATTGTCAGCAGCGCAAAAATGTGAAACCAAGCGTAAATTTTTGTCATAGCGGGCATAGAAGTCAACCAGAAGATGAGCATATGTCTTTTATGTGGCAGATCGATGAGCAGATAACAAAAGATCTCGATCTCCCAACTGTCTTCCCAAGCATGTCTTATTGAATTATATCGCGTGGGTTTTTCAGCAGCAGTAAATCGGTAAAGTTCAAGAACTTTGTCTTTGAATTTGAATTATTTAGTAGAAATTGTGTCACAGGAAAACAGCGTGCTAATTTTTGAGACTGACGAACACAAGGAGTTTTATAAATTCTAACGAGTTGGCGAGGTCGTCGAACACGTCATCAAACACCAAAAAGTGGCTATCGAGATTCGAGTCGAGGTGACCGATAATTGTTTCCAGTCTACACCCTTGAGGAGGTTGATTTCCTTGTCGTTTATTTTGGACACAATATCATATTAAACTAGCTGCCAACGCTGAAAGATGTAGATTATGCAATCAACTGTTGGTCAAAAAATTGACCATGATTCGCCAGTTAGCGCAATCACCAGGCCTAACCACGGTCATAAGTAGATGTGGATGAGTGTTCTGGATTTTGAGAATTTTTATGGTATAACAGAGAGGATTCAAAAGAGGGTTTTGAAACACAGTTGTGTTACTGCCGTAGGAACCACACAACCCAGAAAAAACCCAAGTATTGACCAGTTTTAGGGGTTAATGTTTTAAGAGTACGCAGTTGATATGAAACAGCAAACCATGTTAAACAGTATTAGGAAAGAGTGTAAAACATATATATTTAACAAACGCTTCACACAACCACATCAAATCTTCCAAGGTGGGCACTCCTGATTTTGCCCTCCAAAAACAAATATTGCTGAAATCAATCGGACAATCTGGGTAATCCGCCTTTATCAGCATAATTTTACCCGCTGAGGCAGTGGGACAATTTTGGAACTGGTCTTCGATATGTAAAAATTTTATTCCAAACGTTTTATGGCGTCACAAAGCAACTCCAGCACAGGGAAAATCTAAACGATTTCTGTTTTCATAATAACAGTCCTTCTGCCAAGTTTCTTTAACACTGTTTCTGAAGTATTACTTCAATTTCATCTCCATTGTTTTAAAAGTAAAGTGCAGCTGTCTTCGATACATGCAGGATTACAAGATTCCAATCTAGGCAACTCATGCTCAAAATGAAGACGCGTCAAAAATTTCGAAAATTTGGCACTTAATGTTTTGCCAATAAAGGAGACAGCTAATGCGACCGTGAAGAAACTACAAAATGAACACAAACGTTGGATATAACATAAACATAGCCATGTCCACTGTCATAATTTGCCTTCATAAACCATTCTGCATCATGAAAAATTGAGTGCCAACAAAAATTTTTTGAACACTTGACATAATTGGGCAAAATAAAATCACTTGGAGTTATCATTCCACGAAAAGTTGCTTTTTAATGCAATTCGCCTAGGCGACTATTCTGTTGTTAGACAAATTACGAGAATTGCATTGTTAGTTTTTGAGCTATTTTTTAACAACGATCAATAAACGGACGAATTTCCTAAAGTTTTTTTTTTAAAATCTTGATATGGAACCATCAAATTAGTGACTGTTTAGTTAATGAATGCATCAACTAAACAAAACTGTTTTACATGTCAAATTTTTAACTTATGAAACTTCTTCAAAATCTGCTAAATAATGTATTTCCTCTGATGTAAAGTTTTTAACTTATGAACCTTCTTCAAAGTCTTCTTAGTAATGTATTTCCTCTGAAGTATTTTCTCTTGTTTTTTTGTTCAATTTCTGGTTGTTTTTCGAGTAGTCTCAGCATTCCCAGCAATTGCATTGCGCTTGCACCTGTAGAAATACTGAATGTTCTCACATACTCACATTCCGTTACCAGCAGCCAAAATATCAACAAAAGATTCGAGCAATGATTTGAACGGTGAGTTGGTGCTCTGGAGACCTTCTACTTTTGCAAGAGGGCGGCGTTGATCTGGTTTCAAGGTTTTAAGCTGCAAGGTTCGTACGGGGCAAGTTTTTTCAAATTCCTATACAATGTCCGTCTTTTCATTTGTTTTCTTGTCAAGTTCAAACTGTTCTCCGCGACGCACAACGTTGACAGCGCCAATTCCAAGAAACTAATTTTTGAAAGCTTGAAATGGCAATTGTGGAAAAAACATAAGTGTCCGCATTTCATAAAGGACCTTTCCCCCGTGTTGAACAAATGACTTTTTAGTTTTCTCCATCTTCTTGGTGTTGTCACTGCACACCATTGTGCTGAAGTTTAATCTTGACACCAGCGGAAACAATTACCAGTTTTTTCTGTGCCAGCCTCATGAGAAACAATTTCCAAGTCGCAATCGGTGTGAAATCAATCCATTGGGTAAGGGCCCTGGTTTGATTTTGTACGGAGAGTGAAATTTCACTTGATTCCTTTTTTCTCTTTTTTTTGCGAGACGTTTAGCTCCAACGAAATTTTTGCCCAAACTAGAAATTTAGCTAAAAAGTCAAACAAGCGTCAATTTTTGGTGAAATTTTGAGACACTCATCTGTGCAATTGAATCAACAAAAAACATTAATGCTAATGAATCCGATGAATCAAGCAAAAACCAGAAAAAAGAACTCCTTACAAGACATACCAGCTTTTGTTCATCACTTCAAAAATCGTTTTCAACACAATTCAGCTAACATCAGTTGAAAGGATTCCCAATAAAATATACCAGTTTTTGTTCCGCACTGGAAATTTCTTTGAAACTTGACAAAATTGAGTTAAAAACAGCCTGATAGAATGTTTCATCTTTTGTTCATAAATGTAAGTCTCTTTTCCAGAATGAAAGACATGTTTTCTCTCAAGACCCGATCCTCATTGATCAGGATACAAGTGCACCATTAAAGAGTGGTTTTTGTTTCCTGAAAGACCATGAAGCCTGGCTTTCATTAAAAATGTAACAAAATTTGTAGTTGAAATAATACCAAAGAAATGATAAGTTTTCATTTGATTTGTTGAGATTGTGAACATATTTGAACGCAAAGCGTATATAATAATTAGGAATGGGTTTATGCAGCCGTGGAACCAGTATTTATAAAAATAGACTTTGACGCAGTGGTTAAGACAAATTCGAAAAATTTCGGGTTCGTGCGAGCTTGGGTTTGAATCCCGTTGGGTGGGGATTTTGGCTAATTGTGTTTGGTCGAATTTCTCCGCCCCTTTTTCACAATCCTCCGCCCCCTTTAATCATTACTCTCAACCCAACGTTGGGTTCAAACTAAAAACATTGAATTATTAGATTGGTGCCAAATTACAAAAACGATGAGAACTGGTAATATATAGTCTAAGAAAAAAGAAAACGGAAACTGTACAACTCAGAAGTCAACTTTTAATTTTGTCGGAACAATTATTGTTAAATTTGGTCAAATATCAGTTAGCTAAAGCCATAAACAAGTCAAGGATTTAATTCAACCGCTTTAGAATTATTGAAACTATGTGATAAAAATGTGGCATGACATCAAAACGAATAACCGATGGGTTCATTAGTAAACTGTTTTATAATCATAAGGTTTAGGAAAAAAAAACAACCCATTTGCAAATTTACGACAAATAACTGTTTCGCAAGGACGTTGGGTTTTCTGTAAAGCTATCAACGTCTTCATAATTAGTCGAAGTGATAGCACAACTATGAGAAGAGTATGGTGGCATTAAATAAAGAAAAGGAATTATAATTTACATAATTGTATCTCAGAGTCACGAAAATCAATACCTGTTTACTGTGAACATTAAATAAATTCTTTTTTGCGTCATTGGAATAACAAGGGTGCATGTTTTTAAAAGAAATAGGCAAAAAGACAACAAAATAACAAAAAGGAATGAAATTAACGTCTAATAAATGTGTACAACACCATCATTGAAACAGTTTAATTTCATTTCACTAGCTTTTTTTTTGAAAAATGAACGTTAACAAATCGAGCTGCCATTTCGATTGCAATCTTTGATCGGATACTGCTCTCTAAAAAGGCTTTGTAACAAGACTAAAAAATCACATTCCAAAGCCAGGTTTTTTTCTAGAGTTTGTTTCTTCAGTGTGATAAAAATGTCCCAATTTATGTTTGATAACCCCAATTAAGCATCAAAAAAGGTTGAATAGGGGTTAAATTCGAAACTATGAAGTGAACGATGTCATATACTATTATACTATCCCCAATCTGAATAGTATGAATGTAGAATGAAAACTTTTCAGATGGTCAACGTCGAGGTGGGTAAAAATGCCTGTATTTTAACGGAGGGGAGCTGTCCCCCCCCCCCCGATACAATACCGGCATGGCGTTTTTTAGGTGCCCTTGTCCGAAACTTGTAAAATTTTTCGAAAATTTTGTTTCTCGTGGTTGGCAAAGACATGTAATTCTTTTGTGAATTTGGTGTTGTGAGAGTAGTAGAACTTGTAAAATTAATGGAAAAAAGGGTGTGCGGTGAATGAGTGAAACTTGTAAAATTTTTCGAAAATTTTGCGATTTTTTTAAAAAATCTGAATCCCTTCTCTAATCTAATGAGACTAATGAAGGACTGAAAAGCGTAAGCGACTATCCTGATGGAATACTGAGGCAAAGGAAGGAAAAGATAGTTTAAATTTGATAAGTTTTGTTCCAAGGTACGAAATTTAATATTTTTGCGAGTCTGAAACCGCACAAGTGGTATTAATTTTATGGGTTTTATTGCCCATATGTTTGAGTTAACAAATAAGTGCGAATTAATGAAATTGGAAGTTTTTTGAATTTCAAGCTTGGAGAGAAGAAAAATTGAATAAATTGGGGTATAAAATTTTTCTGAAATTTGTTTAGAAAAGTGATTTCATCGCTTCATTGCTGTGTCGGGAAATGCTCGATATGGGGGCCAATTGAATTTTGGTAAAATAACGGGTTGAAAAAATGAGGGGAGCGCTTAAGGTGTCTTTTTGAAGTCTTGCTGCTTTTTGGTGGTAAAAGTTAAGAAAAGTGTTTTTCGCCGCCAATTAGCATTCTCATACATTTTAAAAACTGTTAAAATATGGTAGGAGAAATACTGTTAAGGAATCGGGTTTCTTAAAATATTATTTAGTGATGACTTGTACCTACATTTTTTGTGTCGTTTTTGATGACGAAAGGCCAAAAATGTGGAAAAATTGGTAATTTTTGAGGTAAGAGTGAAGAATAAAGTGCTCTATGCTAGTAATAATGAAGTAGGCATATCCTTATTTTGCCAACCAAATGTTATGAAAGAACCGTCGGCTAAATTAGCTGACGTCCCATTGTACAGTATTCAGTGTACAAGGTCATTTTTATTGTTTGTGCTGTCTTCGTGGATAAAAAGTATGAGAGAATAAGAAAAAAGGCATGATGTTGACAATTTTGCCGGCGACTAACCCATTTATGTTTCTAAGAAGAATTCTTTGGAGTGTTCATATATGATGACCTTCTACATTCACTACATGGTAGACAAGAGTTTGAGTTTGACTTCTATTTTTTGCAAATCTGTGTATGTAAAGCCAAAGTGGGGAAAACTGCTCTTAACTAGTTTTATTGGTATTGCATTTTCTTTACGAGTCAATTCACAGCAAGCCGCATTTCTTAAATTCTTCTTACAGCGTGTTGATACCATACAGAGTGTATTTCTTGTCCACAGCGGAATCAAAGTTATGACTAAACAAATTTCCTTTTCAAGATAGTAGTGACTTCTACCACGAAATTTTGTGCTCTAGCAAACGGATTGTTGTTGCTTCAGTGAAAACATACGGAACAACGGGATTATAGAGAACTCTACAGCTCTTCAAAGAAGACTCCGAGAAATTTCGTGTTAACAAAAGAATAACTCTCTCAGCTGCTGAATTCCATCTTCTCGACCAGAAAACAAAAACGATTCAAGATCTATCGTCTCGAGAAAATGCAAAGAAAAACAAACGAAGGCAGCGAATTGGTTGTGAAAGCGATCTCGAAAATAAACTCCAGTACGAAAGTGGAAGAGCAAAAAAATCACGACAAAAAATTACAAATAAAGCAAGTGAAAGTGACAAAGAAAATTAATTACCAAAATGGTGGAGGCAATGGTTGAGCGCACACGGGAATACTTTAGTCTGTTTGCCAAACAATATCGTTAATTTATATGTCAAAGTGAACCTATATTCGACCATGTAGTAACAAAGAACTTTGCCTACAGTTTGCATATGAATGAAAATTTTTGCAAAGTACCTGGATTTTATTATCATATCATTGCCTCCAACGATCAGCTTCCTGATTTTTTCAAGAAATCAGCATCCAAGCCCTTTAGTATACCTTGTCTCTTCACCTGTTTCAAACTACTTATTAAAAATAACTTATAAAAGAGATTTTTTCCTGGAGAAATAATGGACAAAATTGAAGAAGCGGTGAACTTCAGCGAGCAACACCAATTGAACTTTGCAAACTCTAAGAGAAAAGTACCTAATGTTGATTGCGTTCTTACCAAAAGTGTTCAAACTCAAACTGACGTTTTGCCTACATGTACGATTGATAGATTCTATAGTATTTATAATGGTGGTTTGTAAGGTGAGTTTACCAAAATACTTGATATTTTAAATAATGGCTATAATTTGCATATAATTGTTTGCATATTCACAATAGTTTGATTTTGGTAAATTTTAACGTGGAATCGAAATCTTCTAATTAATAGTTGTGTTTTTTTTTATTTTGAAGAAAGATTTTGAGCTGAAACAATTAATTAAAAATGTTAGATCATATGATTAGCAAAGCCTAGCAAACCATTATCGTTCATATTCAACAGTAAAGGGTATTCGTAACCAAACATCACATGCGCAATATATATGCAAAAGAGTTTTGAGTTTTGATTTTGAGCTGGCATAAGCTTGAGTTACTTCATTGTAGAACTGTACCAGATGGAAAAACCATATTTGATAGTTTTGTATGGGGATTCAAAGCGGCTCAGCCAAATAAACCTTGTTTTCGTGAAACAAAAGAACTGTCCAATGACTTCCTTCATACTACGCTGGTGAAGCAATAACTCAAATAAAACCTTCTGTTGTTAGCTTTGGGAAATTGTCTGCTGCAAAAACTCCATAAAGACAAAATTTCAATTGAATACATTTTCCCAATAAATAGCGTATTTCATCACTATTCATCGGTGGCGATGTGATAACTGAGTTTTTTGCCACCTTTCGTTCCGAATTACCACAAAACGTTGAGCTTGTTTTGCCCAGAAATAAAAATTCTTCGTTGACTGCCAATGCTCCGTCGATTGCAATTTGAACCGAAATTGAGCAATTTGTAAGTTCTGGATGAATGAAATCATGAGAAGCCTCTTGCGTTGAATTTAAGTCAAAAGCTAAATTAGAGAGATTGGGATAATTGTCCAGAGTTATGCCATGCCCAAGTTTGTTAAGAAAATCCAGGGCTCCCAGAGTATTGAAGTAAATACGGTGGTTTAAAATTTGTCGAGGCCAGAGTCCCAACGATAATTTGACCATTTCTATAAGCAACAATTTGGTTCAAAACGAATTTCTGGTAGTGAAAAGGACTAGTTCGATTAGTTCCGAGATATGCTTGATTTGTCGCCATTGCAGTTATCATACGTCGTACACGTTCTTTCAAGAAAAAATTCTCATGGCTCCAACTTCTCATTCCAGTTGCAGCTATCAAAGTTCGTGACAATACCTCTGTGTAGCGATACACGTCAGGTGTTTTAGTTTTTTCAATTGCCGTCAAAACTTGATACGCCATTTTCATATTCTATCGTACAGATTAGCATCAATTATTTAAACTTTTTAATGTGAATGTTTGTTTGACACTGAAATTACAACAAAATCTTTTGTAGACTTTCTAAATGAAATTCGCAGAGTGACACCAATAAGTAAGTGTTTATCACTCGTCAAGATATCACTCGCTGGCTTTCCAATAAAATTTTTTTCCTGGGAATTAGCAACAAGAGCTTTTCTGGCCACTACGTTGTCCACGCGATCATCGGTGCCATCAATTTTAGCTGGCTCATCCTCGTAAATTTATCCATGACACACTAGCCATGATTTTTTTGCAGTTTTTCCTGACAAAAGTTCCGTTTCAGTGAATGCTTTGTGCGCGAATAATTTCCGTTTGTTATTTTACACCGTTAGCGGATACTGTGTATTCTGAAAACAATGAATGTAGTGGGTTGTTACTTAAGTATGGCGCGTCTGTGTTTGGAGCGTCAGTGCCTGTGCTTAAATCGCCGTCGTTGTTTCGGGAGATTTTGCTTTTAAATTCAAGGAGAAGTTTTTGTAAATCTATGAAGTTGTTCCTATCACTCAAAACTTCAAACTCAAGCATTGGACCGTCAGAAGAATATGACGGTCCAACTTTTTGAGTAGAAGCATTGTCAAAAGTAATCAGCAGAGGCTGTTTTTCAAAAAAAACAAGTGTGGGGTGTGTTTCCTCAGCGGGCAGTAAATTAGTACTTATTTTGAGCTTTTGAAAAAAAAATTGACCGACTTCTCGTCAAAGTCTTCTTCATTCGAATGCCTTGTTTTGGCTTTTTAACGTTGATTTTCAATTTTTGCTTTCTTCCTGTTTTTGATCCGCCCACTTTTTTTCTTACAGTTTTTTGCACAGTCGACTTTATTGCTTGTTTTGGAGACGTTTTCTTTGTAACTACATCTACTAGCTCAGGAGCTGCTTGAACAATTAATTCACGTCCAATCTTTTTGGGTAAAGTCCAAAGAGACTTTCTTGCAATTGGTAATGCGGCTCCGCCAATAACTGCTGCTAAAGCCCCAAAACCACTTCCTCGTTGGCGATATTGTCCTGAAAAGCATGGTGATACCAATTGTTGTTTATAGTAGGCTTCCATTTAGCCAATAATTATAAAATTTGAAGTCAAAAAAACTTTTCCTGTTCCAGCGAATGAAACTAATTGTCCGATTTCTGTTCGCAATTGAATTTAAATTGACAGAAAATTCTCTGATAATAACATTTTGTATTCCAAATTGTTGAAATCATATATATGTGTTGGCTGTAATTCGCACGGGCTACCGTTTTTCAGGCGTTGTTTTGAGTCAGTGACCCAAATAGGAGGAACTTTAGTATCAACTACATATTGGTTGCTTACAATTAGTTGGCTCCCTGCAGAAAAATCAAAAGGATAATCACCAACAAAAATTTTTTTTTCTTCGTCATCTGCCATGGTCAGATTTTCAAAAAGTGCCCAACATCTTGTATCCAATATGATAACCAGACCCATCATGAATACCTTTGTAACCTAGTATGCTTGGAACTTCGTTATCCGGAAAAGTAACTCCTCAAATTTTACCAAAAAAGAGGAATAAAACTCCATTGGTTTTTTGAATTCATAGTAAAAATGAGTTAATCCGGTAGCTGTTTTTAAGGATCTCAAGAGATCGTCGCTGTTTTTAAAGGAATCAATTCCAATGATAGCTCGATCTACCCGTATGGTCTGGAGACAGCATCAAATGGAATAGTTTTACCATAAAACTTAAGGCCTTCAGAAGAAAATATCTTAAGATCACTTTTGATCACTTGATTTTTTTTGCCGGTAAGATAATTTCACTTAGTGCCACTCGCCAGCCTCCTCCAAATTAATTTTTTCCTTGAAATAAATTTTGAATGAGGAAAAGCTGTTTTGAGGAAAAATATTTACAGAGGCTGATGAAACTAAAGGAACCGTGAATTCATTCGTGTTTAGTTATTTCACAACAATTGTACCAATGTCTCTAACTTTGACCAACTCTTATTCTAAAATTTAAAATTGACTGGCTCTTGGGATGGGTCAATGAGACTATAAGTAGGGGGATTTGTTGTAGGAATAACGTAAATCTCGAAAAATTTGTTGGTAAATGTTTGCTTGTATCCTATTCCAAAAGGAAGACCCGCTTTTAATATTCGCACAAAGCCCCCAACGTAAAATTTTGGTCGACGATCTAGTTTTCCTGACGTATTAAAATTAAATAAGGAACGTCTTTCTTTGTCACTTTATTCGGCGCCAATTTCGTTACCCTGTTGACTCCCTGTTGAGTTAATGGTTTGTACAAAGCTCTGCAACTGATTAACATATTATTATGTCCAATTGTCCTCTAAATACTTGTATACCAATTTCCTTGGCAATCGTATATTTTTTTTCGCAAATGCTGATTTTTTCTCGCAATTTTTATAAAGTTCAATTTCATTTTTCTGACAAAAAGTTCTGAGGGACCTCTTAAATTCGGTAAAAGTATTTACCCACACCTTTTTAGGTCGCTTGTTCCTTAATATTTTCTTAAACGCCTCTGCTGTTGTTGTCGCGTACTTTGATTTTAAGGGTTCGACTCGTAGATAATGTGAGAGATAGTCCACTGCAACCAACAAATATTTTACATCTTTGTTCTTTTTTGCTAGTTTATCCACGTAAGCCTAGTCTAGCGACCAAATATTGTTTATGTGGTAAGCAAAAACTTGCAGTGTTGGAATTCTTTGTATATATTTCCTATGCTTTGTGTGGGCATTTTTGCCCCCTAGAAACAATTTCACTTTACTTGATTTCAGATTTAGGCTTTTCTGTAATTTTTTTACGCTTCTGTATGCTGCGGGACCTTTCGTATACTTTAACACCAGCAATTTTTTTCTCATTCGTCAAAAGATTCCCAGTTTTTCTCCTCTTGCTGAGTTTTTCTTCCTCTGATGTTTCGAAACCACTTCCAGCGTCTGAGGACTCCTCTGTAAGTAATTGACTGGTTTCTTTGTGCTTGATTCTTTTTGGCTCAAAAGTTTTATTTTTCTTTTTTGTTTGGTAACTCTTTGAGTTCTTTTTTGGATCGCAATTTTAGCATTACTGTCGATCACCAAGTCTTCTTTTATGTTTGAACCCTCTAGAATTTTGAAATAATCTGGATTACTTAGTTTTTTAGTTGGTTGCTGCAAATCAGAGAAAAATAGGGAAATTTATTCCTGTCGATGTTCCGTCAACAATGAAGTTTTCTTGTTTACCTATAACAACCTTTTTTGACTCTTTAATGAAATTAAGTATTTTGTCCGTCCTAATAATTTCTGGTGGCGCTAGCATGTTGAGATTTTGAAGAATTTTGTCCGAATATACTTTTGACAACTCAGTAGGATCAGTCGTTTCCCTCGTATCCAAATTTTCTTTGTACTCTTTGTTAGTTTTTTATTTGGTTACATACGGTTCAAAAAGGAAAATTGAGCACCTGTATGCTGAACTCCGGGATAAATTAGAAATTGTGAGGAATAGGTTTGCTCCTTTATGAATTGATTTTTGGGAATCAAAATAAACTCTTCAGCAGTTGACATTGTTTAACTCAACTTGATTAAAAAGATTTCATAATAAGTTTATTCAGTTTGAAACCGGTTCTCGTTAGTAAATGTGCATGTCGTTTATCCGTTGAACAAAATTTTCTTATGAACGCCTTCAAAAATGTGTCTGTAATTTTCTAAGTGTCTTACTTTTAATCTAACATGGCTCAGTAAAACATTTTGAAGAGATTCACAATAAACCACTATAATATAAACCACTGTCACAACTATGCAACTATTTCCTTATTTGTTTCGGCTGCAAATATACCATTTGCTTCAGTATAGATAATTTTTTCTCTTTCATTGTTTAGAGGATTTGTTTCTGCTTAATCAAATGGAAGATAGAAAACAGTAGGACCTGGCTCACTAGTATTTGAACACTATCGTAAACAATTAGAAGTTTTTGGATGAAGACTGATTATCAAATGCTCAAACGGTTCTTTTGTTGCCAATTAGTAACATTCTTTTAAAGATTTAGCATGGATCAACTGTTTGCCTTAAAATTTGAACATGTCGAATATCGCGGGCTGATATGAACAAAATGATGTGTGTTGTGCTCAACTCTATTGCACGAGACCAATTGCTCTGTTGATAAAGGTTCTGCTTTATAAATAACATTAATGTTTTTGTGACGCCCTGCAGTGGCCAGTTCAGAAAAATTTTTGTCATTTTAAATTTCTTCGCACGAGTCGTCTATTATCAGAAGACACTTTGCAAGGTTATTCAAAAATTCAAAATTAGCGTACTTTTTAAACGTAACACCGAGCTTAGGCTTCATTTTGATGTATATTTGTTGCATTTCTCTGTATAAAAATAAAATGTTGTTAAATTTTGGGTAAAATGTTTTTCAACTCATTTTGGAAATTAACTGTATTTTGCTAAAACTTGAAGGCATTACAACGGCCATTGAGACCCTACCTTGCGTAGATATAACTTTATTCATAGTATTGGCGTTGGTAAAATGTATCCTCATAAACTTGACAATATTGATATCCGAACTGAAGTTTCTTCACAATTTGGTTTAAAAATGGTTAATTTAACAATACAAAGTGATATTAGCACTAATACAAAAAACAATTGCACAAAAAATACAACTTCTGACCGAGGCAACGTTGTTTGATTGCAAAATTTCCATGAAGATTTGCTGCTACTTTCTTTTTCAAATAAATTTTCTTCTACAACAGCGTCAAATTGATCAACTGTTACTCCCTTCATCTCAAGACAAAAACAATTTTGCTTGGAAAATGTATTAAGAAAAAGTCGCTTTACATAAAACAATTCATAGCAATTGAACTCAGTTATAAAGTCTTTCATATGAAACATAAAGCACTCAGAGAGTCTCTCAGTTTTGCAATAATGAACAATTTTGTGCACTCTTCCTTCCTTTACCAAGTGTTGAATCTCTTTTGACAGTGAAGTATCGTTCTGCTCAATGAACAAATTTTGTCCTCAGTCAGCAACAATTTAACTTTTCTCTGTACAAATTGGTTTCGTCTTTGGAAATTTAAAAACTCAGAATCCTGTCCCGCGTAATCAAGGCGCAAATGAAGGACACGCAAGTGAATTCAGATCAAGGATAGAGCACTCAAGCAAATCTGACGAAACTTTTACTTTTTCTACACCCTTAGCGTACAATATTGCACCTGGATTCCTTAAGCGAACACTTTGAACTATTTGTATAAGATAAATATAGTTATAGTTTCCTGTGTCCCACTCAATGCCGTGCAAATTTCTAGTCAACCAACTGAAAGATTGCTTTTGTTGAGATGTTAACTCTCTATGACTTGTTGGAGGTAAGAATGACATGCAGTCAAGATAGTCCTTGTTACAAAGACCAAGTTCTTTAACGATGAAGTTTTCTTTTCTGTGACTAAATCCTTCAACGTCTAACCCCACTCTTTTGCTGCTCAGCATTCCAATAAATGAAAAATTGACGGATGAAAAATCTTTATATATAAGCAAAACAATATTCCCGACAAATGACCGCTAAAACAGTTGCTGTTTTTCCAAGGAAACATATATGAGTAACCAGGTCCTTGGTTATATAAATCGTATATGAAACCACCTGCGTCGTGTAAAATAGCGTGCAAACGTAGAGCTTCTGAGAATTTCAAGTATTTATCTACTTAAAGATTATCTTTGTCAATAATACCACCGTAGGGCCTCAATTTTAGCGCTATTTCAAAATCAAACCCTTCAATTTTACTAAAATATTGACTTGTTGCTGGATAATAATTTAACCTTACACTGTTGTTTGGGTATATTGATGAAATCGATAAATAAGTTTCTAGGATTTTGTTCAAACGGTTTCCGCATACAATTGGTTTTTCATGACTCATTGCTTCTTTTCGCTAGCCTGGCTGCGCATTAAAATGATTGGAAATATAAGAAAATTGTTACTCTTTTCGTCGGGAAAACAATTTATTGACAAAAAACAAAATGTGATTTGATTTATGAAGCATATTATTAACCTTGATCATGCGAAAGCAAATTTGTTTGAAGCCGTTTCAAGATAAAAAAGCAATAGAAGAATGTTCCTAGCGTACGCTGGTCTTAGTTTGTATATATTCCCCTTGTCGTAGTTGGCAAATATTCCCAATAATAGTTTACACAATACACTAGTAACGACACACACACACACATGCACACACACACACACATAAACAAACACATACACTCAATGTACACATATAATGTTAACAACACGTTGTACTGTTTATTACCATTGATAAGAAAGTATTAATTACGTTCGAGTGGTATGCAGTCAAAACAGTTAGCATAAAAACTTGAGGTCAAATTTTTTTCCAAAGCTTAATAAACCCAAGACTGTAACAAACTTTTGTCAAATAAAAGTTGAAGTAATTTTGTCCTATCTAAAATGGATTTTTTGCAAGAACACATGTTAAGACCAAGACATTAACAAAAAACAAAGCTCTATATATCTTTTGATCTTCATAGCGTTGCAAATAACAGCGCTGTTTGGTATTTGAACAGCATACTGCACACATTAATTGCTCTAGATAAGAAAGTGAAAAAATTGGGTGTGTACGTACAACATACCTAGCACGGAAAAATTGGAATCGTTAAAACGAATAGTATACTGAGTTTCACCTAAAAAACAAGGATTTGAGCTCAATGAACTTGTCTGTAATAGCTACTTGAGTAACCTTTTACAATAAAAACGGAAGGAATTGATTGAAAACGCCTTAGTTTAAACTTATATCTGAACTCTTATTTTCCTATTTTTGGCCTATTATTGTACAGCAGGATTATTAGTTGGAAGTTTGGGTTACAGTAAATGGCTGTGCCTATTGTTCTTTTTGATTTTATTAAATTATTTCGATTTGATAAAGGCCTTATGAAAGGAGCTCTAAAGTTGCTGGATTTTGTAACGTCTTATGTCAGAGGGTTTGCGTTTAACCAGGACACATTGGACGATGGAGTACGAAATTTTTTTTACAATTATGACCTTACAGAAATTCCGCAGTATGAGAATCAAGAGGGCTACTGGAGAGATCTTGAAATGGTCGAATGCATTTGGAAAATGAAACCAGATATTGTGAACCCAGAAACTTTTAGCGAACCACCAACTCCTACCATGGTTCATGATACAATTGCCTGTACACCTTAAAACCAACCACATGATGTTTTGAGCAGTGGAAGCTTGCCACTCCACCCGTGAGCAAGTGTTTTGCAACAAAGAAACGAAGAATCGATCTCAATTATGAAAACTAAATCAATCTTATTCCTTTGCTGATTTTGTTTGTTGTGTGTTTGACATTCTTCTATGAAGCTGATTTTTTTCAAAAGTTGACTACTTTATGATTGAATTCTCAGACCAATCAGCTGATTTAAAGTATAAGACTCTGGCTAAAAAAAGCACTTCTAAATGGTATCCACACTCTGTAAGACGAATTTAAGAAATGCGGCCTGTTTTGAATTAAATCGTAAAGAAAATGCAATACCAATAAAACAATTTAAGAGCACTTTTTCTTCATTCTGGCTTTTCATACACAGATATGCTAAAAAACAGAACTCTAACTCAAATTCAGCCTACTTTTACGTCCAACATACCCAAGTTTTGTCTACCATGTAAAGAAATTATACATGAAGACTCCAAAGAAGTCTTCATAGGAACATAAATGGGTTAATCGACGGCAAAATTGTCAATATCAGGCCTTTTTTTGTTCGTGTTCTCTCATGCTTTTTATCCACAATTTCAGCATAAACAATAAAAAAGACCTTGCACACTGAATACTGTACAATTGGACGTCAGCTATTTTAGCCGACAGTTCTTTAATAACATTTGGTTTGCAAAATACTAATAGTTTTAACTAGAAACATTAAAAATAACAAAAAAACATATATTCAGCACCCAGTTAATCAATATTATTTGTTTCCCCAAGCTTTTAAATAACAAAATTTCATAGTAAATTGTATTTCAACTAAGAAACAACACTTTTTTTTACATTCTTCGCCCAAGAAACATCGATTTTTTCTCTTTTTGTCAACAAATGCCAAAAAATAACAAAAAATTAACAAAAAGTAACATGCAAACAACATCCAATTACTCATTATTAATTGTTCGAGCGGACTTCCACCTTATACAACTTCGTTGCCCACTCCATTATTACTAGCATAGAACATTTTATCTTAGATTCTTACCTCAAAAACTACCAATTTTTGCACAATTTTCTTCTTCAAAAGTACAAAATATGTAGGTAAAAGTTATCAATAAATAACATTTAATAAAATCCGAATTCCATAACTGTATTTCTCCTACCATATATTAAAATTTCTTAAAATACATAAAAATGCTTATTGGCTGCGAAAAACATTTTTTTTTAAATTTTTACCACAATAAAAAACAGCAATTTTTGCACTATTTTTCAAACTTTTTTTGTTTTTGGCGCAAAATGATTTCAAAAGTACACCTTAAGCGCTCCACTCAAACTATTTTCGACCCATCATTTTACCAAAATTCAGTTGGCCCCCATATTAAGCATTTCCCGACACAGTAATGGAGCGATGAAATCACTATGTTAACCAATTTTCAGACAAATTTTAAACCCCAATTTCTTCAATTTTTCAGTCAATTTTCACAATATTTTGTCCCCCATTCAATCTCATGTGCTATTTTTAGTTCGAAACTCTACTCGAAACTTCTCTCAAAGCTTGAAATTCAAAAAACTTCCAATTTCATTACTTCGCACTTACTTGTTAATTCAAACATATGGGAAAAAACCCATAAAATTAATACCACTTGTGCGGTCTCAAAACTCATTAAGTTTCTTAAATTGGAACAGAAACTTATTAAATTTACCTTATCTTTTTCTTCCCTTGCCTCAGTATTCCATCAGGAATACTGAGGCATTTTACAAAAATTTTACAAGTTTCACTCATTCACCGCACCTACTTTCTTCCAAAAATTTTACAAATTTTACCACTCTCACAACACCATATTCACAAAAAAAGTCTTTGCCAACCACGAGAAACAAAATTTCGAAAAATGTTTTAAGTTTTTGACAAGAGCACCTAAAAAAGGCCATGCCGGTATTGTAAGGGGGACAGGTCCCCCCGTTAAAATACAGGCATTTTTACTACTATTGAGGTGCATATTTTGAGCAGAGCACATCAGAAATATCAAACAGAAAACTAAAGGAGAAAAAGTTAGAAGCTGTTAAGAATTTCTTTTTGTCAATGCCTTCAATAGAATATGTTACTAGTCAAATTCTTTAGCAGAACAAAAATATAGTGTGAAGTTTTTGAAAGAAATTTATGGACCTATTAAAGAAGATAGAGGGAAAGAAAGATAAGATTAAAAAAAGAAAAGTGAAAACAACTCTTGAGTTTCAAATTTTTCCAAAGCAATTTGTGCCATTATTATCTATTCAACAACCCAATTAAGCACATCATGAATAAGTTGGCCTGTAAAAGTTAAATATGTTAAGTTTGCCTACAGCTTCATAAAATTGGGCTACCTCATATGAAGACCCGTTAGATAAGAGATTAAAAAATATATATCAAAAAATGAACAATTTTAGTCTTAGGAAAATTAAAACTTGACCTGTTCGCCTAGAAGTTAGATTTTTTTTAGCTACCGTGAGCACACTTGCTACGCGAAAGCGTACCATTAACAGCTGAAAATTGCTTATGAAATTTACTGCGCAGGGATTTTGTGTTCATTCGTTTTGAGAACTGAAGTTCATTAGATCAATAGTTTGTGAATAGTGTGTGAACAAACGTGGTGGAAAACGCAAAGAACCCCAGGTTTAGGTGCGCGACCCCAAAACCACTCTGATCAGATCAATTGAGTCGCACACTGGTGGCGTGGTGCAACCCAAAATACATGGTCTGGGAAACTCTTGAGTCGCACGATGGTCTGGACCATGCTCGCACTACTGTCTGATGATAGGCCAAAGACAACACATAAATTGCCCCAAATTCAGACCACATTAACTGCCCTTATTTTTTGACAGCAGTTTTTATCACTGTTTCTGATGACTAGAATAAATGTTGCAGGCACTTCAAATTGACTTTTTATTTTTAAATTTTTATCAATCTGTTTTGTCCTAACCTTAACAAGATATACCAAATTATTCAATTTTAATTTGAGTAATATATAGGTTTATATTGACTAATTTTAACAAATTACAACGGATTATAACATATAGTCAGGTATGATAAGTTTGAAAGAAGACATTTTCTAAGTTTAAGGTCTTAAAAAGTTTAAAATTTGACCTGTTCGCCTTGCAGTTAGATTTTTCTAGCTACTGTGAGCACACTGTCTGCGTGAAAGCGTACCATTAACAGCTGAAAATTTCTTATGAAACTTAGTGCCTAGGGATTTTCGTGTTTATTAGTTTTGAGAGCAGAAGTTCAGTGGAACAAAAATTGTTCAAAAGTTTGTGAACAAACGTGGTAGAAAAGGCAAGAAACCAACCCAACACAAGCTCATTGGACTGCTAAAAAAGACACACCGGAGATATTTCAAAAAAACGCAGAGTTATTAGTTGTAGTTTTGTCAATTGAAGTCACATTTGGATGGGTAGTTTTTTAGAGTTGGAATTTGGCTCTCAAAACACACATGCAAAGTGGTTTTGGAGACCAGAATTGTTGCAGGTTTTACCTTTTGCGATATGTTTGTCTTTATGGTTTGTTGACCAAGTGAGACCAGAATTTCGACAGAGTTGATGTGCTTTGTGTTTGGAAAATTTGGCTTTGATTCGAGTTGCCAAATTGGCGTTGTGGTACGATTGCATTAATTTGTTGCCTAGATTGACTGTTAGAGACATGAAGCTGGTTGCGACTACCAAGTTCCATATTAATTGCTGAACGTAGTGCCTGGGCGTGTTCGACTGCTTTTGTCAATAATTTGTTCTGAGTCTTAGGATCTTGCATTTGGACTATAAAAACGTCTCTTACTAGAGTGTCTTCTTAGCTACCTTGTTCACAGTTTCCTTACAGTTCTTTCAGTTATCCATAAAAGTGTTGGATTTATTCTCCCCATAGTTTGTTTTTCGCTTTGAGTTTTATATATCTGAAAAATGTGATGTTTCTTGCTCTATTAAAAGTCTCTTCTATGATCCGCCAGAGTTCTACTGTAGATAGAGTGCTAGGGTTTTGACTGCAACCAAACCTCCTTACTTCTGTTCCAATAATTAGGTAAAACATACAGACGGTTTATCTATCTGCTTAGTTCTGAGGCTCATTACCACATATGATCCCAATTTACAATTGACTATGACATTTATGTTCCCAATTCATATTTAACTGTGCATTCCCTGCTGGTATCTCACTTTCTGATTGTGCTGATGATCCATGAATTCTGTTTTTATAAAGCGGTTCAACTGGGAGTTGTACTTGATCTGGTTGAGGGCCAAGTAGATTTTCTAGGGTTATGTTTTCATTCTCTAGAAGAGCTGACCTCAATTGGATTTGTCACTTCTCCCATTCGAGTGGAGGGACCAAGCTTGGTTTCCCCAAAAGCGGCTCAATGCCTAAAGGGGTCTGTTTTTGAGCAGTGGGTGGCACCCTTTTGAACACAAACAGATTTGTGTACTGTATTTGAGGACCAAGTTAGCTTTCATTAGTCAGGATCGTCATTTCGCTGAGCGCGTACGCTTTACACAATTTTTAGAAGAATTCGCTTGGCGAATTGCCTAGATCAATACTGTCTACTAAAGTTGACGGCAAAGAAAAATTTAGATTATTGGACTAAATTGAGCGACTATTAACGATAGCCAAAATGAAGAAAATGAATCTCCAAGAGTAAGAGATATTTAACACATGACAAAATGGAATCCCGAGGCGGGATTATGAATAACAGCCATACATGTAAATACTAAGCTAACTTTGGGTACCAAATCACCTGAACTTCACTTACAAAATTTGCCCTTCAATTGAAGTATATCATTAAAATGAGTAGATCGTATAAAAACATTACTGCATTAAATCAAAATGTGTTTAATATGTACAACAGGATTTTTCAAGTTCTTGAAACCGCAGCGAAACTTAATCCAAGTACGTTGAACATAACCCCTATTCAAGACATAATCTTTTTGAAGGCATATAAAGGTGTATTTACAAAAAATGACAACTAGCAAAAAAATTAGCATTTGAAAAATTAATTAAATAAATTTTTGAACCTAAAAAATAAAAAAAGAGACGTATTTTGCGATCAACAGCAAAAACAAATGCCGAGCAAAAGCTCTGTTCTGTCCAGTCCTACATTTTCCTCGCAATACATTGCTGCTCGCAAATGAAAACTATTTCACCAATAACACGTGTGGCTACGACAGGAAGTTTAGATTTAAATGCAAGGTGTTTTTGACAGTTTTTGTTTTTAACTCAGGAGACATCTGATAAAAGAGAAAAGGTTTTAAAAATAATTTTTAGACAGAACTGTTTTCAATTGTTTTCGTAAACAATAAAGATCCTTGATACAGCGCGCCTATGAGCAGACAAAATTCAGAGCTTTGTTCCCCCAGAAATTAGATATGATTATGATGTGAGTGTAAGTTGTGTTATGTTATTTAGAGCGAATCTTGTAAGATCTAACCTATAAAATTTTACAACGTATAAGATTTACACTGGTCATCTACTGATTAAATTTTACAAGAACTGACAAAAACAGGTAATATTTTATGATATTTCAATTTTTTTCCATAGACCGGACGTTTTATAATGTTTTTTAGGACAATACTTGTGTTATGAGTTCTTAAAAATATGCTTCTTTTGATAAGCAAATACAAGATATGGACTATTGGTAGGAGTTTTATCATATCTTATAACACATACTTGGTTGAGGGCCAAGTAGAATGTCTAGGGTTATGTTTTCTTTCTCTAGAGGAGCCGACTTCAATTGGATTTGCCACTTTGGTCATTTGAGAGGAGCGTCCGAGCTTGGTTTCTATCCCAAAACGGCTCAATGCCTATAGTGGTCTGTTTTTGAGCAGTTGGCGGCGCCCTGTTGTACACAAACATAATTGTGTACTGTATTTGAGGTCCAAGTTAGCTTTCATTATTTAGGATTGTCATTTCGCTCAGCGCGTACGCCTTATGCAATTTTGTAGAAGAATTCACTTGGCGAATTGCCTATTTTATTCTTGTCTACAAAACTCGAAGATAAAGACAATTTTAGATTAATGGATCAAATTGAGCGACTATTATCGCGAACCAAAATGAAGAAAATGTATCTCCAAGAGCAAGAGATACTTTCGACATGAACAAATAGGTTTCCGATGCGAGAATATAAATAACAGACATACTCGTCAACACTAAATTAACTTTGGGTACAAAATTACCTAAAAAATCACGAATAAAAATTGCCCTTCAAATTAAGTACATTATTGTAAAACAAGTACGTTGTATAAGAATTTTACTACACTAAATTAAAATGTAAGACATAATTTTTCAAAATCTTGAGCCCAGCAGCGCAACTTAATCTACGTACGTTGAACAGAGCTCCTATTCCAGACACAATTCTTTAGATCACTTATAAAGGTGTATCGACAAATAAATGACAGCTAGCAATAATATTAGCATTTGAAAAGATAATTAAAAAATTTTTTGAACCTGAAAAAGGGAGCCGTATTTTTCGATCAACAGCAAAAACAAATGCCGAGCAAAAGGTCTGTTCTGTCCAGTCCTACATTTTCCTCGCATTACATTGTTGCTCACTAATGGGAGCTCCTTCACCAATGGCACGCATAGCTATGACAGAAAATTTAGAGTTAAAAAAAAAGATGTTTTTGGCAGCTTACGTTTTTAAATCAGGAGAGAGCTGATAAAGAGCAAAATATTTTTTAAATGGTTTCCTAGACAGGACTGTTTTTAATTGATTTTTATACAATAAAGAAACCTGATATAGTGCGCTTATGATCAGACTCAAATTCAGAGCATTGTTCCCGATATGATTATGATGTGAGTGTAAGTTATGTTATGACGGAGCGAATCTTGTAAAATCTTACCTATTAAATCCTACCATTTACAAGATCTACACTGTTCATCTACTGACCAAACGTTACAAGATCTGAAGTTAAAAGATTACATCATTTAATATTTCAATTTTTTTCGTCAGACCAAACGTTTTATAAATAAATCTTACATTATATTAAATATATCTTATAAATCTTGCCTTGGCACTTTTGCAACGCCCAAAAATAGGTTACATGGTTCTGCACACAAATATTGGTTTCGACATCTTTTATTCAAAACAATAAACCCTCTGATCCGTTTTTCAGGATCTATGATTTATGTATGTTACCCCTTACAGCAAATCTTTTATATATATATATATATATATATATATATATATATATATATATATCGGACGTCACTTCTTCTAATAAAAGTCTAAATATTTCCACGATATTTTCTGCCTCCAGTTTGAAATTAAGTCTCAGTAACTTTCATAACATAAAAAAGAATTGCATCAGTAATTAATATCAAACAGAATAGATTAACATATTAGGGCATATCAAATCCATTTTCAACGCCGCATCAATCAATCAATAAAACTTGCGGCATTAGCAATGGATATTTCAAATATTTTATACTAATTCAGATTAATTTTTTTCCTCATATGGAAACGTTGGTGTATTTGTAATCTAGTAACATAATGACTTTAATTGAGAGTGAAAAATGTTATTTATACATTTTTTCAAAAATTTTGCCTGTGCTGGATCTTTATGTTTAAAATATGTTAAGCTGATTGAAGTGTATGTGTGGCAATCCCAGGGTTTTGGCAGGATCTGACAGAAAACACAACGGGCATGGGCCAGGCTATTTGACTGTTTCAGCTTCATCTGTCTGTTTAGTAGTGATTGATAAACTTACGAACCATTAGAAGTTTAAACTGGTTTAAAAATTCAAACAAAAAATGAGTTTGGAAATTTTTTACATCATTTTGTGTCTGGTGATCATACCAACTTGGTTTGCACATGGTGAATGTCAGCGACTCTAGATACTGGATATATACTCTGATCCTATTGTACATTGTCTTGTTATGATCAGAAACCTGTCAAAATCTCTGATACTAGTGTGTGTGTGTGGTACGATCTGGGTAGTCTAAGCAGTGCTGTTTTCGGAACCTGTGAGGCCTTGTCAGGACCGTGGGTGAAATTTGAAAAGGCCAATGAGAACCATAAGGTCCAACCATATGTTTAAAATATGTTAAGCTGATTGATATATATGTGTGGCAAGCGCAGGTTTTTTTGCAGGATCCGACAAAAAATTCAACGGGTATGGGCCAGAATATTTGACCGGATATGGGACAGAACATGTTGAGGCCTTGTCAGGACCGTTCGTGAAATCTGAAAAGGCTATTGAGAACCATGAGGTCCAACCATAGAAAATTGACGGTCCCAAAACTGCCGGAAAGTAAGAAAAACTCTTGAATTTCAAAATTTTCAAAACCAATTTGCGGAGTTATTATCTATTCAGCAACCCAATTCAGTAAATTAAGGATTAGTTGGCCTGTAAGTGTTAAAAATCTAAAATTTGCCTACAGCTTCAAAAGCTTGATAAAATGTCTCGCAATTATTGTCTTTAAGGTGTCATTATCAAATCATGTACCTCAAAAACCGACGTCAGAAATATTTCGAGTGTCGGCGACCTCATATAAAGACCCATTAGACACAAGATTTTCAAAAAAAACCAAAAAGTGAACAATTGTAGTCTTAGAAATTTTAAAACTTGACCTGTTCATCTTGAAGTTGGATTTTCTAGCTACTGTGAGCACACTCTCTACGTGAAAGCGTACCATTAACAGCTGAAAGTTTTTTTTATGAAACTTAGAGGGCAGGGATTTTCGTGTTCATTCGTTTTGAGAGCTGAAGTTCATTGGAACAATAGTTTGTGAATAGTGTGTGGACAGACGTGGTAGAAAACGCAACGAACCCCAGGTTTAGGTGCGCGACCCTTAACCGCTCTGATCAGACCAATTGGGTCGCATACTGGGGGCGTGGTGCAACCCAAAATATATGGTCTATGAAACTCTTGAGTTGCACGATGGTCTGGACCATGGTCGCACTACTGTCTGATGATAGACCGAAGTCAGGACATACGTTGCCCCAAAATTAGACCACATTAACTGACCTTAATTATTTGACTGAATTTTTTATCACTGTTTTTGTTGACTCAAATAAATATTATAGGCAGCTCAAATTGACTCTTTGTTTATCTTTTTATCAATTTGTTTTGTCCTAACCTTAACAAGATATACTAAATTATTCAATTTTAAATTGAGTAATAGATAGGTTTATATTGAATAAATTAAACAAATTACAACGTATTATAACATATAGTCAGGTACGATCTGATCATAGGGCAGAGTTTGTAGTGTGGTCTGATTAGAGGCAGAGTTGATCGCACCACAGTCGAACGAATTATTTGGATAACACGATAGTCTGATCAGAGGTCTTTTTGGTTGCATTATGGTCGCAGAATTTCGTGGGTCGCACTACGGTCAGATCAGAGGACTTTCGGTCGCATGATGATCTGATAAGAGGGCAAAGTCTGGGAAATAGTCTAATCAGAGCGGTCTGGGGTTGCGCACCTAAACCTGGGACCAACGCAACACAAGTTCTTTCGACTGTTAAAATAGACAACTTCGGGGATATTTCAATAAACACAGACGTCTGTATTGCAAACAGTACAGAAAATTTAGCTCTTTACAAGGGATCAGCTGGATGATTAAATTTAGCCTGGATTAGACAGAATTTTTTCCCAGTTTCATGAATATGAGACAATACAACTCGAATTCGGCTCTGATCAGACCGTCTTGAATTCTGGAGGCTCGCACAGGAGTCTCGTAACCCGCTGGGTTGCGGCGTGTCATGCTCACTGAGTACGAGCGTTTTGGGTGCTCGAATCAATTAGGTCGAGCAGTACCGGCGTTACAAATGGCTTATGGTCTGATCAGAGCCAGAGTTTAGTTGAGGTAAAAAAAAATTTCCAAACTATTTTTTGGTGGAAATTTTAAGCCAGTTTCACCTTCTAAAAAATTGTAAGTTTATCCATCACTACTCAACAGACAAATAAAGCAGAAGCGGTCAAATAGTCTGACACACATATATATCAATCAGCTCAACATATTTTAAACATACAGATCCAGTACAGGCAAAATATTTGAAAATAAATGTATAAAGAACTTTTTTCACTTTCATTCAAAATCATTATATTACTCGATTGAAAATACAGCAGCGTTTTCATATGAGGAAGAAATATTAATCTTAACTCTTATAAAATTTTCTAAAAACCTGTCGCTAATGCCACAAGTTTTAATGTTTGATTGATGCGGTAGTGAAAATGGATTAGATATGCCTCAATATGTGAATATAGTTTGTTTGATATTAATGAGCAAACTACTCTAAAAGATTTTTCCATGTTACGAATGTTACTGAGACTTAATTTCAAACTGGAGGCGGAAATTATTGTGCAAGTATGAAGATTTTTTATTAGAAAAATTAACGTCCGATAAAAAATATAAGTTTTGCTGTAAAGTACGAAATACATAAATCATAGATCCTATGAAAAGGATCAGAGCTCACATCATAATCATATCTAATTTTAGCAGGAACAATGCTCTGAACTTGAGTCAGATCATAAGCGCACTATATCAAGGACATTTGATGTCTAAAGAATAATTTAAAAACGGTCTTGTCTAGAAAATATTTTGCTCCTTATCAGCTGTCTCCTTATCCTCAAACGAAAACGGTCAGAAACAGCTTGCTTCTAACTCTAAACTTTCTGTCATAGCTATTCGTTTGGGTGAAAGTGCTGCCATTAGTGAGCAACAATGTAACGCAAGGAAGATGTAGGACTGGACAGAACAGACTTTTTGCTCGATATTTGTTTTTGCTCTTGATCGCAAATTCCGCCTACTTTATGATTTTCAGGTGCATAAGTTTTTTAATTATGTTTTCAAATGCTATTATTATTGCTAGCTGTCATTTTATTGTAAATACACCTTTACATGCTATCTAAAGGATTACGTCTGGAGCTCTGTTCAACGTACGTAGATTAATTTGCGGTGTGCGTTCAAGAGTTTGAATTATCCAAATAATTTCTACTTTTTTCGTATAGTTTTCCTGAGCAATTTTGCTATGCAACTCTGACCTGTATTTTTAATCTGTGACTAGTTTAGTCTAAGAAAATGCTACAATAATAAACTTCAAAATGCTCTCTGCTAAATAAGTGTTTTTTTGGTTTGGTTCTCTTCGTCCATCAACTAATACTTCGAGTGAATCTTGATTAGCTTTTTCCTGATCAAAACTGTTGTTATACACACTTTTTCTTTATTAATTTTTTAAACGTATCACTAGCGCTTCCACTTTACAACAAAAATTGTTTTCTTTATCTTCCTTTGGGTAACACAATGGTGTTTACGGAGCAATCTGTATATTAGTTTTTAATCTAAATAGTTTCTTTACTTTTTGTTGATTTAGCAATTTTAGTCTAAAGGCTGGAAATGTAAAAAATGGCAAAGTCTGCGTAATTTTTTAATTCAATTTCTAGTTTTGTTATCGAGATTTACGATGTAGAAAAGGTGCCACTACTTCCCTGGACAACAGAAAAAATTCCATTTTATCATGTAGTGTTGAGGTGATTTTCTCTTGACACGCTTAATTTAAAAATGAAAAACTGTTGTCTTCTGAGCTCAAGTTTTCAATTTTAACCGCTGACTTTTTTTCTGATTGAATAGATTTTAGCTAGATTATATCTCAGTAATCACATGATAGCAAGAAATTTCTTGCCTGTCCCTCCAATGCCGGTCATCAATGACATGTACATTAATCTTAACTGTGCTGAAATGAGGTTGACTATAGTGAATATTACTCAAAGCCGATCAGTCTATAAACTATTGCTACAGAATCCTCAGAATTGTTCAAAATACGTCGGAAAAACTAATCCTAAAGGAAAATTCTATTTTCACTTGCAAATAACTTTGGAATTTCAAACTGCAGCATAATATCTAATAAGTAAAATGAAGTTAATGTTTTTCGACATATATAACTTGCGGTATAGAACCTTATAAAACTGTATAGAGCTGTATGTTTAATTTTGAACCGACATTTCAGCTTAAAATAATTTTGAGTAGCTGAAGTTCTTTGCTTAATATCTTTGTTTAGCCAGATAAGTATCAAGTCTTTGAGGATTTTATGTTGTCTTTGACTACAGCGACATTGCGACGAGCATCTTTTCACAATTTGAAACAAATTCGTTAATTTGCGAGAGCCAAAAATATCTGCACGGTTTTTTTATTTTCAACACTTTAAAAACTATATGTCCTGTTTTTCATAATTAAGACAGTCGTGCATGCTTTCAATGTTTACAAATCAATTGCAATTAATTTTGTTTTATCAGGTTTCGTTTAACTTGTGTGAACAAATTCCATGAACCGCGTATTGTTAGTCTGTCCAAAGAATTTTTGTAACCTAAAATGGTTGACAGCAATGGGCTGTTTTGATAGAGAAAAGTTTCTACCAAAATTTTTCACCACCAAAATATGTCAGAGGTATTTGTTTCACCCTTTTCAGCCTTGAATTGAAATTTCGAAGGATCAGGTATATGGTTGGCAAGTTCTCCTGGTCATCAAATATCCCAAATTGAGGTCCCAAAAACAAAAGACAATATGTTCAGACCCAGATGAACTTACGACGGGGCTGTCCTGCCTCCAAATTAACATCGTCTGGAAACACAACGAAAAAACGCACGAAGTTCTGATCATGAACGCACGAAGAGAATGATGAACGGACCAGCAATTTTCAAATTTCTGAGAGAAGAGAACTCACTGACGAGAGGGAAGGCCAAGGGGCACCGTCTCTCTTTCAAAATAAATCCAAAATGAACAAAAATACTTACGTTAAAATTGTCTGGAGTTCTAGATGAGGGCAAGAACAAAGTGTGAGAGGGTGAACGGAAAATGCATCTTCAGCCTGTTTTTACTTTTAGAGTCTTGAAAAGGTGTTCTAATTCTTGCTTTTTTATTGAAATATACCAGCACCTCTGAACTGTGAACTGTGTCAAAACTGTTTAACTGATATGAAAAAATTTCAGTTGAGTATTTCAATGAGAATAATAAAGAAAATCTTTACTGGACATTTGGCAAGATCCCATATGAAGGAAAAAACCTCAACCAAACCATCCAAATGCGTTACGAACGTGCAATGCTACCCACCAAGCGTATCACTAATATCCAACTTTTATGCCCTCTTTATTAATGTAATCGTACTCGGTGGTTTGACAAAAGAACGCCCGCCTGTCTGAACAGTCGCATCCATATAGTTTCCCATTGTTTCCAGCTCTGCCACAACCGCATGCGAAATCATTGCTTCCTGGTTCCACATACCCAAACCCGTTCCTCTCATAATCTATACTTTGATAGTTGTAAATATTTGCCCAATAGCTCAGATTACCCAGACTTTCGACATGTTGGTTTGCTTTTACCTCGAATCTGGACATTGCCAACCAGTGTTCTGTGCCTGTCATAAGAAAATATGAAAAATGGTTTATCAACTATTTACAAGAACTGTTAAATTGAGTTTGAAGAGGGTTAAAATGGATGGAAATATTTTTCACAACAACAAAAAAACATAGCAGGACAAGTCCTGACGTACAATTCAAAGAATTTTCATTGACTAAACAGAAAACTAGACCAAGAACGGACTATGAATGGATTGGGAAAACCATTCAGAAAAAAATGCAATCCAAAAAAATTGGAAAAAAAAAGTAAAAATCAAAGTGAAATTGCCGCATGTGAACAGAAAACCACTAGCGAGAAAGCGAATTTTTGTTCTAACACCGTTTTCTCACTCAACTTTAAATTTAGAGAAAAAAAATTCACGCCGCAAAACCACTCGCTTTTTCGCTCCACTTCCTGTTTCGGCGTGACCAAAATCGCCACTCCAATTGGACTTCAAAAATCATGAACATGTGTGAACAGATCTTAAAAAAACACAGCCGGAAGAATTCCGGAAGCGACTCGAAGCGTCAAACTTTCACTAACACAACCGTAATTGCAGCGGCAGCCACTACATTTTGAATTAAACCAATAACTCATTACTTCTCCAGGTCTGCTCTAAATATTGGTGGTTTCAAAAATATAAAAACTTAAACCACTGTCACCAAGAGAAACAAAATGCAGAAAAATTCAATATAATTGAAAACGTTTGGTAACGTTAAAAAATCCAAAATAATTAAAATGGTCACAAAACTGATCAGCTGAAAACACTGACAAGGTTATCAATTGCCCCTAAATAATTGATGAATCTATTCTGAAAAAGATCGCGAAAGCAAACAGCAGATAATAATCTGAGAAACTAAGTTAAATCTTTTCAAAAAAGAAAGCTCAAAATTAAGAACCAGAAAAACCTATTATTACACTTCTAATCACTGCAATTAAGACAAAAAACAACACACACTTGTTCCTTGTTGTACATATGCTTGACAACATAACTTCATACTAATTCAAAAATTAAATTGATCATAGAAAAGATATAAGCAGCAGAAGAATATCCAAAGATAAAAAATTGTTTGAGTAAACACTAAGGCTGGAAAAAAAACTGCAATAAATATTAATAAGTAGTGGAAAAAGCTTGCTAGCAAACTCGCAGTATGCTGAATGAAATCAATTGCAAACGAAATAAATGACGAAAATCTAAAAAAAAGCTGAAATCATTCATTTTTGACAACTGAAAAAATCAATATACCGAAAGCAAATGTAGGTTCCAGGACAAAATTAGACTGATACTCAATAGAATGTGAGGAATATGGCCACAATGTAAGGAACAACGTTACTAAAACACGTTCTTGATTTTTGAAAGTTAAAAATCAATTTAAAAAACTCAAAAAGGAAACGGAAACGAATACGTTTCATTGATCAGCATTCAAGACATAGGAAAGATAACTAGTCATCCGATACAAAAATCTTTCCTCCTAAGGAGAACAAAAAATAAGAAAAAGCAGAATTCATAAATAGGAAACATTGAAACATTTTGCGAAAAAAAATGGTCAAAAACCTTTTACGACTGAAATTATGAAAAAGTTTAAACTGTTTTTCAAAAACTTAACGCCAAAAAATTATTGATTCTTTATTGAAACGGAATTAAAGTCCCTCATGTTGCACAAAAAGACTATTTCTAGCGGTTAAAACCAAAATACGAACAAAAAAAACTGACGAAAATCTGAAAAAATAACCAAAATCCGATTGGCATAAGTACAATTTTCTAAAAAAAATTACATCGAGGTAGAAAGAGGCGTTGCGCATATGAATTATCAAGGAGAAGTTGCCATATTAACTGATTTTTGACAAAAGACGGCTAAAAGATCCAAAAATGAAGAAATTAATAGAAAAAAAGCCAAATATTACCAAAAAAAATCAAAAAAAGTATGTGCCAATTTCCAACTTGAAATGCATTTCCAGGCTCTATTGAACATTGTGGCTTCAATTTCAGAGGATGGCATATCAATATACAATCGAATAAAAATTATTTCTACAGGAAGTCAAATTAAAAGCGAAAAAATTGGGCCATTTAGACGAAAAAACGGCTAAAAATGGTTATCTATATATGCCATTCATTCAAAAGTTACTTTTCAAAGTCAAAAAGTCTTTCACAAAACGCAGCGCATGATCAAAAATTCTCTCTCGCTTAGCCAAAATCTGCTCACCAATACAGTTTTTCTCAATTTCGCTTTTAGGTCAAAATGCGGCTTGAACAAATCTACTTCCTGTAAAAAAAAGACCAATACTCCCCTTCCAGTCATAGAAAAGACAGCGCCCCTATACAATTAAAATTCTTTGAATTGTAATAAAACAGTGAAATAACCGCTTAGTTCAATATCATTTCTAATTCCAGGCAGTGTTTTTTTACTAGTTTTACAAGGTAAAAAAAATACGAGGTAAATAGGTAGCTGGAAGATAAATATGATTTTTAAGAGAAAAAATGCGCCTTCACAATCGTGAAGGACAAATAGACATTGCAAATAATAGTTATAATTATTATGATGAGGAAAAATAACAAAATGTGAATAAATTCACAAAAAATTATCAATTTTTGAACTCACTCCATGATGAAACTTTACCAGAACTGCAATTTCTATAAACTCTATTTAAAATCTAGGCATTTTTTTCATTTTGCTAATTTAGAAAACCTTTGTATTTTCTATCATTTTAAACTGGACATGCTGAAATAATACAATGGTTTTTGACTGAGCATAACTGATCGAAAATTAAACTCGAACGGGACTAATAACTCAGTTCTGTTTTTTAATACTGGTTTTTTAATGGTTTAGTACTGATATACACTGGGTGGGTATATAATCTGGGTGCTTCTTTCCATTGGCCAAGCAAAAACGTTCAATACTTGAAGCAAATTTTTCTCTTGATTTTTTCCCTGAAGAAAATAGGCTGAGACAAACTGCTTTCTTGAGCTTTGATCATTGTAATTTTTTGAAGAGTGAGTTGTAATATAGTGAGCTACCCTCCCCTGGGGAGCGGGTGAATTCCCCGTGTATTAAGACAGGGTATAGCGTAGTTCCAGGAGAAAGGGGCCTCTCATATGTATTAAGATAGGTTATAGATAGCATGTATTAAGATTAGTTATAGCCGGCGACATGTATTAAGATTAGTTGTAGCCGCCGACATGTATTAAGACTAGTTATAGTCAGCGACATGTATTCAGATTAGTTATAGCCGCCGACATGTATTATGATTAGTTCTAGCCGCGGACATGTTTTAAGATTAGTCGCCGCCATGTATTAAGATAGGGTATAGGTTTTGTGCATGTATTTGTGCATGCACATATGCTAGTAGTATAGTCAGTGCAAATGTGTGGGGTAGGTTTGGAGACGCTTCTGATTGGCTGAAAATTTGAGGCGAATATATCAATTTTTGTGTAGTTATTAAGTGTTTACTTGAGAACAATAGAATTGGCGTGGGTAATCAATTGCTGTTATTATCTGAGGGGTAATTATGAGACATGTTGAATTTTTGTTTACAAATTTTAGGTCATAATAAATTGTGAAATTAATTGGCGGGGGTTTTCAATTAATCTAGGTTTCTGAGGGGTAATTATGTGGCATGTTGAACTTTTGTTTACAAATTTTAGCTCATATTAAATTGTGAAATTATTAGGCGTGGGTTTTCATTTATGCTAATTGTCTGAGGGTAATTATGTGACATGTTGATTTTTGTTTATTAAGCTTTCGGTCAATTGCAAAGATTGTTCCCCTAATTGTTTGAGTCAATTGTGTAACAATTTTCTTTTGCACGCTCATTAATTGGAATAAGGTCAATGATAGAAAAAAATGAATTAAAATAGTATATAATTACAGACTTAGTATAAATGCAATTGGGAATAATAAAGAAATGTGATATAGTAAAACGATTTAAGTTATATGTTGAGTGGTGCTATATGAATACCGTCAGACTGAACAATGCGTTTAGGGTAGAAAAAGGACTGTCCCTTCTTTGTCTGATCGTACGTAGCAACACAATGGTCATTGTTCTGAACCATCTATTTGTTGAAGTAAGATTGATAATTTCATCCATCACACATCGATATTTCTCCATTGGTCCATATCCGTTCTCTTCTAGTGTTCTTTTGTTGAGACCTTTACTACTGAACTTGTATTTGTTGAACTGTGCATCGTAGCAAAAATAGGTTTCGCTACAAAGACAAATCATTTGCGTACATCTGAATTCTTCCTTCAAGAGCCCTGGTTCCCGTTTATCATGCTTCTTATGAATTGAACAACACATTCTAAGGAAGAAATTTTGAATAGCATCTGCTTGGAAAAAGTCATTACAGGCCTGCTTCCCATTCTTGCTTTTTAGCAGGTCGAATACAATCATACAAATTCTCATGAGCCAGGGCTAAATAGAGAGAATCTGTATCCATCTCTAACTCCTCGAATTTATCCACATTGCAAAATCTGTCAAAGAAGTTATAGTAGAGCTCCAACATTCGTAGTTTAGCGTACTGAGGTATGAGAATCCAACTATTGTAGGTTCGCGTTGTTCACTTTTTGAGTTTAATAGTTCAACTTTGTACAGCTCTTTTGAGACATTGTTCAAACGCTTAAACATTTTCCCATTGATTCCTTTGTGCGTCTTCTCATCGTTCAAACATTTGGTCTCTGTATAAATGCTTCTATTCTTAATCTGATAACCGTAAGAGCTATAACCCAATAATTTTATAGTCTCAGCCACAACGCTCGAATCAGGATTTTCATCTCCACCTCTTCTAACGTCTACCACTGAATGTACAAAGGTGTTGAAACATTTTCTCGGCGTGTATTGTACAAATCTATAAATTTTTGTTCATTTCAGACCGAGACTGATGTAGAAATTTAGTAGGGGGGTAATAATTGTTCCTTTTTCCAGATTGAAACTTGAAATTAGCATTCGCTGAGGTTGCTTCAGTAAGTTGTTTTCAACAGCTTAATCTCTCATATGATCCCCAATATTAGCTCGACTAACGTTGAAATTTTTAAAAATAGGCGGGAAATTCGAAAACTGGTACTTCAAGCCTGCAGGAACTTCCAAATCACGTTGTACGTATCCAAACATCTCTCCATCTCTTATTTAGGCTAGTAAAGACTCTTGCTTCAAAGCTAGTTTGAATGGAAACTTCTTTCTCACGTGATTTCTGACACTTTCTTCTTCTTTAACACTTTCCCATCTTTTACACTCCCAGATTTCAACAATCTTATATCCTTTACTTTTTAAGTAATCTCTTCTCAATTCATCATGTTCTCTTTTTCTAGTCCCTCTCTGCGTCTCCTCTTACCAGAGACTTGCTTTAGCTTCCTGACAAGGACAGAAATGAAAAAAAAACAACCCATAACTTCGAACACCGCATTACAATGTGCGCAAAATCCGTCTACGCTATAACAATCAATCTTCTTTTGTTTTGCGGTCGTGTAGTAGCTCCCAATTTTACATTCGGGACGTTGTGATTGAAGATATCACATAAGCATGTTCTCAAATGTTCGAGGTCTGTTTGTTAGAGCCCTGAATTTTTGAGAATCTGTATCAAGGTCCTATCAAGTGTAAAGTCCAATGGGCATTTCTTGACACATTGAAAAGGGATAGAGTTGGCTAGCGTCAATAACTACGATAGACTTGCAAAGCTTTTCAGAGTTTCGTATGAAGGTCTGATCAAATACTTCTTTTTTGGTAAAAACAATAGAGGGACCACCAGTAATATCCTCACGTATTTTGTCATTTAAAGAACAGAAAGCTTCAACAAATGGAAAAAAATTGTGCTTTTTTGACTTGTGAAGACAGATATTAGCCAATTTCAGAAGTGTGCATCCGAAATTTAACAGATCGATACCCTTGTTGTGATAAACACTTCATCATTTTTTGCATTTCCTCCAGTGATGAAACAACATTTTTGTTGTTGCACCAGTTGAAAAAATTTCTGAATGTAGTCATTTGTTCTTGCTCCCAGACCATTTTCAGGTAATTGTAATCGTCAATTCCACATGGAAGAATATTTTTCAACCTCAACTTTTTTAATGACTCTTGTTGATAAAATCCACTGTTAAGCAATTTAGTGAAATCAGCAAAATTTTTCTCCAGTGGATTCTCGTTTCTCGGTTTGCTAAAGAAACAGTCGTAAGGAGGGAGAAAAGTTGCATCGAGCTTTTCGGGAGGCTCAAACCACTCAAAGGGGAAGAATCCTTTAGTCTAACTTGTCCTGTATGCTTCAAGGAAAAAATCAAGTGAGGTAGCACCACCGAGAAAGTTGAGGATATCGAGAAATTGTAAATCTCCAAACTTGAGAGAAACAAAGTGATTTGCCTTTTTAATAACAGTAGGTTGAACGTCGCGCTCATGAATAAGATAGGGCAGGAGATAGGACTTAATGAGATTTAAATCATTTTTTCCACTATTGGATCTGAACAGAGGTAAAGTATTCACATAACGCTCAAAGTGTTGCTGTAAGTCCAAAAGCTGGTTTTTCTGCATTTGGAGAAATTGCGTAGACATATCAGCTTCATCATCTTCTTCGGTACGTTCAACTTCACACTCAAATGCTGAAGCGTTTTGATCCTTTCTCTTATTTAAATTTTCCCAAATTCCGTTAAATCATGCTCTGATTATTGCTTCAATAGAGGAAAACTTGGTCCGCATTTCAGTTTTACTTTTGCTTGCTAAGTCTTCAATAGCTTCAACAAAAGATATAATGAGAGCCTTCGGATCTTTATCGCATAGGACGACAGGTTCATCAATTGAATTGGAGGAAATAGAGACAGAGATTGGTTCATGCTTTCCAATCCAAGTGGTTGTGTTTGTATCTTTTAATTGCTCGGGGGGTACACATATCGATTCAAAGTCAAAAGTAGCCAAGTTTTTGAACAATTTTTGATCATCGTTGTAAGAAATTCCAAATCCGACAAGTTTATCAAACAAGATCTCGCGCAATGTATACACACTCTTTGGGTAAATATGCTGTACTCTATCTTTCCTTGTTTTAACATGGCGTTTGAAATTTCCCGCTCTCTGAATGAACGTATAGCAACTGGGACAACGGAGTCGTTTAAAGAGTGCTTTAATATCATCCACATAGCATATGTGGTTGTTGTAACGTAATGAATTAATATTTCTCTCATACATTTCAACACTTCTCCTCGCAAGTTCACCAACAAAATCTCCATCTACAATGTCAATATCGTAAGTAAAACTTTGTGCTTTATTGCATTTTCACCAAATACAAGATGATCGATCGATACCCCTCTGAAA
The DNA here is from genome assembly GCF_964194025.1 of Convolutriloba macropyga. NCBI lineage: Eukaryota > Metazoa > Xenacoelomorpha > Acoela > Convolutidae > Convolutriloba > Convolutriloba macropyga. Next base: position 2,151,540 of record NC_134477.1, read on the forward strand.
TTGATTGCATCATGTCCAGATTAATGGAGGAATGCACTAAACAAATATTTTGCATTGGTCTCAAACTCCGATGATCCATATAAGTGAACAGCTGTAGCTCGGAATAGGCAAAGACAATCTTGGTAAGTCTCGCCGTAGCTATTCGACACAAGACAATTCACATCTGATCTTCTAAGTAACTCTTCAGGAAGAACAGCGTCAATACATCCCATTGGAATGCTTTTTAGGAGAGCGCAGAATAATGTTACATTTGTAGTCAGAGCAATTCGCCATTTTGTATTCTCCCGCTCCTGGGCACACGTCTCCACTAAATGCATTTTTTCAATCCTGTCCTGAAGAGAGACTAAGTCTCCTTTGGAACAGAGTAGATGAGATTTCTCGAAGAAAGTGTTGTTCTTGTGAGCGTAGAAGTATCGATACTCGTCCGTATCCACATTTCTTAATATAAATCCTAGAGCCCAGTTGACTTTGGCAGCACAGTTGAGGTTTTCGAATATTTTTTTTTCAATTTTTTATTAGTTTCATGAGGATTGAGCATGAACAGCTTGAAGTTGAACACTTGATGTCTCCCACTTTCCATCGCAGTATCGTCAAAAAAGTGCTGACAAGCACTAAGTTCTTTTTGCAGCTGCACGTTGTCTTTTTCCAGTTCCTCTGATTCTAGAACTTCGTTAAGCTTTTCACTCGAATATTTTCCAACGTTTGTTGATGTTCCATGCTTTCTCCTCTTGTGTTGTTGAAGAGAATAGAAACTCGGAAACTGTTCCAAGCATACAGTTCACATAGTACTTAGCTTTGTATCCTTAGGAGCGTGATGCTTAGCAATGTCGTAATTCTTGTCTTCTTTCTTCTTTGGACTGAAATATGGACATTTGGGACCAAATAAAGTCCCACTATCACAAGGCTGCTTGTGTCTTACCAAATTGATCTTTATCACCGTTTTGTTGCACTTTGTGCATTTCACTGGGAGATTTCTATCGAGAGAAGGCATTGCTTTTAAACAAGATGAAGCAAAGTCGGGTATTGTGACGTGAACAAATTGTGAAAATAACAAAGTGAGAATGAAAGAAACTATTTTTGCACAATTAGGGAACGCAGCTATGACGCATCACTCCATGTATGGAAATTTATCATTTCCATTTTAGGAAGCTTGTTGTCATAACCGAACATTCAAGAACATAATGAAAAAAACAATCAGATTCTTCCATTTTCAAATACCTTAAATATTCATGATCATTCACTTTAAATGTGTGAATTCATTCCATGGCGTAAGCTCAAAAATATCAAGTCATTTTAATATATCTTCTTAATCATTTTTGTAACATTTTATATAAGTTTTCTTATTTCATAAAGCTATAATGCAAAAACAGACTCACAACAAATTCAAACAAATTGTTTCAATCTTTACAAACTCTGCGATTCAGTTTTGTGTCTATCCGCAATTGACAGAATTCGGTGCTTGCAAACAAATCTAGTCGTAATGAAAAATGAAATAAGCACATGAATGTGCATTTACAACAGTGTTAAAGATTTCGAAAACAAATATTCATCCATACTTCAGGAACAAATATTTACTTTACAACTTAACGTTATTGTCTTGTGACCTCTCAACCAATCAAAATCCTGCGTTAAGGAAAATATTCTGAAGATTAACGATTTTATTTTGTGTAGTTGTTTCTTAATTTTAATTTTCTTTTACATAAGCAGAGTATTGCGTGAAATTTAGCTCATTTGGAAAAATGTGAATAAATAATCATTTACAGCTATTAGAAAAAATATATAAGAGGAAAGAAAGAATTCCCGATGCTTACAAAGTTGACAAGAAAGATGTTGATTCCTACTTTTTCTACAATTTCTTAGACATTTGCGTTCAGAATAACAGAATACTCATATTTAGTAAAGGATTTGATTATGCAACATTTTCCAATAAAAAAATCAAATATGATGATTATATAACGAAACAATCATTTGATTTATCGTCAGAGCTACATATAAACAAGTACGAATTTTTATTTATATTGAATTCTGTTCCCCAAAATTTTAGAACAGTACAGAAAACTAGCACAAGCGAACTGTATTCCAATTCTTGACCTCACAGCAATCACTTCATCTGCACAAAGCGCGTTGTTTTTCCATTATTATACAGATTACAATTCTGAAGGGGTATAAATTCGATTTGGAATTCGGCTCCCAAATAAATATATATATATATATATATATATATATATATATAGATATATATATATATATATATATATATATATATATATACATATACACACATATATATATATATAAAGTTCTGTCCCAAATATGAAACACTTTCCGAGATTGATTTGAAATTCAACGAAGTTGAACAAATTTATTATAGCTTGACCTTTTTGGTAAATTATGTCAGTTCGTTCCCACTCAGCTATCCTTATTTAGTAAACAAGTAGGCATATAATGTGTTAAATTTTTTATTCAAAAACCATATTTGGTTTCCATTCACGCATTGATGTTCCTGTTTCGTATACGAGCATCATTTTATAACAAATTCTACCATATTTGGTTACGTTAAAAACTTTCCATTTCCTGTTTTGATTACTTAAGTCACTTTTCCTACAAAATTTTTCCTTTTTGGGTAATTTTTTTCTTATTGGTCGGAATTCACTATAAACAGGAGCGACATAGTTAGACATCATCATTCTCTTTCATTTCCTCAAAATTATTTTCACCTCTGTTCCTCATCTTCCTGCTAACTATTCATTAAAATTTTATCCTACATTTACATTTTTCTTATCTACAGAGCTTACTTCAGTTTCAACGTTTATCTGTATCTAACTTAGATATTATTTTTGTCCTACTATACAGTGAAATTTTTTGTTTTCTAACTTACTCTCTACTTGACAGTTTTTAGCACGTTCATTTACAAACTGCTTTCGTTGCTGAAAAATTCACATCTATCAATTCATGCGAACAAAATGTAGTTTACTGTGCAAAGCTATAGTCTTCTGTACTCATTTTCCCTCACTGAGAAGAGTGCTCGGATAAGTATTAAAGACTTATCAAACGGATTACATGAGTCTGTAATCACTTTACCCATCACTCTGTTGCAAATTAATGTAAACCAGCGACAACCGTTTGACACCTATCATAAGGCTCAGAATCCAATTACGGAGAATCAGCTTGGAACTCAAGCGATGGGACACGAAATTTCTGTTATTAGTGGGCACCACTATCCTCACGTTGCTGTGACAGAATTTCCGTCGAACTACGTCGCTGGCAACATTCAAACACTCTCCCTTGGTAAGAAGGGCAAACTCCCAACTCTTGGTTCTCTAGCTTGGATGTAAATCAGGTTTTGAGTTCAGTGGATGAGTCAGGGAATTTGCTTCAAACTGTGTCAAGATTCGATGGGAGCGAGCTAAGTGTTGATACTAGCACTTGGTCAGCGAATGATCAGCAGAGCTTTAATCCGGCACAGTACTATGTTCTACTGATAAGTCGACTACTCCATCAATGACAACGCCTTCCGTAGACAATAGAGCAGCCCACAATCCAACTTTGCTGACTGATGAAAAGTCAACAACTTCAATAAGCGTTCAACCAACTGATCCTCCAATAATATTTAAACGATCTATACCTTTTGGGAATGAGATTCAAAACTTGCCAGAGTATGTTGTGAGAACTCTATTCGAATAGATTCGAGTTTGTACAATTTTTCAGCTTCATTTGTAATCTGTCTTAACGAAAAAGTTGTATGTTGATTTATACATTTTCCTGGTGGTGTATTTAAACATTCTGTATAATATAATCTTTCTTATGTGAGCTTTCTTTTCTAAGCCAGTTCATAAGGATATCATCAAATAAAATTTTGATTTTTAAAACGTTGTTACCAAACTTGCTATTTAACGGAAAGAGCGTTATCAAAACTCGACATTTAACGAAAATACTTGATCAAAAATTTGATACTTCAGAAAAAAAAACTGAGCAGAAACTTGATTTCTAAGAAAAAAAAACCTGTATGAAAACTCGATTTTTCAATTGTTATAGTAAATGAAAACTTTTCATTTTAAAAATTAAAAAATTTTTCCATTATCAGCGTTAATTTATACGGTAAACTGGAGAAAATCAGGAAAATAGTTGCGCTTTTTTGTATCCAACTGGAATCGATTTTTTGATATTTAAGCAAAAAAATTGAATGAAAACTCGACATTTAACAAAAATTTTGTTGAGAAAACTCAACTTTTATTTGAAAAAATTGTTCCAAAACCCAACATTTAAAAAAAATTTTCGTGAGAAAACTCGAATTTTAAAAGAATAATTTGTTACAAAACTCGACATTTAACAGATTAGAGGTATCAATTTAAACAATTAAGAAAAATATTGTATAAAATGAGAAAATGAATTTTTTGATTTTTATATCAGAATATAAAGCTGATACCATGTAAATAATTGTCAAGCAATGACAAATATATTACTTTCTAATTACAAGATATAACAGAGAGTTATCAATTAAGCCATGACCATCTAACAAACAGTCAATAATTTTTATCACTTCACTCTCATATTTTGAGTTTTTAATAGATTGAATTCTGTCCAGAAATGAAGAACCCATCGTTTGTGTGCTTACATTTCTTTGTTCAGCTCGCAGTTGATGTCTCTTGAACTTCTTTCTACTCAATCTTTTTTTGTTGGACAAAATAGACAACTTCTCAACAAATTTGTTCTCATAATTGTGTTTTACTGCTCTGTCTAACTGAGTAAAGACAAGTCCCGATTCTTCCCAAATATTGCCAAAAAATTGATGTTTATATATTGTATATAAACAATCGACTGTCTGATATAAATAGGAAAGATCTTCCAGTTTTTGTAGCAAGTCTTTGGTGGTGGAAGAAATGAAAACAATGTGATATCGACAGGTTTTCAGGGGGCAAACACTGTTGCGTGAAGCGACAACATATTCATTTGTAAGAGTATATGATCTATAATCTTTGACAGATACAGATAAAAACAACGCCTTTCCACAAATTTTTTTTGTAAAAGTATGGTAAAACCTGACACATAACTGCTGCCATTCTGTAAAATTATTTAGTAAGATCAAATAAAGAAATCAATCTCTTTAGAACTTATATTGCAAATAAGGAAACTAACTTATTTATTGTAAATAAAGCCAAATTCCATATAAGGAAATCAACTGATTTAATTTAAACGAATTCAAAATCCAAAATAAGAAAACCAATGAAATTGTCATGTGCATTTTCAAATCTCATTGGAACTCTGAATCAATTCACGAAACAGCGGATTAGGAAATTTCGATGTTTTACTTGTTCAAAATGTCTTTGTCACTACTTCTCTCTAATAAAACACAGATGTGCTAAACACAAAGACGCTTTCTCTATAAGGATTCAAAAATTTTCTTCATTGAAAATTTCAGATAAGAAATCCTTTCAATGAAAAAGTATAAGTAGACACAATTTCCTCTTCCTTTTTAGGAAATTGTGTGAAAACAATGATGTCATTAGCATAAAAGGAAATTGTGTTTTGTAGAGGGCCTTAAAAGTTTAAGCAAATCATTTAATCATTTTTTCGCAGCTTACTCAAGTTACGAAAATGTCTCTCTCCGAAGTATCTCCTTTTTACTCGAGCTCTCCATCAATGTTTACAGATTCACAACCTAAATTGGGAACTGATTCTGTCCCATTTTATATTGACATTGGCTCTCATCCAAACAGATTTGGGAGATTTACTGTGTCCCAAATATTTAGAAATGGACAAAATTACTCTGAACCAACTTTCCAAGTCTTCAAAAAAGAGAGATGTGGAACATTTGAAAAGTATCAACCCCTGAGAATTGGAGATTACGAATTCAAGAAATCTTGTCACCTGAAGAATGGTCTGCTGAATGGAGACTGGGAAATTCGAAAAAATCCAGCTCAGTTTGAGAAGAACCCAAAAATGGAAGACTTGCTGTAACAATGTCACAAAGCAAGAAAGATCAGCATTGGAAAAAATCGATGACTCTACGTTACCTTTTATACAGTATTTTCAGGACAATCCAGCTTCAGTTTATGTCCAAATTCGACTATTTTGTCGCAAAGAGAGCAATGAGTACAAGCAAGTGACTTACGTCAGCTATAAAATGGAAGAATTCAAGGAACTGATTGAAAACATTAAAGATTTCTCTAATACTGAACAAAGTACATTTCAATAACTACTGCTGTGCAATATTATAAAGTTCATTTTATATTGAATGATTAATATTTTGTGAATATATGTATTTGTCTTTCAGTAAACATTTTTTTCATTTGAAACTTTCTTCTTTTTAGAATGAGTTGGGATATTGGATGCTCTAGAAACAATCTCTAAAATCTCAGAGGCAAGTCAAAAATTTTCACGTCAGGTTACATCTCGAGCTTAAAAGATATTCATGTAAAGCTCTTGAAGCGCAAAATTTTCCCAATTTGGATAACTTAGACGTAGAGTCTCAAATTTCTGATTTCAAGTGGGTTATTCATAATGGACTGCGCAGAACAACTCTAACATATCGTTCGAGTTTTCTTACAAAGACTGATTCGAAAAAATAGGAGTATAAAAATTTAATAGATCATCTACCAACCCTTCTCTCCTATATAGAAAAATACAAAAGACTTGCATTATTTCGGACGAAACAACTCAGAGTTATTGAATATCGTGATTCTGGTAAACATTTTCAATTATTACGGAAGCATACTGTCAATGTTTTCTACGAACCAAAAACGTACTAGCTGTTTTCTCGCAGCTTGTAATATTTGAAACCAAAAAGTTAATTTGGACGAAGTTGATCAAAAATTTCCTCACGGAGGAAGAATTGGATATGAAAACTCTCTTTTGGATTTTTTCTTAGTTAGATCAAAAACTTTTTGGTCTACATGCAATTTTACATGATTCTGCAGGAGCTGTAAACACATTAACAGAAGAAGGACCAGGTTATTGTTACATGCTGCCATATTTACCCAGTCATCTAGGTCTCCTAGATCATATAACTGGATTATTCCTTTGTCTCTACATCAAAGCTTGTCATCCTCATATTTTTAAAATACTAGATTGTTAATCATTTGTCAATTATCTCAGCTGAAAAAGGATGATTCTCGTTTTGTTTGATATTGAGTGCTTACATTCCTCCCATCGAATGACTACAAGCCAACATTTCAAGCAATGTGAAACACAAAGAATTTACATGGAATCAACTGGAATAATAGAAAAAAGATTACTCAGATCTGCCAACCATAATTCATCTACATTGTCGCTCACAACCGAACTTTTTGCCAAAGGATTGGAAAAATGTAAAATCCAATTACTTGTGTAAGGATGTGGAAAATTTGGACGATTTTGGATGTCCAAAAGCCTCTAAGTTGATTTCCAACGATGATTATATCTGGGAATGTAGTAACTACCCCTGCCGACACAAGAAAACATTGCACTGTGCAGAGAAGAAAGCTTATGCTTATTGAACTTGGGTTCTTAGTTTTTTTGACAAATTTTAGTATTTGTAAAAAAGTTTTATGTACTTTGATTGTAATGTACCATATTGTCTTTTAATTAATTTTTAAAATCATTTTATTTTTTTTACAAAACATAGAAAAGTTGCTTCAAAAATGAGAAAGTTGAACAAAGTTTGTGCTAGCGTAACACAGTTATTCTTCATTTCAATTCTGTCTTTTTTCTAAATTTTGAATTTATTTTCCTTTTTATGCTCTCTGTTATTAATTCTTGTGAAGAGACAGTGTTTTGGCTCTCGCTGTTGTTTGTTTCTTTTTTATGTTCGGAGGCTTATCTCATTTCTTTTATTTATTTACGTCGCAATATCAGTTGGAACATTTATACTATCGTCTCAATGATAGCGTTTAAATGACTGAGCATACAGATTAAGATTAAATTTTGGTTTTTTTGTCTTTGATGACAATAATCAAGAACGGCAATCTTGGAAATGTTTTGGACAGACTTGTAATAGGTCTCTAGTCGTATTTCTGTCCCAATTTTTTGTTTTACTCGTAATTCTAGCCTGTTGTATAGTACGAATAACATTGGATACAACGTGTGAAGAAACAACAGTTTGAATTGCAATCCTTTCTAGTACAGTTGGTTATATTTTACCTTCACCAAAATTATGAACAAGACAATTTCCACAAAAGAACAAATTTTTATTTCATTGATTGGTTCAAGCGGGTCTGGGAAATCTCATCTTATACATGAATGGTCAACAATTGGAACTTTTCAACCAGAGTTCGACAAAATTACTACTTCTATCAATATTATCAATCTTTTTATGGTTTAAGGTCTAAAGATGTTAAAAATATTCAGTTTGACGAAAGAGTGGACTTTGAGCTAATTCAAAACCTCCTGAATAACGGAACAAAGTATCTGTTAATTTTTGACGACTCTTGTGAGGAGATTTCCAGCTCTAAAGATTTCGTTAAAATTGCAACTGCTAGAAGACATAAATAACTCAGCACAATATATAGCAAACACAATTTATCTCATCAGAGTAGATTAGGAAGAGATATAGAGTTACAAAATACTCAAATTGTCTAGTTCAAATCTCCTAGAGAAATATTGCAAAAAATCTCTCAGTCAAGAGTTGGGATTAGGTTCACAAATAAAAGATTGGTATACCAAAGCAACTTCTATTCCTTACGGTCATTTACTCATTGATTTAACTCCCAAAACTGTCGATTCTCTTCAATTTGTACAAATAGTGGATCGACTCCTTTAATTTTTTCCCTTCCACAACATAAACAGCAGACCACATTTTTGCGTGATGAGCACAAAACATCTCTCTACTCTGACAACGTTCCAAAGTCATTCCCGGAACTTCAAAAGAACTTACCGAAAAAATTGTCCAAAAGAATTTGTTCAGTCTCTAAACGAGTGCATCGTAAACCTGCTTAGAGGGGAACTGCAAGATATTCAAAAACGAGACGTAATAAAGTATCAAGACAAAATTCATCAGCTTATTCTAAAAAGAACTGGAATATATAAAGGGAGAGCGATTTTAAGTTGAAGGAAAGAAATAGAACTTTTATCATTTTCAACTTCGTCTATCATTAACCGTCTTTCGTGAATATGAACAGTTTGTTTTGATTCCTCAGCAGCTTTACAAACAAAATTCAAATTAAATGGGCACAATTAAATTTAGACGTAGGGTCTCAAATTTCTGAATTCAAGTGGGTTATTCATAATGGACTGCGCAGAACAACTCTAACATATCGTTCGAGTTTTCTTACAAGGACTGATTCGAAAAAATAGGAGTATAAAAATTTAATAGATCATCTACCAACCCTTCTCTCCTATATAGAAAATTACAAAAGACTTGCATTATTTCGGACGAAACAACTCAGAGTTATTGAATATCGTGATTCTGGTAAACATTTTCAATTATTACGGAAGCATACTGTCAATGTTTTCTACGAACAAAAAACGTTCTAGCTGTTTTCTCGCAGCTTGTAATATTTGAAACCAAAAAGTTGATTTGGACGAAGTTGATCAAAAATTTCCTCACGGAGGAAGAATTGGATATGAAAACTCTCTTTTGGATTTTTTCTTAGTTAGATCAAAAACTTTTTGGTCTACATGCAATTTTAAATGATTCTGCAGGAGCTGTAAACACATTAACAGACGAAGGACCAGGTTTTTGTTACATGCTGCCATATTTACCCAGTCAACTAGGTCTCCTATGTCATATAACTGGATTATTCCTTTGTCTCTACATCAAAGCTTGTCATCCTCATATTTTTAAAATACTAGATTGTTAATCATTTGTCAATTATCTCAGCTGAAAAAGGATGACTCTTGCTTTGTTTGATATTGAGTGCTTACAATACTCTCACCGAATGACTACAAGCCAACATTTCAAGCAATTTGAAACACAAAGAATTTACTTGGAATCAACTGGAATAATAGAAAAAAGATTACTCAGATCTTCCAACCATAATTCATCAACATTTTTCGCTCACATCCGAACTTTTCACTAAAGGATTGGAAAAATGTAAAATCCAATTACTTGTGTAAGGATGTGGAAAATTTGGACGATTTTGGATGTCCAAAAGCCTCTAAGTTGATTTCCAACGATGATTATATCTGGGAATGTAGTAACTACCCCTGCCGACACAAGAAAACATTGCACTGTGCAGAGAAGAAAGCTTATGCTTATTGAACTTGGGTTCTTAATTTTTTTGACAAATTTTAGTATTTGTAAAAAGTTTTATGTACTTTGATTGTAATGTACCATATTGTCTTTTAATTAATTTTTAAAATCATTTTATTTTTTTTACAAAACATAGAAAAATGGCTTCAAAAATGAGAAAGTTGAACAAAGTTTGTGCTAGCGTAACACAGTTATTCTTCATTTCAATTCTTTCTTTTTTCTAAATTTTGAATTGATTTTCCTTTTTTATGCTCTCTGTTATTAATTCTTGTGAAGAGACAGTGTTTTGGCTCTCGCTGTTGTTCGTTTCTTTTTTATGTTCAGAGGCTTATCTCACTTTTTTTTAATTTATTTACGTCGCAATTTCAGTTGGAACATTTATTCTATCGTCTCAATGATAACGTTTAAATGACTGAGCATACAGATTAACGATTAAATTTGGGTTTTTTTGTCTTAGATGATAATAATCAAGAACGGCTATCTTGGAAATGTTTTGGACAGACTTGTAATAGGTCACTAGTTGTATTTCTGTCCCAATTTTTTTGTTTTACTCGTAATTCTAGCCTGTTGTATAGTACGAATAACATCGGATACAACGGGTGAAGAAACAACAGTTTGAATTGCAATCATTTCTTGTACAGTTGGTTAAATTATACCTTCACCAAAATTATGAACAAGGCAATTTCCACAAAAGAACGAAGTTTTATTTCATTGATTGGTTCAAGCGGGTCTGGGAAATCTCATCTTATACATGAATGGTCAACAATTGGAACTTTTCAACCAGAGTTCGACAAAATTACTACTTCTATCAATATTATCAATCTTTTTATGGTTTAATGTCTAAAGATGTTTAAAATATTCAGTTTGAAGAAAGAGTTGACTTTGAGCTAATTCAAAACCTCCTGAATAACGGAACAAAGTATCTGTTAATTTTTGACGACTCCTGTGAGGAGATTTCCAGCTCTAAAGATTTCGTTAAAATTGCAACAGCTAGAAGACATAAAGAACTCAGCACAATATATATCAAACACAATTTATTTCATCAGAGTAGATTAGGAGGAGATATAGAGTTACAAAATACTCAAATTGTCTTGTTCAAATCTCCTAGAGATATACTGCAAAAAATCTCTCAGTCAAAAGCTGGGATTAGGTTCAAAATTAAAAGATTGGTACACCAAAGCAACTTCTATTCCTTATGGTCATTTACTCATTGATTTAACTCACAAAACAGTCGATTCTCTTCAATTTGTACAAATAGTGGATCGACTCCTTTAATTTTTTCCCTTTCACAACATAAACAGCAGACCACATTTTTGCGTGATGAGCACAAAACATCTCTCTACTCTGACAACGTTCCAAAGTCATTCCCGGAACTTCAAAAGAACTTACCGAAAAAATTGTCCAAAAGAATTTGTTCAGTCTCTAAACGAGTGCATCGTAAACCTGCTTAGAGGGGAACTGCAAGATATTCAAAAACGAGACGTAATAAAGTATCAAGACAAAATTCATCAGCTTATTCTAAAAAGAACTGGAATATATAAAGGGAGAGCGATTTTAAGTTGAAGGAAAGAAATAGAACTTTTATCATTTTCAACTTCGTCTATCATTAACCGTCTTTCGTGAATATGAACAGTTTGTTTTGATTCCTCAGCAGCTTTACAAACAAAAATTCAAATTAAATATGTACAAATTGTACAAGACTGAGGAAAAAGTAAACTTCGTACCAAAAAATTTAGATTCTATTCACAAGGACATCACCACTAACACAAAATCATTCAAAAACGAGTCTGCTGTAGATCAAATACTAAAATGTCCTCAGATCAAGCTGTCCCTCAGCGACTCTATTTTACTGGATAGAAGAGATACAAATGTAGCATTTACCGTTTTTAATTACGCATTGAAGAGAAAAAATATTGAATTTCCTGATATCTATTACACAATACTTGATGCTACGGGGATGACAAAAGCAAAGACAGAGGGAGTTGGATCCCTTTCAAAATCTGAAAAAGCGAAAACTTCAACGATCATACCAAGAAGGAGAAGCTGCATTTGGATTGTTCAGAAATCTTCAGAAAGCGAGCGGTTTATCAAGTAGCAAAGTTATTTCCTTTCTCCACGCTAAAAATTCCTATACAAAATACTGTCAAGCAACTTGACATTTTAGACGATTACCTGCATTTGCAAAGCCAATGAATGAAATTTGGTGCCTTGATTTAGCTTTTATGGACAAATTGTCAGAGTTTGATAACGGAGTAAAGTATTTATTATTCTGCGGTGATGTATTTTCTCGTTTTGTCCGTGTTCAACTAATGAAATCAAAGACTTCTACAGGCGCTGTAGCAGCTTTCAAAAAAAAGCTACAAAAAAAACCACATCCAAAAAAACGAATGGGTTGATCAAGGAACAGAGTTTGGTGGCGAATTTCGGAAACTTTGTGGACAAAAGAAATTAAAATTTATTCAACGAGAAGTGAAACAAAAGCTGCCGTAGCTGAGAGAGCTATCACATCTCTGAAAAACATTATTTATCGTTTCATTGAAGAAAACGGGTGTAAGTACCTTGTAAAAATGAGCTCTTTCCTAATTACAAAGAAGAGTATAGTAAATAGATTTTTTAGGTAAGGCTCCAATGAGGTAAAAACAAAGATTTTTTATCAATTTTATTAACAAAATCCGATCAGTCAATACAAAAAACCGGTTTATAGTAGGGGATAAAGTACGAATTTTGAAATACGATATTCCTAATTCCTATTAGAAAAGGATACAAGTCACAGTTCACGAGTGAAATCTTTGAAATTGTTAAGATTGCTACTTACAAACTTCCAACATACAACCTCAAGGGAGAACAGGGTGATGGAATACATGGAAAGTTTTATGAACAAGAGCTCTCAAAGTGTATCATTTAGTGATGAACTCTTTTACGTTAGAGCTGGTTTCCAACGCATCTTTTGATTGTTATCCAAATGATACATTGAGTCCTTTTACCAATTTCCTTCCAGAACAGATTAACCTGAGAATGGGAGGTGGCAATAACCGAACTATCATATCCAACTTTGTACCAGAGTATTACTGATGGAAAATTTTTCTATCTAGATGCTGCAACTCCAGATACAAAACCTTCCGATTATTATACATTTGATACAGGACTATACCCATCAATATTTGATACTGTGATCGAAATGAACAAAAAAATTCAGTAAAGAGAAAAGTATGAGAAAACTCCAATCAAATTAAAAGTCAACAGAATTGCAGAGATAATCTCCCCATGTCTTTCTAATGAAAACTTGTTACTCTTTATCTTCAGTATCGATCTCTGTCACGTATTTGGGTGTGAGGAAGCTGTTTACGGAATGGGAGTTTTTATGAGTGGTGCTGGACCATATTTTCCTAAATTTCCCTACGATATTGTTCGAATTCATACTCTTATGATATACAGTGATATTGTTGAAGACAATATTGTAGTTGATACAAAATCCGCGCTTTTGAGATATATTCCGTATATTTCCAAAATTAAAAATGGAGACATAATATCTACTGGACAATATATAAATTATCAAATCTTCCCAGTTTTACAATTTAAAAAAATTTCTGAAAAAATCTTTCCACAGCATTAAATTGAGCTCCGCGAATCATACGTTGAAAAAGTTCCCTTCAATTCCGTAGGTGTAACTAGAGCTGTATTAAAGTTCAGAAGAGCTTCAGACAATCTTTTTTAAAATTAAAATTACAAAAAATGGTTGCAGACAGTGATTTACCTTATTTTCGTGGTTATTCAAGACAAAGGGGAAGAGGATTTGGAGCTTTAGCACAATTGGGAGGACTACAATTCCATTTTTCAGACAATATGTTGTACCAGCAGCTAAAAGAGTTGGTGCTGACTTGATTGAATTAGTTGCGCCAGAAACCGGAAAAGTATTAGCTGGAAGGAAAAAGTTCAAATCTGCAGCCACAGATGTTGTAGAGAAAACTTTACGTAAACAGCTAGGAGGAGGAGAACCTACAAAGCGACGTATTATTAGAAAACGCTCTTCAAAAATCAGTCGACGTCGTCGAACTAGTAGGAATATTTTTTCGAATCTAAAATGAAAACCACATCAACACATGATAGTAATTTCCGTTATGGAAACTTTACAAAATTCCTGTCTCGGAACCAATTGAATCCTTTCATATTCAAGAAGTTTATCCCAGTACTTCATTGGATGAAAGCAGCATCGAATTTGAATTTGAACCAGATAGAGGTATTTATCTCCATTTGAGAGATATTCATTTACAAATAAGAGTTTGATTACAAAAGGGAAGATTATTTCGAGATTTCATGAAAAACAGGAGCATGGAAAACCAGATATGGGTATGATTTTCACTGATGATGCTTAACAATATTTGACTCATGTCAATAACTTGTTACAATCTCTTTTTTCCAACTGTGAAGTGTACTTAAACAATCAACAAGTGTACAACACGAACGGTCTCTATGGACACAAAGCTTTGATGTTCATTGAATTCAATGCTTCTACAATGAATAATGAAAGAATTTTGGCTTGTCATGGATACGAATTTGAGAAAGATCCCATTGATTATGGAAAAATCCCGTTCATCGAAAGGGAAGAAGAGATTTTGTTGAAAGATGGGGTCACTTTATATGGTAAACTTGCAATCGACCTATTTCAATGTAAAAAAATTACTACTTCCAAATGCCAAGAATATACTCAAACTGCTTCGAGCGAGATCAAATTTATACGAGATTTCCTACCATCCCCAGGTTTCCCTTAGAGTTCTTGACTGTTCAATTTTTACGAGACGTGTTGTCGTTAATTAATCCTATCACCAGACAATCAAATATCAACTAACACATCAACCAGCCTGCTATAATTTTATGGAGACAATTGCGCGAACATTTATTATTCCTTCTGCACAAAATCAATTTATTCAGGAAAAGGTTTTCAATAATGCTCCAATCCCAATTTTCCAAGAAAATCCTTTTCATTATAGAAAGTTTGGACTGCGGGAGCTGAGAATTGTTCGAGGGGGGAGAGGTGTTGTCTCAATTGATACAACGAACAATTCTAGAGCTTGTGTTACAACAATGAAGGCAATGAATTTCAATGAAGAAATTCCTGCGTTACCGAATGATTTCTTTACAGATTGGTATGTGCTTGTATTCGATCTCAACTCAATCCAAAAGGCTGGTGAAAATGATCATTATCCTGAACTCAGTGGGGAAACTCTTCGTTCAGAAATGTTCTTTGAGCGTCCGCTAACCAATGTAACCAAGCCAATTGTTCTCAGAGAACGAATGTCCATAGTTAAAATTGATCAGTTTGGCACAGTTGCTAAAAATGTCTGAAGAAGTCTGCATTTTTCAAGATTTTTTAATTTTCTTTTCAATTTTTTATGGTTTTTATATTATTGCCTTCTGCGTTGGAGCATTTGTTGGACATGTACTTTCATCACCCAGTTGCAACCCTTTTCATACTATACTATCAAGATAGGGAAAGGATGAAAATTGGGGTAGACTTTCTCCAAACTTATATGTACACCTTATATGTGCAACATCCCTGAGACTTTTAATCATCATTGTTATGTTTCATCCCAATGTCACCAGTAACAGTGAAGACAGCGTAAGTAAATCTACAGGAGATCTGATACGTAAAATTCCCCAATCTAAGGATTGTTGCTTTTTGAAATGAACGAACCATTTCGACTTAATTGTAATGTGAGAAATCCCTGTTCCAAGGGAGCTTGCTAATTGAAACAGAAAATTATTTGTCATGGATAATCATTCTCTTCAACAAATTATTGAACGGATTCCTGAGCTAAAATTCAAATACATTGGATCGTTTCCGGCAGATTTCATTCCAATTTTAACCAAATTCAGCCTTGCAATCATTAACACTGCTTTGAAAAAAGAAGTCGGTGAACATTGGATATTGATTGCTCGAATCAACAGAAATTACTATTTTGCGGATTCTCTGGCTCAATCAATAGCACATTACAAATTTTTAGGAAAAAAATACCAAAAAATAATACATTGACCACTTCAGAAGATGCAAAATTTGTGTGGATTCTACGCAATTGTTGCGGCATTTCAATTATTTAAAATTTTCCAAACCAACTTGAACAATAATCATGATGTGCACGATTTAAATTTTATAATTAACTATATGTAGTAGTGTTCGTTTTGGTATTTAAAAAGCTGAAGTTAAAAAAGTCGACATTATTTGTTTCTCGTAACTGTTTCTCGTGAGTTTTCTAAACTATTTTATCGAACTTTATTAACCACTCGGCTAAGTGTACCTTAATGTTCATTGAATTTTATACAATTTATTGTAAATGATTGAGTAATTTTGTATTTTGATGCTCATAATTTATACTGTGTCTGTAATTATATACTATTTTTATTCTTTTGCTTTCTATCATTGAACTTTTTCCAATTAATGAGCGCGCAAAAGGCAATTGTTACACAATTGATTCAAATATTTAGGGGAACAATTTTTTCAATTGACCGAAAGCTTAATAAACGAAATTCAACATGTCACATAATTACCCTCAGATAATTGGGGTAGTTGAAAACCCACGCCTATGAATTTCACAATTTAATATGACCTAAAATTTTTTAACCAGAATTCAACATGGCACATAATTACCACTCAGATAACCAGATTAATTGAAAACCGCTGCCAATTAATTTCAAATTTTATAATGACCTAAACTTTGTAAACAAAAATTCAACATGTCACATAATTACCCCTCAGATAATCACAGCAATTATTTACCCTCGCCAATTCTATTGTTCTCAAGTAAACACTTAATAGCTACACAAAAATTGATATTTTCCCCTCAAAATTTCAGCCAATCAGAAGCGTCTCCAAACTTACCCCACACATTTGCACCGACTATACTACTAGCATATGTGCATGCACAAATACATGTACGAAACCTATGCCCTATCTTAGTACATGGCGGCGACTAATCTTAATACATGTCCGCGGCTATAACTAATCTTTATGCATGTCGGCGGCTATAACTAATCTTAATACACGTCGCCGGCTACAACTAATCTTAATACATGTCGGTGGATATAACTAATCTTAATACATGTCGCCAGCTATAACGAATCTTAATACATGCTATCTATACCATATCTTAATACATGGGGACCTCATCCCCCTCCCCGAGAGCGTAGCTCACTATATTACTACTAGAGTGGTTTAAGAGACCATAAAACAAATGAAAAAAAGAAGGAGTCAAGTTTTTTTCAATTTTATTGTTTGCGCTCTCAAAGATTTCATGACTTAAATTGTTTCTAGAATAAAATTAGTTGATGTTAGTTTCTGACACGAGGAGAAGTTGTTAAAAGAGGCAATTGTTACTATGTTTTACTCATAAATCGGATTTTGACAGTTGTTCAGGAAAATATGAGAATATTCGAGAATTTTTTACTGCTATTTTTCATACCTAGCTTCTGCCTACGAATGAACCTGATCGGGGCAACCTTTGCAACTTTTATTTAAAGATGAAGCAACCGTGATTTCTTTTCATGGCAGACTGATTCCCAGAGTCAAAAAAATTGCAATGGATAACTTCTTTGTTTTAAGTTGAAATATTGTAGTCAAAGAAGTCTTGGAAAAACTTCTTTTCCATTTAATAAGATAGGATTGATTGAGCAAATTTGCTCAGAAACTATCTAATCGCCTGCTGTTCTTTTGTTTTTTTTTAAAAAAATTCATTAAAAAGATTTTTGTAAAATTGCAAAGTTTTTTCCATCAAGTCTACGTAACACGTTCCTGACATTTGTCTTTGAACAAACGGATCTTTATCGGGCGAAATAAAGTTACAACCTAATGCAAAAGGAAACGAAAAATGGCTTGAAATCAAATGACTATTGGTCATTAACGCCGCAATACCCGGGGTGAGTTGGTGGAAATACAGACCTGTTGATCCAGAAAGAACTGGTCATGATTAGGCAGCCCAGACAAAAATTAAACGTAACTAGAATTAAATTATAATAGCGCGAACGCGTTTATATTTGATCTGGCAAAACGCGTTTATATTTCGACCCTGTGGTACTGTACAGAATTTCACGACTCTGAATCGAGAGTTCGTATATTATTACATCTATTACTATTCGATTATTTATTGAAAGTGTTTGAGTATGATCAGACCGTTTCATTCAGACAAAAAATGGCCATGATAAGATGCTCAGACAAGAAATTGACAAGATTAGAAATCATGTGTGAAATAGTGCGAACTCTCTCAAAATTGTGCATTGATATAATGTAACGCGCTAAGGACTCGCATTTCCCGGCGCATGCTTTGAATTTGGGCCAATTGTTCAGACATGTTGGGTTTATGATTCGATTACGCGCTCCTATGATTAGAAATAGCGCCACGAATATTATAGTCCAGGCCGTGTAATTAACGTCTGGGAGGGTACCGCCCCCGAACAATAAAAATCGAATCATATTTCGACCAGATCATCCCGGGTACGCCTCCCACTGGAAAGTTTGATTAGTTTAAACTTTTCGTACCATGTTCCAAGTTGAAATGATTCTCAACATTTTTAATGTCCCTTTTTGACTCAGGAATAAACATGCTTCCTTTCTTGCCAAATCTGAAACAAGATACAGTCATGAATAACTACTGGACTAGAACCCTAGTGATTAGGGGATTCAAATATTGCAAGAATCTTACAAGATATCAATCAAGGCAAAAGAATAAATCGGGGTAGAAATATTTTAGGAAACATCTTTGAAGCAAATTATTGTTTATTAAACAAATTACAAAACCGAATCCAATGAAAAAATAGCTCGGATTCAAAGTCTTGCAAGAATGTTGCAAGCTTTTGAATTCTGGAAAAGTTAAATTTTTTAATCACTAGGGAATCGACTCTCGAACGCAGTGAAAGACATACTTTTGAAGGCAGAACTCGGACGCTGCAACGAAACCCATAGGCTCTGAGAAGTATTTGAAGCATCTGTCTGCGATTCCCACAGCTGCTGAACTGTTACGGTAGCAATTAACGGGCCAGCTGTTCTAGAGCAAAAAAAAAATTCACAGCCAAGTTTTAATTCAAACTGAAACGTTGAATTAATAGATTTGAGCCACATTAGAAGACCGATGAGAACTGATATTATAGAGGCTGAGAAAAATGTAAAACCGAACTTTGTTGAAAGATCGAGTTTTGTTGAAAGAAAGGATGTCAAAGTTGGTCAAAAAGCAGTAAGCTAAAACTTTAAACTACTCAAGGATTTACTTTCACCACTTTAGGAATTGAACTGGAGCTGTAATTATTGAGACTATGTGATAAAAATGTGACATGACATCAAAACGAACAAAAGATGTGTTCTTATTTCAACAGTTCAGAAAAAATTTATTAATATAAATATCGCCAATGTCGTAAAAAAGTTTTAGCCAGCAGCTGAAACCAATAAGACTTCTTCTCAGGTTGAGGTCCAAACCCAAATTGAGCTATGATCAGACGCACTCGAACGCACACTCGAGTGTTCCCAGACCGAAATTGCAGGGTCTGGACAGCAGTTTAAGCGCAAAATAGTCTGGGCCATGGTCTGATTTAGGTCTGATCAGAGGTTAATTCGGTTTGGAAGGTCTGGTCAGAGGT
The DNA here is from genome assembly GCF_964194025.1 of Convolutriloba macropyga. NCBI lineage: Eukaryota > Metazoa > Xenacoelomorpha > Acoela > Convolutidae > Convolutriloba > Convolutriloba macropyga. Next base: position 2,171,326 of record NC_134477.1, read on the forward strand.
CACTTCGCTCTGGAAGGTCTGATCATAGGCCACTTAGGTGGATTCGAGCGCATTTGAGTCTGACCAGAGGCCGTATTGAGCGCATTTGTCTCTCATCAGAGGCCATGTCGAGAGCACTTTGCTAAAGAGTAGGTGGCTATAGCTCTGCCACGAGCCAAAAAAAGATAACTGTTCTGACCAGAGACTCATTTGCAGTTCCTATTTTGGTCCTGATTGTCATAACAATCAGAACAAAATAGTCCAACCACTAACAAGTGATCGGTCTCTTTTTAAAAATGAATAGCAACTATAGATTCAGAAGTTTCTTATATTTAACTGTCAAACTTCATCTATGGTGCCGTCGAACTTAAACAAGGGCATGGAAATTTTCCATTTTGAAAATTTCCTAAATCTTTCACAAAAACAATTTCAATTTTAAATTGAGTTCATTGAATTTTCTGCTGGAGACATCGGTTTTTGTGAAATGCATATATTATGACAATAATTAAAGTGTCGTGCGTGTTTAACTATGGTCTCTGATCAGAGGTCAGTTTGTTCAGAAAGGTCTGATCATAGAAAGTTTATAGTCTGGACAATGGTCTGAATTTGAGTTTGATCATAAGCTCACTGTGGTCTGGACCACAGTCGGGGTAACGTCTGATGAGAAGTCATCTTGGTCTGGAAACTCTGATCAGAGGTCATTTTGGTCTGTATAGTCGGATCACAGGTCATTTCAGTCTGGATAGTCTGATCATAGCTCACATTGGGCTGGACCTCAGACTGGGTGGTACTTTAGTAGAAGCGCATTGTGGCCAATCATTAAGGAGAAAAAGTCAAAAAGAAAAGGCATAAAATTGGCAGCCTTAAACAGAAGAACTATTGATATGTTGATATGCTATTCGAGCAAATAAGATCAGAATCAAGAAAAACATTAACTATCACTTATGAATGCTTAATAAACTTCTCAAAACAGAAAAACTATTGAATAGTTGATACGTTATTCGAAAAAATGACATCAGAATAAAGAGAACCATTAGCTGTTGCTTTTGAACGCTCAATAGAAAACCAAAGGAATCATTTATTTTTGGAACTAAGAGAGAACACAGCAAACAAAAACGACCAACTTTAAGCAAAAAAATTTGAAATTAAACAGTACCAGAATCGCCAAAAGCAATAGAAGCCTATTGATAGAACCAAGTAATGTACTTTTGAAACAGTTGTATGGTTTTTCAGAAGCATTTGCAAAAAAGAGGTTAGACACAAATCAAGTTGGTAAACATGACCAAGACCAAAAAGACGTAATTTCATTCAAATAACATCCACTCGATATGTTTTACAAAAAAGGTTTACAAAAAGGTTTTCAAAAACGATTAAAATCACCACCCGAATTCAACTAAATAAATTCAGAGAAAAAACATCAGAAATTTTTATTGTGAAAACTTTTGTTAATGGTTTCCTAAAAAGCTAAAAAACAAAAGGAACATGACCACGACCTGACTTCTTATATTAACGTATAATAGTCACGCAGAATTGGAACCCAACAAGGGTTTCAAAAAGTCTAAGAAAGAACTAGATCTTCTAGAAAAGTCTTAAAAGATACTATCTTTAATCTCCTGATGACTTGTATTTTTATGATAATGTTTAACAAAAAAAGCCCATGGGCAAACTAACGGAAAACTACTGCGGGGCATTGTCTTTGGGATTTTGTAAAGCTTTCCAAGCAATCAGTAGTTAGTATAATTGATGAAAGAACAAAGAAAATGAAAATTGGATCTATTCTGTTATGGCCCCGATGATTTTTACGCCCCTGGTTACAAATTATATGTTGTTATATAGCACTTTTTGTGTAAAAAATAGCATGTGGGCCTGGAGCGTAAAAATATGTGCTCTATTAGCTCGGGGGGGGGGCAATCAGAAGAAATTCGAAAAATAGCCTCAACTAAAGAAAACGGATCTTTTCCCTTTTTGCCCACGAGCTTAGTGGGTGCATATTATTTGAACCCCCCCACCCGGCATGGACACAAGTGAAATATTTTAACATAATGATTTTTTGTACAATGACACGAGCTCTGTAACTGTGGGTTGCAAAACGTACTGGGGGGCAAAAACGAAAAAGACCCAAAAATATAGATGTTTTGATTGTCAGACATAGTAAGTAAACATATGTCAGAGTCACGAAAACCGTTACTTTTATACTGTGAACATGACTTCATTTGCAACATTGAAATCCCAAGGATTCTTTTCTTATTGGAACTAGGAGATAAGACAACAGAAGAAAAAAGCCGGCGATATTAAATTTTTCTACATTCATCCATTGACAACAGCGTGTGCTAGAGTAAAAACAATCAACTTCCCATAGACGAGTTCAAGAGCATCATTGTAAGTTTAACATCATTTCGTTAGCTTTTGTGAAACATAGCAGTGTGTGCAAATCGAGCTGCCAGTTTGATCGCAATCTTTGATCAGGTACGGCTTTAAAACAGGAATAAAAATCACACTTGACGAACAAAATTTTTTAATGTATACCTATCTAGTGTGATAACACAGAAGTCTGAATTTATGTATGATCACCCCGTTTTGGCATCAAAATTGTGTTACAAGGTTTTAATTGAAAACCGTGAAATTAAAATTGCACATCCTAAAAACATCCTAAATCTGAAAAAAATCGAAAGTTTGTACTGGCCAACAAACCTATGCACATTTTGAGCAAAGCAGCCGAAACACATCAAACACATACTTATGGAAGAACTCTAGGGACAAATAATATTTAAGGACAAGCAGAGGTAAAAAAAGCTTCAAGAGAATCAGAACACAAAAAATTGTTGTAAAAACTTCCGTGTGTTATTACTGGTCATACCAGCAAAGAAAAGACGAAAACAAAAGTGTTTTGCAGTCTTCAAAAGAAAGTGACAAAACCGATGTTAAGAAAGAGGAGAAAAAGATAGAAAACTGTTTCAAAAAAATAAATAAAAGTGAGAAAGTATGAACAACTCTTGAATTTGAAATCTTCAAAACCAATTTTTGCAGTTCATACCTATACATTAACCCAATCAAACTCATTGTGGATTAGTTGACCTGTAAGAGATGAAAATCTAAAATTCGCCTACAGTTTCATAATGCTGGGTAAAATGACTGGCATTTATTGTCTTTAGGGTGTCATTATTAAATCATGTACCAAGCCATGTACATTTTAAGCGCAATTTTTATATCCGATTCTAAGAAGTCAGATTCTGAAATTTTGTTATTCAGATATTGCTGCTTTAGTTAGTTTGGTGCCGTAAAAAAGACATTACTCCCTTATACTGCGCCGTACAAAGTTTTATAAATTTTCTACGTTACCCTAAAAGTCTTAGTGGGTTTTCAACTTTTCTTTACGTGGGACAATATGGAAGTTTAAAAAAACATGAAAAATTGTAAGCCTAAAATTTTAAAAATTGACCTGTCCGACATGAAGTTAGACTTTTATATAAAACTTCGTAGAATCTTCATGATGACATAAAAAGGATACATAATCAGTATCTAGAGTCAATGACAAACCCTGCGAGCAAACCAGTTTGGTCTGCTCAGAGCCTGAGTTTAGTTAATGTTAAAACTCTTTCGAACAGTTTTTCATTTGTCGTTTTAAACTAATCCAATCTTCTAATTGATATGCATAATAGAGTTAGTAACCGTTCTGAACACTACCCATAAAATCCCCCAGGTTGAGGTGCCATCCAGAATCCCACGCACACAGTGTGTTCCCATACCAAAATTACAGGGTCTGCGATTTGGTTCGAGCGCACAAATTTATGATCAGAGGTCACTTAAATATGGAAATGGTCTGATCCAAGGCGGATTCAAGCGCACATTAGTCTGATCAGAGACCATTTCGAGCGGAAATTTTTTCTTTTGATTTTTTGTTTTTTTTTACCGAGAGATGTTGGCTCTGCTAAGAGGCAACAAATGCAGCATTCTGATCACAGACACATCTGGAGTCTGATGGCTTTGATCAGAACCAAAGAGGTCCAGCTGATAGAAAATGCCTGTCCACTTAAAAAGAAACTTTGATTAATTGCATAACACGGCGTTTTATATCGAAAGCTGTCGAAATTCATCCATTGAGTTCGAAGTTTGCACTACTAGTATACTTTATAACTTTCTTCTTAGCACTAGGGTTCTTTTTAGAAATACTTTTAGAATGGTTTTTTCTTTAAATAATTTTGATAACGCAGTTATCAACTGTTTTGTGTTTTGAAATGAAAATATTATTAAAAAACAAAAAAAAATTCGTTCACAGTGAAAACCAGATCAGAATATTTTGAGCGCAGTTGATTCTGATCAGAGGTGATTTCGAGAGCACAATAGTCAGATCAGAAGTGACTTTTAGCGCAAAAGAGTCTGATCAGAAATGATCTTGTGCGCGCGATCGTCTGGATGATGGCCTCTGTTTGGTCTGGGTCATGGTCGCACAATCGTCTGGACAATAGTCTGATTTTGGTCTGATCAGAAGTCATTTCTGTCTGGAAAGGTCTGATCAGAGACAATTTCGAGCACATTTTGAGCGCACACGGTGTTTCGAGCGCACTTGAGTCTAATCAGAGGATACTTTGGTTTGGTCTGGCACGGTCTGATCAGAGGTCACTTCCGGATGGCAGCTCAACCTGGGCCATGGAGCGGAAGTAGTCATGGAGCCTAGACAGACCCACACTAGTCTTTGTCCTATTTGACCCTGCTGGAACCCTGGGCCTGCTAGACTCACAAATCAAACAATCCAATCTACTCCGGTTTTTTCAAACATACAGAACCAGCACAGGAGCAAAATTAAATAGTTTTATAGAGTTATCTCTTTTTCAAGCCTAACTCAAATTATTATATTACTAGATTACTTATACAACAACGTTTTCATAGGAAGAAAAACATTAATAATAATTAATGAAATTATAAATTAAATTAATTATAAATTATTTATTTATTATAAATTATTAAATTATTAAATTAAATTGAAAAAAGCTCCCATAATTTTGTTTATTTTATTTGGTACGATCAAAAATAGAATTGACTGGATTGTAACTGGGAACATTGTACCCCCTACGTCACAAAGCTGGCAAGACCTTTTTAAGTTGCCCTTTCAGAACTTACCTTACTTTAGACAAGAATAAAAATCAGCTGAGTTTGATTCAGTTTGACGCACACTTTCAAGCTTTGAGTCAAATATTGCTTTTCACTTTCAAAACGGGAAAGTTGGTTGGTGTTTGTATAAACAGTTTCTGTTTACATGCCTCTGCTTACCAAAAAAGAAAGTAAAAGTGAATTTTTTTAGCTTAAAAGTGCTAGTCTAAAATTTTGCGTCTAGTGAATAAACGTTAGGAGCAAAGGAAACACGGACATAATTTTGCCCGTTAAATTATCAGCACAAATACAAAGCTTTCGAGCCATTGATTTACAAGTTCTGTTTACTATGTTACCAGCATGCAAAAAAATCAAGTAATTCTCTGATTGCTGTTGATTAGAGCCACTACTGAATTCATATAAAAATGCACGCCTTGCAATCTTGTGCGGAGCAACTGGAGTTTCCTCGTCACATTCTTCAGCCCTTATTAAAATGAATACATTATGGCTGGGTGTGCATGGTTCCTGGCTCTTTTCACATCTATTTACTTCCAACTGCCTTTCATTGTGCTTGTGTTGTTGGAAACCCCAAACAGTCTCCCTGAATTTGTTGTATGACCTATCACCCAGCGTGCTGTAACTCAAAATTTCTGTTTCTGGCCCATCGGCGCCATAACCAAGGGTACTTTTTGACCTTTCAGAACTGCTATTGTTGTCAATAAATACGTCCCAGCTATTCAGAATACAGACGTCGTCTGCGTTTTTGTTGAAGTCAAAAATGTAATACCGTTCGAAAATAAAGCTTTTATCTTCGTAAGCTGACCAACAACCTTCGATAGTCGGTAGTTCGGTGCTCAATCAGTCGATTAATGCTGTAGGAGTTTTCTGAAAGACTGGTGATTGAAAAAGCGTTATGTGGAGTGGTATATGATTTTCACGGTCATTTTTTGGGTATCTTTACGTAGAAACCAATTTTTGTCTTCTTTTTTTCCCATATTTTGCACACCTATTGTTTTCTGTTTTAAAATTGATTTGTTTGTTTGATGTAAATATTGAAAATAGTTCGCATAAATGTAAATAAATTTTTTGCAAAGTCTTTAATTGAATAAAATAACCGAAAAGCATACTTGCCATTATTATAGAGTACATCTTGAACTTGGTTACATCAAATTCCGACATTACTGTCCCGGCTATTCCACTTTGAATTTGAGGGCATTCGTTTTGTTGCCTGAATCGTAGAGGCATAATATGTTTTGATAGTTCGAAAAAATGAAATTCATAAAGAGCATGGGATTATTTTTCAAATGAGCATAAAGGTCTTCGAAAAGTTATACGTCAGGGAGTCTGTATCACAGTGTAAAATTTTGCAAGCAAGTTTTCCTTTAGTCTATTTGTAGTAAAACTTGAACATGAAAACTTTGGAGAGATGCATTGTTTTAGCTTCAACGATCAACGGTTTTGACCAAGTGAACACTGTGTGACGGAATCTTACTGCAGACAGCTCGTTTTGTTGGTTTTGAACGAATTAAAATTAACCTTAGCGTTTTGTTCCATCAGTTCTTTCTGAGATCTTACTAGCATAACGTTAGTCTTTTTTGGCGGATTCTCATATATTTCCACCATGCACACTTTTTATGAATAAGTTGATGAAGTTCTCGGCTGAACTTTTCAGTGGCCTCCTCTCTATTCTGACTATTTAACTCTATATATGGAGCAAACCAACATTCTAGTGAGAGTTTCAGCACTCGGTGAACTTTGGCCGCTTTTAGACCAAACTCCACAGACCGCTATAAAATCAATTAAAATACGGTATACTGGGGGTCGGCAAACATCGTTCGAGGCAATTATTTGTCCTTTCGTAGCCATCCTTATTTTCATTTTTTCTCTCAGCTTCTCTTGGTATTGACTCAACCAGATAACTTCCTATTTGAAGCAAGCGGATAATCATTAATTAAACTTTCTATATCCGGCCCATTGGCGCCGTAAGCAAGGGTATTTTCTGACCTTTCAGAACTGCTATTGTTGTCAATAATTACGTCCCAGTTATTCAGAATACAGAGGTCGTCTGCTTTTTTTGTAGTGTCCAAAACGTAATACCGTCGTTGAATATGAAGCGTGTATCTTCGTAAGCTGAACAACAAGCTTCGATTGTTGGTAGTTCGATGCTCATTTAGTCGATTGTTGCTCCAGAAGTTTTCTGAAAGAGTGTTGATTGAAAAAGCATAATTTGAAGTGGTATATGATCTTCATGCTCATTTTTTTGTTATCTTTACGAAGAAACCAATTTTTTTCTTCTTTTCTTCTTTTCAAATTTTGCCCATCTATTGTTTTCTGTTTAAAAAATGAGTTGTTTGCTTGATGTAAATATTGAAAAAAGGTCGCATAAGTGTGAAGGAATTATTTGCAAACTCCTTAAGTGAATAAAATAACTGAAAAGCTTGCTGGCCGTTAATATAGAGTACATCTTGAACTTAGTTACAAGACATTCAGACAATAGTGGTCCCGCCAATTCGTCTTTGAATTTAAGGGCTTTTGTTTCGTTGCCTGGATCGTAGTCCTAATTTTTTTGGATAGTTCGAAAAAATGAGTTTCAAAGAGAGCGTGGAATGGTTTTTCAAATGAACATAGAGGTCTTCAAAAATTTATACGACAGGGAGTCTGTGTCACTGTGCCAAATTCTGCAAGCAGGTTTTCTTTCATTCTCTTTGCAGTGAAACTTGAAAATAAAAATCTTGGAGAGATCCATTGTCTTAGCTTCAACGATCAACGGTTTTGGCCAAGTGAACTCAAAGCGACGAAAAATTATTGCAGCCAGCTCGTAATATTAGTTTTGAACGAATTAAAATTAATTTTTGCGCTCTGTTCCATCAGTTTTTTCTCCGATCTTACTAGCATAACTTTAGTCTGTTTCGGCGGATTGTCACACCTATTCACCCTGCACTCTTTTTATCAATACCTTGAAGAAGTTCTCGTTTGAATTTTTCAGTAGCCTCCTCTCCCTTCTGACTCTTTAACTCTAAATACGGAGCAAACCAACATTCTAGTGAGTGTTTCAGCACTCGGTGAACTTTGGCCGCTCTTCGACCAAACTCCACAGACAGCTGTAAAATCAATTAGAGTACGTCAAAGTGGGGGTCGGCAAACATTCTTCGGGGCATTTATTTGTCCTTTCGTAGCAAACCTTATAATCATTCTTTTCTCTCACCTTCTTTTGTTTTTGACTCAACCAGATAACTTTCTGGTTGGAACGAGCAGATAATCAGTGAGAAAATTGTGCAATTCTTGTGGATAGCTCAGGTCCACCTCCTGGAGGAAACTTATGATGAGTTTTCCGTTGTTTGCAATAGCTCACTCAGTGTCATGTCAGCGAATTCAAACTTACCAATTTGCAGAAAACATAATTGAATTATACCCCTAGAGGCTATTCGAATCGATTGTTAAACCAAAGGAACTCTCAACTGAAAGATCAAAATTCTGCAAGTGCACATCATTAGCTTAGAAAAGCCCACCTAATTAAACCGATGAAATGCCACCACGCATGAAATTTTCTCAAGATGCTCTCCCTCTCCAATCGGCCTATCGTTTGCGTTATGAGGTTGGATAGAGGCATCTCCCGCTAGATATCCTGCAGGGAATTAATGATCAAAATCAAGGCCAGTTCATAGCACATTTTATGATTTTTTCCAAACCTACATGCTAGCAATCGGGGGTCAATTGTCAGATACAAATCAGGTTAATCACCTAATCTAAGGCACATGAATGTTCGAAAAACTTCTAAGCATGTGCCAAGTTTTTAAGTGTTAATGAAATTTTGCCTCAGCTAAAGCATTTTGCCATTCGTTTAGGGCACGCAAAACGCAAACCTTTTTGGGTTGAGTTTTTCGAAACTATCGAAAACAGTGAATGGTTGGAACAGTTTTTCGATGCAACTCTTTTAATTGTTTTTTTCCAAATATTTCTTCTGAATAGTTATCAATAATCCTTCTATAGAGAAAAATAGACAAACTTTTTAACTGATCTGACAATCTTATGAAACGAAAAGAGTCAGGGAAGTGCATTTTTTCGAAAATTGCAACCACTTCTCCTGTCTGTTTTTTTGTATTCGTTAGTTTTTAGTCTTTTTTTAGAGGTATATACTTTTCATCTGTTTGAGGGACAAACCGCAGTTTTTTATTAAGGCTGCAAAGTTGAATGGCTTGACTTGTATGAAAAATTTGTCTCTTTTTTGCCTACAGAAGGAATAATGATAACTATTCATAAAAATTGTTTGGGAAAAACCCATTAAAAAAGTTGCATCGAAAAATTTTGCAAGTCTTAATTTGATAGGTTGTGGGCAATCACGGGGTCAAATTTTAGAGTCCTGCGCTTCAAATGGCATATTTTAAGCATCCAACCAATAAACTCATACATGTAGTGACAATGAACCAGCATTTTGATCTCTTTTGAATTGAAGTGCAAACCACAGATCCAGCAAGCTTTCACTTCACATCTGTTTTTATTGAGCTCAGTAGTAAATATTTTATGTTAATAGTTTCTGTGGTGAAAAACCCTGGCTAGAGTTTCTTTTGTTTTGGTAAAAAACATACAAACTCTTTACCGAGCGTACTATATAAACTCTTTACCCAGCGTACTATTTTGAAGATTGTTTGTTTCTGTGAGGGTTGTTCAATTGCTGTTATGCAAATGCCCGATAGAGCATATTTTCAACGTTGTTTCTGGGGTTTACGTTTGACTTACTGAAAGTTGTGTGCACTGGTATTAGCAGCGACTCTAGGTCAAACCAGAACACAATCGTGCAAAGAACTTGGCCTTGAAATTTTTATTTATTAATTTGCACGCTTTTCTATCCGGCATACAAGTGTGGACTGCTTCATAGTTGCTAAAAAGTTTTTTGTATTTTCATTATTCCATTACTTCTATCTTCAAAAAACTAATTTCGGCAAATTTGAGATTATGAGTGAGGTTTTCTAAATTGAATTTTCTTAACAAAACTTACTAGTTCATTGATGAGGAAATAAAAAAAATGTTGCTGTCGCTCGGTAGGAGAAAATCAACCACCAGCTCCTGGTTCGACTTCTTGGAAGCTCAATATGGTTGGGTTTTTCCTTCTCGGGAAGTCTAAAACAAAAAATTCAGAAGATTCCGTCTGTGGATTGTAAAAAAAAAAGAAGAATTTGTACTTGTTAAGATTGGTACTTAAGGTTTCTTATTAAAAAAGACACTAAAAAAAAATTACCTCTCAAAAAGCGTTCAGTTGGACGTCGTTTTCTCCAGTATCCCGACTTAATCTACAAGCATTAGCGTCTGATGTGCATCATACGGTTGATGAGCTCTTGGATTTCTTGATCCGTACGGAGGAGGACTTCGCTTTTTCTGCCCCGTCTTGTCTTCGCTCACGAGTGACAGTTCGTAGAATAAGTGGAAAGCTGCTGGGTAGCAATAAAGAAAGCTGTTCGGATCATGATAATTCTTGAAATTCAGTAGTGATTGCTCTGTTAGTTACATTACTGGCAAAACAATGTAGGAGCCAGTACAAATTGCGGAGAACCTCGACCAGTTTGTTTCAAATGACAGAAACTTTCTGAAACGCTACCAGCTTCCATTTGTTGTTTTTGGCCAAACACCATTTAAAATTGGTTCAATTTTATTCCAGAATCTTTTATTTGTCATATTTTCACCAAGGTAGACGATGGTCACTTTTGATATTAAAAAATTGATTTAATCTGGTTCCTATGCTTCGGATACATCTTTCAACGTTTTTTCTGCAAACTGAACTTTCTTCGCCCTCGCTTCATTCTCACTTTTGACGACATGTTGGATCTCAAATTTTCGTTCATGACATACCCAAGCATGCTCTTTTTGGTGCCTGCCGTCTTCAATTCGGTCGACCATAAACTTTCCCTTTTTCTTGAATTCACGGGTAGGTCCTCACTGTACCCTTTGTTTTTGCAATCGGGCATTCCATGAACTAGTTTCATATTATCTTCAAAACTGATTTCAGAGGGAAAATGTTGCAGCAATAAAGATAACGACTTATGGTTTCCAGTCCGTGCTTTGTATGGTTAATCATTCCAACAAGCAATGGTGATTCCAATTTGCAATCATTGCACTGAAGTCGCTTGTTCTGATTTTTGGTTTTGTGAATTGTTCCTCAATGTCTCCTCAAACTGCGGAAAGTTGCATAACTTTTCCTGCAGACTTTACACTTGCAGATCTTTTCCTCAAATAGTTTTAAGCAAACAGTAAACAACATTTCTACTTAATCACCTTTCCGATAGCAAACAAAATTTAAAAATGAGTGTTTCATTCCAAGAAGGAAGATGAAATAAATAAACATGCTTACTATTGATTGCTTTCTAGCTTGAGAGGAACTCACGTAGTTTCAGTCACACCTTTTTTTCTATAACCATTTTGTTCCTATCAATTCTCTGATATTAACATTATAAATTGGCTATCAACTGTATTCTTTTAATTTTGGGAAGACTGTGGACCTCACCTGAAGGTTTTACGATTGATTCGGTGCTCGAGGCAAACGGAGCTCAGACAAACCCTTGTTCAAATCAAAATCAACTGAATGTTTCCCATTCCTAATTTGTAAATCAGTTGTAAAACGGTGCTCTGATCAGGTAAGCTGACAATTTATTTTTTACGAGATTAAGAACTGCTGTGCGTCGCGTGATTTTTCACAGGATCATAGGCAGCGGTAACAACTGGGTTTTTTCATCAAATATGTTTGGAACATTTTTTAATAGAAAATTTTTTATTTGTTTGAGTTTTGGTTGGTGGTAAAAATTGATTACAAATTTGATTAGTAGCCGGTAACCAGCAGACCACCCAATCTCATTCTTATAAAATCCGCTATTAAGTAGCATTTTTATTCTACTTTCAGTTCTAGTTCAAACGTCTTAAAATGGATTAGGAACAAAAATCTTTCTGTTGCCCCTTAAAAACCAATGACGCCTGGTGGATCTTGTAAAGTACACAACATTACTTACTTTAGTTTATTTTTTTTTAATCGTTTTTAAAAAAAAGCGCTGCTTTTCTTCGTTTAAAGAAAAATGTCAGCGTGCTCTTATATTCAGAACAAATTGTTAACTGTGACTAAACAATGTGGCAGCAGTGGTAGCCGTATATATTATATTGAGCTGCAGTGGTCAGCTTACCAAATTGCTCATTGTTATAAGTTTCTTCGAAGGAGTCGTCAATTATCGACAGACATCGGTAAAACTGTATAAAAATCCAAAACTACATGTTTTATTCAAGAAATATATTTTGCTCCGTTTTGATGTAAATTCGCTGCATTTCCCGGTATAAAAATGTAAGGGGGTTAAGTTGTGGAATAAATGTATTTCCAATAAACATATTGATAATTATCTCACAACCTTAAGGCCCTAAGATGGTCGTGAAGAGCCTATTTTGCGTATTCATAATCTCGAAATTGATAAAAAATACATCTAACTATACTTGAAAAAATTGCTATTCAAGAGAAGTTTTCTCAAAATCCGATTGTAACCGGATTCTTTTAGCAATACGCAGTGATTTCAGCAGTAATTTAGCAAACATTTGCATAAAAATCAGTTTTTGACTGTAATAAAGCTGTTTGACAACAAAGTTTCCACGAAGATCTGCTGCTACTATCCTTTTCACAATAAATTTCTTCTACCACAGCGTAATCTTGATCAACTGCTACTCCCTCCATCTCAAAGAAAAATTAAAACTTAATTAAAAGTGTTTTGAGTAAAAATTATTACACATATAGTAAACAATAGCTTTTGAACTCAATTATAAAGTCTTTAATATGAACCAAAAAGTACTCAGAGAGTCTCTCAGTTTTGTCATGAATTTTGTGCACTTTTTCTCCCTTCGCCAAAAGATTAATCACCTTTGTCAATAAAGTATTGTTTTTGTAAATTTCTTCGCCAACCGCGTGCTGAAATTTACGAAAACATCAGTAAGAGTTCCGGAGGATAGACTCTTTGTTCAATTTTTGCCATTCAGCTATCTTGAGTGAAGAAAAATTTCAGTATAATAAACAACCTGGTTGAATCATCGAATTTCTTACTCAGTCATCAACAAACTAATTATTCTCTAAAAACTGGTTTTTGTGGTCTCGTCTTTGGAATATGAAAGACTTAGATTCTCATCTCCCGTAATCGAGCCGCAAATTTTTCAACTAGGTGACAAGGGCGTTTCCAGTTTTTTCAACTCCTCTCTCATTTGTAAACCATTTGAAATAAAAAAGACTTTTTTTCCATAAAATTTATGGAAATTGTGTTTGCTCCATGAATGATATTTGACATTTTGAGTAGATATAGAAGGACACTCAAGCGAATTCAGATCAATCTTAGAGCGCTCAACTGAACCTGGCAAAAATTTAATTTCTCCTCTCCCTTAGCGTAGGAGTTTGCACCTGGACTTCTCAAGTGAAGCATCTGAGAAATTTGCTTAAAATAAATATAGGAATAGTTTTCTGTATGCCAAATTTTTAGTCAGGCAATTGAAAGATTGCTTTTTTTGAGTTGTTAACTCGAAGATCTTGTTCGTTGTAAAACAAAATCAAGAGAGTCCTCGGTACAAAAGTCAAACTCTTCAGCACTGAAAATTTTTTGCAGTAATGAAAAACTTCAACGTCTAATACAACCGTTTTGCTGCTCAGCAGTCAATGAAATGAAAAAATTTCAGAAAAAAGAACTTTATATAATAGCAAAAGAGTATTCCCGACAGATGATCGCTAAAACACTTGCTGCTTTATCACGGAAGCATGTAGGAGCGAACAGGTACTTGTTTATTTTGTGTCGTAAATAAAAATCAGCGTCGTATGAAACTGGATGCAACAAAAAGGATTTAAATTTTTTTTATTGATGATCGAAAGACCAGTTTGCAATTGCAACAAGACCACCGTACAAACTAAAATTAAAAGCAATTTGTTGATCACATTTTCTCGTTCGCTATAGCCCTCTCACGCTGATAAAAAATGATTTGGACGAATGGAGTTTTGTGGTTAATTTTGCGCAACCGTTATATAGTTTTTCTGAAAAATGATTAAACTTTTGCTGACAACAGTTGGGTTGTCAAAATGCTTTAACAAATTGGGAATAAACTGATTAGGAAAAGAACAATTCAGAAACATTTTTTGATAGTTCTTGTTTTGTTCTTGTTTCTTTTTCGGGACATTATATCGATCGATTATCAACTTCAAGGTTTTTAAATTCGCAATTTAAAATAATTTAAAGTTCTCGTAATCTTACTGGACGAGTAAAATAAATCATAAAAGAAGGCTTAATTGTTTTACAGCTTTACCTTAAATCTTTCATTTATTCTTTGATCCTTTCCTTGTACCCGTCTTCAATGTTCCAGATGTACGAGAATAGTTGCATTTAAAACAACTATTATGAAATGTTTTTTTTCTTTTAAATTTTATTTGACTGATTTTTTTGGTTTCTTGAGAATGTGTTTTGTTAACAAGTTCTCTAAACCACTTAAATCCATTCCTGGAGAAAAAGTACCTATTCTAGCTTTCTTTCGAAAAAGGGTACTTAAAAAAGGCATCTCCTGCTTTATAACGGGGGGACAATGACCCCCTCCGTTACAATCCAGACAGGTTTGCTACTACTACTATCCTTCTATCAACCTAGGTAGCTTTTACATACGTCTCTACGTATCCTCACTTTGGTTTTAACTTTTTTAATCGGATCACCAGCTAACTCATTACGACAAAAATTGCCCCTTCGTCTTATTTTGTTTTCTTAGTCACTGAGCTTCTTGATTGTTTTATCAACCACTCATATGTCAAGTGGTTGACTTTTTTTGATTTTGGGTTGATTAAAAAATATGCTTCGTGATTTGGAATGAAAATTCTCAACTGTTCACGTTTTCAAATCTTTTAAACATCAAGCCGACTGAAGAAATGTCGGTATGTGGTTTTTTTACGTTAAAAATGTTTGGGTATTTTTCAGTGCTGTTTACTTTTAAACTGTTTTTTTACAATTTTGTTTCAATTGGCTATTTTGGGAGAGGTAAAATATCTGGCGCACTTCTTTCTGTAATTTTAACACTCTACATTATTATATGTCCTGATTTTCATAACTAAGACAGTCGTACATGTTTTCAATGTTTACAAATCAAGTGCCATCAATACTATTTAATCAACTGACGTTTAACTTTTGCAAAAAAAACCATGAAACGCGCACCTTCAATCTGTTCACAAAAATGTCATAACCTTCTGTTTTTGACAAAAATGGGCTGTTTTGATAAAAAAAAGTTTCAACAGAAATTATTTACTACCAAAATATGTCAGAGGCACTTATTTCACCCCTTGTCAGCCTTCGTTGGGTCAGGTATATGGTTGACAAATTTTCTTGGGTCACCATATATCCCAGATTGAGATCTCAAACCAAATGACGTTTTGTTCAGACCCAGATGAAGGCACGACGGGTTTGTTGTGCACTAATTTTACATAGACTGGAAGCACCAAAAGTCTGGACATGAGCGCAAAAAAGTCCGATGAACGCACGAAAAGTGGTTTTCTAATTTAAAATTGATCCTATCTTCAAAAAAATTGGGTAGTTTTCAGTTACTGACCGAATCATATATGAATTGCTAACGTAAATGGTTCAGATTTTTAATTTTTTTTTTACTTTTCGCAAATTAATCAAGCGCCGGAAATGTCAAAACTGCCTTTATCTGGCGTGATTTAATAATTCAATTTCTAGATTGATTATCGATGTTTATGATGTAGAAATTCTACCACATCTTCCCTGGACAACAGAAATAATATTAACAAAAATGGACTGTTTTAACAAGAACTCGAACTTTTTTCAAAGTTTTAACAGGTATATTGCACGACCGAAATATGTCAGAGGCATATTTTCTACACTTTTTGCCTTGGTTTGAAATTTCGTATGGTCAGGTATATGATTGCCAAGTTTTCTCAGTTACAATGTATGGCTTGGATTTGGCTGCCAGCCTGATAATTATCTATGCTGGTCAAGCCGGGAAGATCGGTCAGAAATCAAATACGAGCAGAATTTTATATCAGTTTTTTACTAGAGTAGAATTTTTTTTTAGTTTTATTTATAATTTTACAAAAATTTTCAAATTCTATCTATAATTTTACAAAAATTTGCAAATCAATTTTTGCATTTAAAAGTATTTGCAATTAAATTTTCAATTTTACAAGCTTTTGCAAATTTAATCCAAATTTCTGTAAAACAAAATTAACAAAGTTTTGCTATTATTATGCAAATTTTTGCAAATAATAAATTTTTTCATGACTAGTGCAGATGAAAAATATGAAAAAGATGTATTTTGACTATCAGGCCTACCTGCAGAGCAAATTAAAGTTCGAAAACATTACCTTAGAACAATTACAAAATTTGATACGGCACCGTACTAAGTTTTGTAATTTTTCAGAGATTTAAAAAATTATAACCAGTGCCAAAAAATGATGAAAAAGTGACTTGTATGGGATAAGCGATAGATTTAAAGTCGATTTTAAGAATTTCGAATTTACAAATTGTAATTACATCAATTGGTTACGGTGCCGTTGAATAAACTTATTACGGCCTTATACGGTGCCGTACAAAGTTTTGTAAGTTTTCTACGGCACCGTATAAGTATTAGTAAGTTTTCAAAGTTTCGTCTAAGGTGGTCAACCTGGGGATTTGAAAAATTTGATGCGAACCAGTTGATCGGTGGTTTCGGTGAGAGTTGGTTCGAGCATCATTGTTAATTCATTTAGGACGACAGCATCTAATTGGTAGTAGTAGCGTTTCCGTCCATCTAGAATAGTGATGGAACGAATTTGCACGGAATCGGAGGGATCATGCATACTCTTTCCAAACCCAATTTCAAAGTTATTCAACCCCCACTTTCCGTTGATATCCATATTTGGAATTTCAAACTCGACGATAAACTTTTGGTTATAGGGTATTATTTTGGTTGTGCCATTGTCGTTGTTAAGTCCAATCTCGTAATGATTGTCTCGATAGAAGCGAACTATGAGAACATTAGACGTTCCTAAACAAAACAAAATATAAACATCAGCTGACGTGAACGAAAAACAAGATAGGACTATTGTAAAATGTCGTAGAGCTTTAGCGTGAATTTAAGAAAATTTTCAAAAAACATTAAGAAACAGTTCGATTATTAATTTGTAAAATTTTATAAATTTTAAATTTTTTTCTTTACGTTTATCAATATTTTCGAATTTTTATATAGTTTTCTTTAATTTTTGACAAGGGTACCTAAGAAACATCCTTATAATTTTCCTTCAAAGCAGAGCACTATAATCGATTTGCGATCTCAGAGTAAAAGGATGAGATTTGATCCTATAGGAGCTTTCTGTCGCTTGCGCAATTTTAG